>NC_132854.1:59365377-59674495 GCF_048164855.1 Canis lupus baileyi | reverse complement strand
TGGATACCTCCTTCTTCTGCATCCGGACCTCAAATGGATAGCTTCTACAATTATATTTTATTCGCGAGAATTTCGTTTTTATTACTTCCTTCTTCGAAGTGACATAATTGCTAAGGCTAATGGAGAGATCCAAGTGTAATGATATTAAAGTCTGTTTTGTTTAACCGATTACATCGTTCAGTGTTCATCCTGGCTGGGGTGAAAAAAAAAGTGGAAGGTGAGTCAGCAAACGCTGAATTTCTGCTAACTCTTTAGGTCTCTGTAAAAATGAAGAAAGAGAAATCCTGAACTGTTTGGGAGAAGAGGGAAGTTGTAGCTGGAAGGAGGGCACTGGCACTGGCACTGGCACTGAGCGCGTTGTGCCCTCCTCCCCACCCCACCCCCCCAAAAAAAAAGAAAGAAGAAAGGAAAGAAAAGAACACGCAAAACAAAACTTTCCCGTCGCTGTGGATCAAAGGAACCGAAAACATGACCCACTTTGCGAGGGTTGTGCAAACACCGTGGCTTATATTGACCATTGATAAAGGCTGAGTGAGACCAGCCTCTGCGCGTGTCACAGTGGAGACGGTGGAACTGAGGGTACCCGCAGCTTAAGAAAAAGAGAAAGAGAGAAAAAAAAAAAAAAGAAGAGTTGACAAGCAGATGAAGTGGGAGAGGAGAGGAGGAGAATACACCCAGAAGCCGCAGCAGGCAGGTAAACCATCAAAACCTCAGCTCCAGCAGCTAATGAAAAAACCAATCTCAGTCCAGTCCAGGGGAAATGGTTCTGACGCAAGCCTGATGGGGAGTCTGTCGGTCGTGTTTCTTTTCCGGACTATCACCAAAGGAAAAAAAAAAGGGGGGGGGGATTTCGAGGTTCGGCCAAATGTTTTGACTGGGAGGCCGAGGACGGGACGGAGCGTTTCCTGCTGCACCGCCCGGGCGGCCCCGCGCGGCCCAGCACCCTGCGCTCCGGAGGGAGTCGGGGGCTCGCGCTCCGGCCCGGGCTGCCCCGCGGGGCGCGGAGGGAGGGAGGGAGGGAGGCAGGGAGGGGCGAGCCCGGGCGGGCCCCACGTGCGCGGCCTGCGCCGGCCGGGAAACGCGCGCAGCTCCTGCGGAGCCCCGGGATCCGCGGCCGCCCGACGGACGTGGGAACCGGGCGCTCCAGGCCGCGCTGCGGTCGCCCCGAGGCCTCCCGTGCACCGCGCCGCGGCCTTCCCCGCAGCGGAGGTGCTCCACGTGCACGCGGAGGCCGCGCCCGCTCGCCGGGAGCCCGGGGGTGGGGGTGGGGGTGGGGCGGGGTAGGGGGGGTGGGGGGGTGGAGCTCCCGCAGAGGTCTCCCGCCCGCGTCCCGTCGGGGCCCGGCGCGCCCCGGTCCCCGCTACCGTCCCGTCCGAGGTCCCCGCGCCCCCGGCCCTCCCCGGCATCGCACACTCCCCACCCGCGCCTGCGCCCGTCGGGGCTGACCCGGGCACCCCTCCGCACGCCCGCTGCGCCCCGGACCCCCTTGCAGCGCCGCGCCCGGGCGCAGCGCACCCCGCCCCCACCCCCGCACCGCCTGGGGCCCCGCCTAAGGCCACCTGGAGGGAGGGGGCGGGACGCGCAGCCGCGGAGGGCACAGGTGGGGGAGGGGAGCAGGCTGCTGGTGCATTCTCGAAACTTCGGCGACGCCTGGGGAGCTTGTGCTCCCCCGCAGGAAGGCTTTCCTGGCGTCGCGGGGAGCGCCCGAGTCGTGCCCGGCGCTGACTGCGAAGAGCCGCTCCCCTTTCCCAGCTCCTTTAAGGACATCTGATCTCAGCCCCGGGCCGCCCGCTCCGCTCACGAAGCCTCGTCCGCCGCCGCCGAGAGCGACCCCAGGCGAAGCCGAGGAGGGAGAGCGCCGGCGCGGGGCTGACCCACACCAGGGCGCCCCGAGGCTGGCCGAGGCCCTGCGGGTCGAGGCCCCGCGCGCCGTCTGCAGCAGGGAGGCCCCGGGGATCCGCGCGGGGCACGCTGCCACGCCTGAAGCAGGCGTTCCCTTTTCCAGATCATATTCCCCATAAAATCTAAAGCCAGATGCATCGCTTGGGCAAGTTCCCATTTCACCGCGAAAAGCACAGATTTGTTTCCAAACTGGACTCCAAATCGAGGTTTCTGGTGCGGGTTCCAGGGGGAGTGCGCAAGGTTGGGCTTTCGATGGCTCAAGGGACTGACCCGGGCTGGGAACGTTATTTAGGCGCTTTAGTTTCAACCTAGACCGGGCGACGTATCATTTGCGTGTGCGGAGTTTGGGGGGGGGGGGGAAGGAGGAGGAGGAGGGGGAGGGTGCGGAATAAAAACAACTATGGCTTTCAAACCCGTGCATGTACTTTTTTTTTTTTTAATTTAAGTGGGATGGAGAATAGACCAACTGCATAATTACAGAAAGTGGTTCACAACAGTAAGCTGCAGGGGGGAAAACTTGCAAGAAAGTGAGAACGGCCGCCAGGTATGAAGCCAGAGGGCGAGCATGGTGAAAGCAGGTATTTTTATCAGACTGCTGCGTTAGAAACCGCTTCTGCTGAATATATATATATGTATATATTTTAAGAAATAGATGGTTTTCTACAAAAGGATGGCTAGCCCAAGGGTCCCTAAGCCTAAGGGTCTGTTTCACCTGTAGCTCTCAACATTGTATAAAGAAATTTGGGTGGAGTGCGCAAGCTTTTTCACAGTTAGAACTTTCTGGTATTCGCAGTTGTGGTGGGAAAGGAAGGGATCTAAACGAACAACGCCAGCCTGGGATTGACTGGTGACCGTTACCAGCAGAACGTTAGCAGGAAACCAAGACTGCCTTCCCAAGGCTCGCCCGAGCGAACTCAGTTTTGCATCTTTTAGAATTACGGCTGTTTTAAAGTCACGTTGCTGAAGTGCACAGCCGGCAATGCGGGGTCGACACAACGCAAAACAAGCACACACAAATCCCAATTTATTTGGAGAGCGAAGGCGCCTCTGACCTGCTAGAGCTGTAACAGGGCGGGCGGCGCGGGGCAGTAGGTGCCAGCCTGAGAAAGCGCAGACGCCACGACCCGCACAGAAAGCCGCGTTCCCACATTCCACTCATTTAGAATCAAATGATTTTTTTTTAACACTTGCCACAGATACTGCTACAACCAATGTACCATTAAATGGAATAGGGTTAGTTGTTTATTAGGGTGAGGTGGTGCTTTCCCGGCGTGTGGCTTGAGGGACGTGTCCTGGAGTGACACAGCGAGCCTCTAGGCCAGCCTTCCAGGGTTGGGCCATTGCAGGGGTGCCTGGGGAAGCGAGGGCGCGGCTCGGGACTGGCCGCGGTCCCCCGAGGGATGCTCGATGGTTGTGGGGAGGGTCCCTTCACCTCCTGAAGACATTCTCAAGCCTTCCCTTCGGTGAAACAGGCCGCCCACGCGGGGCCGCGCCTCCTCCCAATCTGCGCAGGCCGCCTTTGTCCGCGCGGGGACAACCAGAGGATATGTCACCAAAGTTTCCTGAAATCTTTAAAGCACGCGGCACTCTGGTGTTTGCGGGAAGCCCGGGGGCTTGTGCACCGCCCCCCTGGGCCTCTGTGGCCTCCGTGCGCCCTGGCGGGCCCAGGCCTCAGCCGGGCATCCGCCTCCAGGGGCCAGCGCTCGCCCCGCCACACTCCCTGGCCTCCGCGTCCCCTCGCACAGCCTCGTCAGTCTCCGATTGCAACTCCAGACCCAGGCCAAACTTTCCCTTCGGGATTGGCGTCCGCTTCTCGCAGGGGGAGGAGGCGGGCTGGGGCCCTCGGGTGAGCACCGGGCGCCGCCAGCGCGCGGCTCCCGTGCCCACCGTCGCCTCCCCACCCCGGGCCCTGGCCTCCCGCGGCCGTGCTCGGGGAAGCCCGGGGAAGCCGCTGAGCCTGATGCGCCCGGGCGCTTTCGTTTTACTTTCGCTCCCTCCTCTCCGCAGCTGCAAAGACTGCGGGATGACAAAGTGGGGGTGGGGTGGGGGTGCGAGGCACGTGTCCCGACAAAGTGGCGGGGACACCGCGGCTTGGCCCGAAGCGGGAAGGGGGAAGGCAGGCGAAGGCTCAGGGCTCAGGCCTGGCCACCCCTGCCACTGGCAGGCGCGGGAGAACCAGGAGGCCCTGGCTGGCTTTCATCCTGCAAACCAACGTGGCTTGTAGGTAGGGATGCAACAAAATTGGCGCGGAAACGAATTCGCCTCCCTCGGCAGGCTGGGTCTTTCCCCCACGGAAGACGAGACAGAGGAGAAAGGCGGGGTGAGAGAGAGGAGGCCTGGACCTTCCGCTACGTTGGAAGAGACACGGGAGGCACCGAAGCCCTAAGACGTGGAGCGGCTCCCCCCACCAGACCCTGCGCCCCGTCAGGTGCCAGGGGACCGGCCGGCGCGTCGTCCAACTTGCTGCGGGTCCGCTCGCCTCCGCGCTCTGCAAACCCGGCAACCACGGTGCAGCTTTTCTTTATTTGTCCTTGCGTCCTCTGTATGGCGAGCGAGGCACGCTGCTCGATTTTTAAACCCATGGCCTAAGCTCTCCCCTGCCTTGAAACAGACAGACAGACAAGGCCCAAACCTGCAACAGTTTGGCAAGTGCTGGCACACTCCTTGGGGGCCCGTGCGGCCCGTGCGGCCGCGCTCCCGGGTTTGGGGCGAGCGCAGGGCAGCGCCTGGAAGCGCGGCTCGCGGGGCGGCCGGGGACAGAGGTCCCGCCCCCGCGCCCTGGGCCGCTCTTGGGCCCGGGCGAGGCTGAGCGCACGGGTACGGGCTCTCCAAACTCCTTGCAAGAGAACACGAGCCTTCCAGGCTGTTTACCACACTGTCCAGCTGCCCGGAAAGGTCCAACGCATTTCCTGCGCTCGTCCCCGCTCAGCCTGGGCTTCCCTGCACCCGTGAGCTGAGGGGCTGAGACGTTTTACTCCCGACTCGGGCAAGTTCAACTGCGATCTAAATAAATTAAGAAAAAGGGCCATGGGGCGAGAAGGTAAACTAGCCTCCAAGCAGCTCCTTGCAGCCGGGGTCGTCCTAAGGAAGGCCTTCCCCTCGTGTTTACCTCCCTCCTTGTTTACATGGAGCTCAGAAGCGGAGGCTCTAGGCCGGCAGGGAGCTCAGTTTCATTTCGGGGGTATGGCGGGGCCTATCATCTGATCAGGTTTGGATGCAAAGTTCGAACGCTTTGCTCACATCTCTAACTTCCAACAACTCCTTAGAACGCTCTGCTCCGTCCGCCGCCGCCTGGGTCTGCGGACGCCCGGGTCCCGAGCGGCCCCGGGGGCGGGAAGGGAGCTCGCGCAACGCCTCGCTGCACCTGCGGAGTGCGTCTCCGCACGTCCCGAAGGGGCCGCACCGCGCTTCCCGCGCTCGGCGGGCCCGGGAGCCGCCGCGCCCCCCTCCGCGCGCCGCAGCCCCCGCCCTCCGGCCGCCGTGCAGGGGGCAGGGCGGCGGGCATCCCGGGGCGGCGGCCGCGCGGGGCACGAGTCGGGCCCCCGGCTCCGGGGCGAGGCCCGGGCGCGCGCGCGCCGGGCGGGGGAGGGCGCGGCGGAGGCCCGCGGGCGCACGGCGGGGCGCGGCCGCAGGGGTCCCGGCCCTGCCCGGGCGGGGGGAGGGGGTGCCCACGCCGTGCGCGGCGCTCGGGCGGCCGCCGGGGCGCCGGGGCGCGGGTCCTCCCGGGCGGGCACGTGACGGGGTTGGCAGCGCTCGGGCCGGGCCGGGCCGCGGGGAGGGGGGCGGCGGGCGGGCGGGCGGGCGGCCGGGGGCGGCGGGCTCGCGGAGCACTTGGGTCGTGTGCTGGGGCTTTTCTCTCCCCGGAGCCGGCGGAGGGAGGGGGAGGGGCCGCCGCTCCGCCTTCTCCTTTTCGCAATGTTGACGCAATCTATAAATAGTGGAACAAAAGGACCAACTTCCTCGGAGCTTTGCTGAAACTGCACAAAAAATCGAGCCGGGGGGTTCCCTGGTCCCTGGCGACGGGGCGGGGAGCGCGGCGCGGGGGAGGGGCGGGCGCGGCGGCGCGGGCCCGAGGGGACACCTGGCCGAGCCGCCGCCGCCGCCGCCGCCGCCCGCCTCGGGCCCCGCGCGCCCCAGTGCGCCCCGACCGGGGGTCTTGCTCCGCCGCCGCTGACAGGTCAGTGCGCACCGCCCCTTTCCGCGCGGAGGTTCCTCGCCCTCCCCCGAGCCTCTACTTTTAGAAGGGAACTGGGGGGGACGAGCAGCAGCGAGGCAGTGACAGCCGCCGGAGCCGCAGCGCCAGCGCCAGCGCCAGCCCGGGGCTCCCGGCGCCTCGTCGTCCGGCCGGTCCCGCTGGCGGCCGCGCGGGGCAGGGGCAGGGGCAGGGGCAGGGCCAGCGTGCGGCGCGCGGGGGGCGCGGGCGGGGGCGCTGCGGGGCGCGGGCTCCGGGTCGCCGCGCCCGCCCCGGCGGGGACCGCGAGGGCCTGGAGGCCGCCGGGCGCGCCTCGCCCCACTCGGGGCTCGGACCCGGCGTCCCCGCCTCGTCCTGCGGCTGCCGCGCGAGGGCTGCGCGGAGGAGACCCGGGCGCGCACCCCCGGCTGCGGGGCCCACGCACCGGGCGCGGCGGGGGCGGGGCGGGGCGGGGGCGGGCGAGCCTCCTCCGGGCCGGGGCCGGGGCCGGGGCCGGGGCCGGGGCTGGTGCGCGAGCGGCCGCCGTGGCGGTTACTCGGGGCGCGGGGGAGGGGGCGGAGCTGGCGCTGTTGACAGCGGAGCCGGGCGGGAGGGCGGGGGAGGGGGAGTCGGCGCCGGGGGAGGGCGGCGCGCGCGGGCTCGGGCGGGGCGGGGCGTCACGTGACGGCCAGACGCCCCCGCGACGGGCGGCCGCGGGGTGACGTCAGCGCCCGGCCGCAGGGCGGCACTTCCGCCCCCTCCCCCACGGCCGCCCGCCGCCCGCCCGCCGCGGCCGCAGCCCTCTCGGAGCGGGGAGCGGGGAGCGGGGGGCGGGTGGGCGCCGGCCCGGGCTTTCCTCGCCGCGCGGGGCCGCGCCCCCCCCCGGGCACCCCGAGGCCCGGGCCGGCCCCCGCCGCGTCCCATTGTGCGAGCGCGCGGCGCGGGGCGGGGGCTGGTGCCGGCCCCCCGCGGCTCCCGGCTGGGGGGAGGGGGAGGGGCGGGGCTGGGGGGCGGGGGGGTCGCGGCTCCAGCCGCCGCCGCCGCCGCCGCCCCGCGCTATTCGGGGAAACTCGGGGTTTCGGTGACTCAGCGCCGCGCGCGCTATTTATAAGTCGGCGCGTTGCTGGCGGCGCAGTCCCCTCCGTCGGGCCCGGGCGCGGCGCGGCGAGCAGCTCGGTTTCCGCGACAATTCAAAAGACCGTTTTTGTTGGGGGTAAAAAGCAGGAAAGCCGCGGCGGTTAGAGCCCGTGCTGCAAGTGCAGCGGCCGGGACGCGCCCTCAAAGTCGCCGGGCCGTGCGGGGCAGGTGCGGGGCAGGTGCGGGGCAGGTGCAGGTGGGGGTGCGGGGCGAGACCCGGGAGCGGGAGGCGCCGTCGGCCGGACCCGCGCCCAGCGCCCAGCGTCTCGCAGGCCCGAGGCGTGAACCGAGGGAAACCTGCAGGAGCTGAGAGTTCCCGTGGAGTCCTCTAACCGGAAGGGGTGCGCGGCGTCTACCTAGCATCAGCGCTCCCAACAAATCTAAATCACGCGTCTACCGTCCGAGGCCTTCCTGCCCAGAAAGTGCTATAAAAATGTACACTCCAGCCCGGAGTTCTGCAGTGTGTAAGCGCTGCACAAACACGACCGGTCATTGCTCGTTTTACAGGCTTTATGGTTTGTTTTGTTTTGTTTTTTGTTTTCTCCCATCCACCCCTCCCCCAACCCCAGTCGGGAAATCCAAGGGGTAAATGCTAAAAAGGAGCAGTTGCTAGGCTGGCTTCTTGGAGCCGTCAGTGCGCACCCAGTCAGCCCGGCCCCACACAGTTTTCCGTAGGGAGTGCGACCTGGAGTGTTTCTTGAAAGAGAGAAGGCAAGGCGGTGTCCCGGGCGGCGAAAGTTAGGCCCGCTGGGGGAGGACAGGGCCTCCCAAGCTGAGAAAACGAAGCAGCAGTGAGTGACCAAGGCCTGGAACTAGAGAGGGAGAAGGGGGCGGGGGGGGAGGGAGTGAAGGCAGGTGAGAAGCCAAGCTGGACAGAAGGCCACTCTGAACTTGATCCGGAGCCCTACAAGCTTTTAACCTTTTCGTAGACAGGTACCCTTTTGAGAACCTATGGGAAGCAATGGGGCCTCTCTCCAGAAACACGTACCTATAGATCTGGATTACAGTTTTGCACACATTTTCAAGGAGTTTATGAGTAAAGGATTACTGGGTCTCAGGATTAAACCTATATAGGAAAGGGAAAACCAAGAAAGGATTTTTTTTTTTTTAATGGAAATGCATGGTCAAGTGTGAAAAGATTACAGGTCTTTGAAAAGATTACATTGGTTGGGGGTCCTGGAGACTTGAAAATGGAATGTAAAACAGCCCGTAATCTAAGTGAGAATGGATTGGGACCACTGCTGTGTACCTAATGCCAGTGGAGATAGAAGAGGAATTAGAGAAAAGTAATTACAATGAGCTGGTGGAATGGGAAACCAGTTGTGTGGGGCAAAGGCAGGAGATCCCCAGGTTCCCAATGCAGTGTGTGGACTAGGATGAGGAGTGGGCCTCAGGTCCAGGAGGAAGAACGTTCTTCTGTCCCTGTGGACTTTGAGCCATCAGGGAACTATCCCCAGGAGGGTTGGAAGTAAAGGCTGGCTCTCTGGAGTCATTACAGTATAGACGATAACTAAAATCATGGGGATGTATAAGATGGACCTGTGTCAAGTGAAGAGAGGCCTGCGAGGAGAACCCTGGGAAATGCCTATATTTAGGGGAAGGGGAGGAGCCAGAGGAACCTTTCAAGGACAGGACACTGATGAGTGACTAAAGACAGAATGGTGTCTTTAGTGTATAATAACTTTGGTCAGTGAATCCTGCTTCCTTGATAAGGAATGAAAGTACACTATAGGTCTGGTCTCTTCATAGGATTTAAAAGTCTGTGTATTCTTTCAGTTTTGAAAAAGAAAGGAAAAAAAGCACCTTTCCAAAGATTTGAATTCAGAAGAGAGATGAGGGCAGGAAATGATTAAATCTTGCTTTCCCTTCTTTTCTGAAACTAGGGATACCTTGGGGAGAAGAAAAGGAGAAACAGACTCAGCCTTTCTCTTTTCCCTGCTCACATAACTAAGCCTTTAAGGAAAAGGAGTTTAGATAGGTCCCCATTATGGTATTTTTTTTTTCTTCCTAACGGCACTTGAAAACCATACTTTATTGCCAACAATTAGTACTAGGAGGTGCTAAGGTCTCAGTCTGGCTAAGAAAACAAGGAAAAGTGGAGGGAAACCATTTTCTTTTGCTTCCTCCATCTCCCTCCTACTTGTTAGAGCTAACCTGAGCTAGAACTAGTCCCTACAAACAGGGACTCAAGCACAAAACAAATCACCCCAGAATTTACTACTTTACTTGGATATGCAATCTGGGGAGGGTTCTGCAGGGGCAGCCTGTCTCTAATCCACTTGGCCTCATCTGGGACAGCTCATAGGCTGGAGGCTTGCATCATCCGAAGGCTTGTTCACTTGCGTGGCTGGTGATCAGTACTCACAGATGACTGGGACCTTAGCTGGCACTACAGGTCAGAACACCTGCACAATGTCCTCTCCTTCCGGTTTGGGCTTTCTCAGAGCAGGGTTGCTGGGTTCCCAGTGTCTCAAGATTGAGAGCCAGGTAAAGCTGTATCACCTCCTACAACCTATTCTTAGAAGTCATGCAGCATCATACCCATTGGATTCTGTTCGTTAGTGAAAAATCACTACTGCCATACACATTCTAGAGAGGGGAATTACACTCTTATCTTTTAAGGGAAAGAGCATCAAAGAATTTGCAATGTGCTTAAAATCACCACACATTATACAGATAAACAGATTTATAAACAATGTATTATATATTAAAAGTGTTTAAACATAAGAAACCAAATATTGTCTTTTGATATCAGAATGAGATACAAAATTGCAGACATTCCATTGTTACAGCAAAGCTAATTCTAAACCAACCCAGTAGGCAGTTGGTCTCATAATCTTTCCTCCTCCTCCCTTCTGACCATTCTCCCCACTCCAGGCCAGGCCCCCTATACAAGATACCTCTCTCTCCCAATCCAGGCAGGACCCCCCCACAGTGGCTATACTTCCAAAGTGATGATCAGGTCCTAAAAGTTTTTGCTGTTCCTTCCTTGAATTATCCCTGACTTTGTACCTCACTAGATCACTGGGAAGGCCATCAGTGACATGTCTTTACTTCTCAGGGTTAACAAGCAAAATGCTATAGAGAGTATCCCAATAAAGTATTTTATAACAAATTCATGTTACATAATTAAGATGACATTTCTTTAAAAGAGCTATGTTTTTAGGTATCAGGATCTTGACTTAGGCTTGTTTACTCATAAAACTCAGTAGTTCCAAAAGGGATGTGAGATTTTAGGTATCTAATAAGAATCTGCATGTTGCCTTGAAGGTGATAAACCATTTGATGATTTTATGCAAAATTTAAATGACTGTTCTTCCATGTTTACAAGGCACAGTGCATTATTTTTCTTTAAAACCAGTACACATAATTATTTGCTTGGTAAAGAGGCTCAAGAGTTCTCTAAGGAAGTGAAAATACTACCTTTCTTTGAGTAATCAAAATAAAAAAATCTTTTCTTATAACCTAGTATATTTTTAAATTCTCCTAAAGCTGATATTATAATTTATACATATTTGATGTTCTCTTAGAAAGATTTCATTTACGACTTAGAAATAAATAGTGCTTTCTTGGCTTAGAAATAGAATTTTAATAATTCATGCTCTCCTGAGGGCTAATACCTCTACATGTTTTGGTCATTCTGCATAATTATTTATAGTTCTATTGAGTCAGAATCACATTGTGGGAATATATAGTATGGAATACAAATTTTAAAATAAGCACATCTAGATAATGAGCAAACATATATTTATGAACCCCTCTATGTATTTCGATTTTTGAAGAAGCATACATGTTTTAAAAAGTAAAATGAATAAAATATATCTTTGTTTTTAAAGGTTCTTATACAGCAATGATAAAAAAGAAACTGACACAGCATTCACATTAAACTAATAGACTTTGTTATCAGGCCCCAAACTGTTCCTAATTCTGTGATTTCATAGCTACCATGGAGGCAGCCCAAAGGAGCTTAAGTAAACATTTTTAAATTACGTAATGAGATTCTGAGGGAGGAAGAACCCCAACCATACTGCGCCATATAGTTTTACAGATGCTATTTCCCTGCATGCCAGGATGCTTATTACCCTATCTATAGAATGACTTCATAGTAATGATAACATGAAAGAAAATTAACGTAGGCAAGCAAGTCTGTTTCTAAGGCATTGAGAATGAAAGCAAGGTTGAGGTAGTTATTTCAAAGTAGTTATCTAGTAAATGTTTTTCTTGACTATAAGCTAAGCATTTAGGAAGCATTTTGGAAAGTGCTATAGTGAAAATGGCACATTAAGCAATAAATCCAATATGATTTCAATAAAGAAATAAATTCAATAAGTAAAATAGGATACTGCTAGCTTATAGTAATAATGCTCTATTTACCACTACATTAAGAATTAAATACAATCTCACCTTTTTTTTTACTAAGTAAAATAATTTGGATCCTTCCTTATACTATTTTTCTTCACCTTTGCATGTGTTCAAAATATAATTTATTTTAAAAGAAATATTGCCAAAGTCAATAAAAAATACATTTCTTCACCAGCTGAGTAAGCATCACAGAGAAGACAAAGAATATTAGATCTTTGAGGCAGTAAAGTTATTAATGTGAGTATATGAGCAAAATTGCAATTTTATCAAATTCAATTACACACGGAGTCTCCCCATCAGATTGACAAAGATTGAAGATAAGTGTTAGTAACTAGTGTTGCTAAGAAGGTGTTCAAATTTACAATCACGTTTATTACTATATTACCTTTCTTGGGTCTTAAAAATGTCCAAATCTTTGATACAGTAGTTCCACTTCCAGGAACCAATCCTAAAAAAAATAAATACAAAGTCAAAGATTTATATATATTCACTACAGTATCTATACGGAGGAAAAAATCTGAATATTCAAAAGTAACGGAGTGGTTAAATGAGACATGATGATCAATCTAATGGAATATTATGCAATAACTAAAACTACTTAGGGCCACAGAAAAATACTAATAGAGTAATTCAATGTATAGTTAAATTTTTTAGGTTGTAAAACTACTTCTCATTTATTTGAAAATGCACTTATATGCATAGAAAAAGGATGGGGAAAATATATCAAAGTGTGATTATGGTAATTTTACTTTTCCTTTTTAGAAAATGAGCACAAATTATTTTTTAACAATCAGAAAAATAAATCATTAAAATTAAAAGATCTCCTCCCAAATATGTAAATCAAATGACATACATTTATATTCTTACAACACTAGGATATTTAATAAAGTAACACATCATATTAGTTACTCTTTATTAGTACTTTCTCATTTTGTATGTTTACAACAACGTCTACCAGTGAATAATCTCTGTTTTTTAAAATCAAATTAGAGGGGATCCCTGGGTGGCTCAGAGGTTTAGTGCCTGCCTTTGGCCCAGGGTGTGATCCTGGAGTCCCGGGATCGAGTCCCACGTCAGACTCCCAGCATGGAGCCTGCTTCTCCCTCCTCCTGTGTCTCTGCCTCTCTCTCTCTATGTCTATCATGAATAAATAAATAAATAAATCTTTAAAAAAAATCAAATTAGATAAAGTGTAGGCAAGTAGAGAGTATTACATGAATGGTATATTCTGAAAGGTAGCCTTTGGTGGAAAAGTTGATTTAAGAAAAATTTAGTATAGGGGAGCCTAGGTGGCTCAGTCAGTGAAGGTTCTGCATTGGGCTCGGGTCATGATCCCGGGGTCCTAGAATCAAGCCCCACATGGGGCTCCCTGCTCAGCGGGGAGTCTGCTTCTCCCTCTACTGCTCTCCCTGCTTGTGCTTTCTCTCAATATATCAAATAAATTAAAATCTTTAAGAAAAAATAAAAATTTAGCATAGTCAAAATCCATCTGTAAAGCTATAATGGCTGGATCTATTTTATAAGTTTTATAACAGTATACTTAATATTTTTTTATTCTAAATTGTGGTAAAAAACACATAGCATAAAATTTACCAACTTAACTACTTTTAAATGTACAGTTCAGTAGTACTAAGGAATTCACACTGTTGTGTATAAAGGTGTTTTTATAAAAATAATAAATGTTCATAAAAATAATACAGGTTCACTTATAAGTAATTTAAACAATAGAGAAAGTTACAGGAACATTTAACAGATTTTGCCATCAATTTTAAATGAATGTTGCTGTAGGCATATTTCTATGCATTTATATAAATATATTTAAGATCAAACGTATACTATAAGTTAAAAAGTATTAAATGTGAAGTAATTTGGTAGTGATAAAATAAACTGAAGGAATTGCTGAACTTTTAGGAAAATGTTTCTTTACTACAAGAGATCTTATTTCCTAAAATATCTGAAGTTTAAAAAAGAGTTTGGAGACCTTTTTTATCTATGTTTCAAGTTCAGAAATGCTAATAGACTCTGCTATGAAAAATATATTTTTACATCATCCTTATTTTTACAAAGTCACGGTTTTAATGTTTATTAAAACAAGGCTTAATGTTTATTTAATGTTTATTATGTTAATTATAATCCTAATTTCTTTGATGATTTGGTCTCAATCTGTATCTTAATCCAGTGCTTACAATCTGGCTTGATTCTCAATATCCTACTTAATTAATTTTGATTGATCAGTTATTTGCTCTTCACTAAGTAGTTGTTTTCTTTTCTTTTTTTTTCCTACAAGGATCCATGGATTCTGTGTTTGCCTTTTTCATCAATTCTCAAATGAACTTATTTAGATGTAATGGTTTGGGGTCACGCTGCCTTTGCCTTGAAACTGCACAGACATTTTTCCTTTGTTTTCTGGCTTTGAATATTGCTTAGAGGAAGTCTAAGGCCAGCACGATTTCCTCCCTCTTGATAAGTTATTTAGCTTTCTGCCTGGAAGTCTGAAAAGTTTTTCCTTCATTCTTTATGGTTAGTAGCTTAACCAGGATATGCCACAATACTGAATACTACATGTCCATTATTTTCTGCAGATTCAGTTCTTTCGTTATTTTGTGGAAATTCTCTTCTGTTGCATCTTTATGTGCTTTTCCTGATTCACTTGTATTATGTACTCAGGGAGATGAATCAGGCTTATGTTATCTTTGTCTCACATATGATTTTCTTTGCAATGACTTTGGTCTACTTTTCTCTTATATTCACTGAAATTTATTCAATTCATTTGTCAACTGGAATTTATTGAGTGCTAGCACCAGTGGTAAATAAGATCATAATCCTGCCATGAATAAGCTTTCAGTTAAGGACTGGAGAGGGAGAAATAAACTTACAACAATGTCAAGTAGTAATAAGAACCCCAGGTAAGAAATTGGAAGGATAGGGGAAGGAATTGTGCATTTTAGATGGAATGTAAGAGCAAGCCTCTCTCTGTAAAATGACATCTGGGAAGAGCTCTAAATGAAGTGAGGCAGTAAGCCAGCGAAAGACCTGGGCAATCCAGATGCAGAAAAAGAGAAAGTACAAAAGTCCTATAGTGGGAAAGTGGTATGTTCAAGACAGAATCGTTAGAACCAAATGAGTAACCAGAAAGTGGTGAGAGATGAGACAAAAGAAGTAGACAGGACAGATCACAAAAGGGGTTGTCAGCCCTAGGGAGGAGGCTGAATTTTGTTCTAAGTGTGATAAGAAGCAGGGAAATGATGTATGCTTCAAAGGAGTTATTCTGGTTGCCGCTAAATATTTCAACAGCGATAACTGAGTATAAAGAATTGGTCAGATAGGTGCTGTAGAACTGAAAATGCAAAAAGGGAGCACTGAAATAAGAGCGTTAACTTCAGGAAGCAGCCACTACCTTTAGTACTGGATAAACACAAGGAAGACCTGAAGTTAATAGGGGAGACTCAGCAGAGCTGGAACCCTGGCCTCAGAAGACATAGGGTATGTTGGGGCTGGTTCTAGGAGAGTGAAAAATAGTTGAAATTTGGAGCTGACTGCCACTGTGAGGGTGAAGGTCCATAACTAGGGCAACCTTGACAGGTGCAGAACGCCAACAAGAAGTAGTGAGTTCTTCTCCCTTCTCTTTTTGATTTTCAGTCTTTCTCTAACACACTTTATTACCAGAATGCAGCAAGAATTCAGCTGGCAAAATAGAAATGTAGTTTGCAGAGTCTCATCCTAGCATCACAAAATGTATGAGTGTGGAAGGGTTTATTATTAAGAGATAACAGGGGATCCCTGGGTGGCGCAGCGGTTTGGCGCCTGCCTTTGGCCCAGGGCGCGATCCTGGAGACCCGGGATCGAATCCCACGTCAGGCTCCCGGTGCATGGAGCCTGCTTCTCTCTCTGCCTCTCTCTCTCTCTCTCTCTCTCTCATGAATAAATAAATAAAATATTTAAAAAAAATAAAAAAAAGAGATAACAGCTTAGTAGCTGGCACAGAAAGGAATTAAGGATGACTTCTAGATTTTTGTCTTGAGCAAAGGGATGAAAATATTGTCATTTATTGACCTATGGG
The DNA here is from genome assembly GCF_048164855.1 of Canis lupus baileyi. Lineage (NCBI taxonomy): Eukaryota > Metazoa > Chordata > Mammalia > Carnivora > Canidae > Canis > Canis lupus. The sequence continues at coordinate 59,658,863 of NC_132854.1, read as the reverse complement.
AAGACTTGGAGAGAAGTAAATTGAGGGGGAGAAGAAAATTAAGAGGTTTTGAGTGTATTAACTTTGACGTCCCTACTAGCCATCTAAGTGCAGTTCCTAGGTAGGCAGTTGGACAGGAGTTCAGAGTTCAACAGTGATAAGAGGGCTAGAGTATAAATTTTAGGATTCCTAAGAACATCTGCATTAAAAAAAATTTTTTTTGATGAGATGATCCAAGGAAAATAAATGTTGATGGAGAAGAAAAAAAGGGATGAGGAATATGCTGGTGTCCCAAACACCTAAGAAGAAAATGATCTAGCAAGAACGTAATCCGTGATTTCAACAAGCGCGGTTAGGTGGGGTTGTGGAAACAGTAATTGTAATTGGAATGGACTGAAGGGATAATGTAAGGCGAGGAAGTGGAAACTACAAGCACGGTCTTTGAACAGTTTTGTTATAAAGGGGAGTAGAAAAATGGGCTTAGTAAGGAGAGGGGGACATGAGGTGATGCTGTATTTAGAATGGGAAACATTACAGTATGTTTACTGGTTAGAATCATCCAGTAAAGAGAGAAAATGAGGATGCAGGAAATGGAGGAGATAATCACAGGAACACAACCATTGACTTTATAAGAAAACATGGAATGGGGGCACAGGGAGGGGGTGAGCATGCTTATTTAGGAACAGGGATAGTTAATCCTTTATAAAGGAAGACCAAATAAATACAGAGGAGGAGAAGTTGGTAGACGGGGTTAGGAAAGAGGAGTTTCTTGTGACAGCTTCTATTTATCAATAAGAGTCTGAAGTCAAGAGCGGGGAGATGAGAGAGACTTAGAAGAGATGAGGCGTAATCATCTAGGAGAACAGAAGAATAAATGGACTAGGGGAATGTGCTGGGGTTGCCAGTCTTCCTTTATGTTGATAATTTGATTTCCAGCTATGTTTCATTTCTTGATATTCCAAGCGTATTTGTTTTGTCTTTTTTTTTTTTTTCGTATTTGTTTTGAAATAATAGTATTATTTTGGTCTTCATTGGCTTAGGTTGTGAACATTTTTTTTTTCAAAAGATTTTATTTACTTATTCATGAGAGACACAGAGAGGCAGAGACACAGGCAGAGGGAGAAGCAGGTGCCATGCAGGGAGCCCGATGCGGGACTCAATCCCAGGACCCCGGGGTCATGACCTGAGCCAAAGGCAGACGCTCCACCTCTGAACCACCCAGATGTCCTGAACGTTTTTTGTTTTATTTATTTATTTACTTTTTAAAGATTTATTTATTTATTCATGATAGACAGAGAGAGAGAGAGAGAGAGACAGGCAGAGGGAGAAGCAGGCTCCACGCCAGGAGCCCAACACGGGACTAGATCCCGGGACACCAGGATCGCGCCCTGGGCCAAAGGCAGGTGCTAAACCACTGAGCCACCCAGGGAGCCCCCATTTTTTGTTTTTAAAGGAATTTTTACTGTTTGCTTTTCTTGTATTATAAGATATTTAGAGAGGAAGATTTTGTGATCTGCTTTTATTCCCGATCTTTATCTGGAAGTCTAGAATAATATTTTTAAATAGATTGCACTTATTTTTTTCAGCTCACCCTATATATAAGAATGTAACAATAAGATGTCATGGTAGTATTATATATCAATAGCCACGGTTTACTGAATGCCTATGTGCAATGAGTGCTAGGGACTTCACATACATGACTTCTAGAACTTATAGTAAGCCTATAAGGTAAGTACTATTGCCAGTTATTTCCACAAGAAACCTTTTTTATTAGTGATGTCAGATTACAGAATCTTACCTGAAGCTCACACTGACCAAAATAAACAAGGTAAGAACAAATTTTTCTCTTTTGTGTTTTTAAAAAAATGAGCACATAAGAGACTATTCTTTTTGAAGTACAAAAAAAAAAAAAAAAAATAGTTTGCAAAAGGGCACCACACAAATTAAGAGCAATTTTATGGACAGCTTTTTGACACTATATCATTAAGCTCTTGGTGGGAGAGGTGCTACTTAAGTGACAAATTCAAGGAACCTGGTAAATTAATTGAACTGCCCTTCCTCTAACCATCTCCATCATCCATGAACATACTGAGAGCCTGCTATCTTAAAATCATTACTAAATTATATTAAGCCATTATAATTTTACAACTCCTAGGAGATGTATCAGTATTTGCTTTGGAAACTCCATTATTTGAACTTAAGTAATATCAAACTTTTCTATTGGTCAGCAATATTTAAATTCATGTGATGACACTGAAAACATATCATTGGGATATAAACATATATCCATGACAAGTAATGGATTTCTTTTTCTGATTATAAAAGTACAAGTGAAGAAAATTTTGAAAATATGTAAATAAAGTAAGTAAACATCTTTTGTAAAGGACAGCAAGAAAAAATAACCAATAATTTTTATTTACAGGCAACTGACTATTGAGGTTGACATATTTCCATGCAATTAAGCTTAGGAAATTTAAAGTACTTGAGTATGCTGCTTTTTTTCATAGCAATATATCAGAAGTATTTCCTGAAGTTATTTAAAACTCCTCAGAGACATTTTCAATGGCTGCATAACATTCCTTGAGTAGTATTTCCTTAAGCGCTCATTTAAGCAATTTTCCTTAGTTTCTTATAAGCAATGTTGCTATGAACTTTTTTTTTTGCTATGAACTTTTTTTATGCTTAAATCTGTTTTAGCATTTCAGATTATTTCCTAAATTAGAATAGATTCCTAGAAATGAGCTTAAGAGGCCAATATTTTTAAGATTCTTCATCTTGTAAAAATTTTGCTATAAGAAATCTTTTAATTTTCTACATACTTTTATACTGAAAATAAATCTAAAAGAAAAATTTATGTGGACTACCTTTTAAAATTAGGCTAATATTTAAGTTTAGGTTTAAATATTTTACCTTCCTTAAAGGAAGAAATTCATTCTTCAAAATATGTACTTTTGGCAGGTTCAAAACTTACACTTCATTTGAAGATGTAAGTTTAAATATATACTTACTTCAGCCTAAGGTATCACCGTCTTTTTTCTTATTTTCAGATATGCTTACCCAACAGTGCCTTAGCCCAACTGATCACCAGTCTAATCTCACAAGTATACCACTATGATATAGATGTACACATTCATCTGTGGATAGAATCTAAATAAAATTGCAGGCCAAGGCCATTCCCAAACTAAGTAAATTTGGCACAAGAATTTTAAGAGTGCCTAAATTAATGCTATAATTCTGTTGTTCTAGACTGAAATACAGAGCCTGTGAACAGAGGAAGTTCACCTAATTTTAAAATTAATTCAGCGGCACCTGGGTGGCTCAGTGGTTGGGCGTCTGTCTGCCTTTGACTCAGGTCATGATCCAGGGGTCCTCGGATGAGTTCCATGTTGGGCTCCCCACAGGGAGCCTGCTTCTCCTCCCTGCTTATGTCTCTGCCTCTTCCTGTGTATCTCTCATGAATAGATTTTTAGTGAAATCTTTAAAAAATAAAATAAATAAATAAATTTAGACTGGTGATGGAACTGCAAAACTTGAGAAAATATTCAGAAGAAATCTAGCCTAATAAAGGATTATTGCTTTATAATAGCTATCATTTATTAATTCACTCATCAAATACTAATTGAACATCTTTTATGTGCCAAACACTTGTTAGGTGCTGGAGTCAACTGAAAAAAGATAGAGGTCTGTCCTCCTGGAAGATATAGTCTAGTGGGAGAGACAGAGAAAAGCAAATGAATAAATAGTCCTAAACTGTAATCTAAGCACTTCCCTTACCAATATTACTTATATGGTAATACTTATAAAGAAATGATTTGGGTTCTACTCCAAGAGTTTTTGAAGTTGTATTACTGAGAAGAAAAAAGTTAGATTTAGAATTATTAGGAAGTATAGGTATCTCTACATACATATAGGTATCTCTATAGATCTTTTAGGACTAGTCATTAGCATCCCCTCCAAAAGAAAGGATAGACTAGGATTCCTAGATTTCGGCCCTCCCTTCATTACTCTCTATACTCTGGTCTGACCCAATCTCTGACGTAGCACATTGTAGTAGAAAGTAAAACATCCCAAATTTGGGAAGTAAGAGAACCTGTTTTAGCAAGTGACGGTGCTAAAGGGATTGAAAACCTTAGGTGAGATATTTCATTTTCCAGAATATCAGTTTCCTTTGCAAAATGATGTATTTTGACTAAATGATCTCTAAAATCACATCAGGCTTTAAAATTCACTGTCTATGCATCTCTCTGTTAAACATCTCTTCCATGGGGTGCCTGCATGGCTCAGTTGGGTAAGCGTCCGCCTTTGGCTCAGGTCATGATCCCAGGGTGCTGACATTGAACACCACATTGGGCTCCCTGCTCAGTGGGGAGTCTGCTTCTCCCTCTGTCCCCGACCTTGCCCGTGTTCTCTCTCTCTCTCTCTCTCGCTCACTCTCTGTCTCTCAAATAAATAAAATCTTAATCTTTTCCATTATGCTCCTATTTATATTGGGGATGGAGAAGAAATAGTTGGAAAGAATAAAACTGATTCCTGTTCAATAGAGATAAAGGATTTATAGTTTTTAGTGACCATTTTTTCAAGTTATTGAATACTTTTTAAAATGTTCTTAATATCTGCACAGCATTCCAACATAAGGATATACCAAAATGTATTTATCCATTTATCCATGCCTTCATTCTAAAGATTTTTTCCCCAGTTTCTGCAATGTTGTAAAGGATATTTTAGAACCTATACTTGTCTACTAGTACTCAAAATACTAGTACAAGCTTTCTCTTTTGTATTATTCCTTTTGTTTGAAAAAAAAAATCCTTCTATCTACTCTTCTAAAAAAAATTCCTTCTATCTACTCCAGCCTTTACATGGCTTTCTGTTAATATAAAAACTCCACTTTGGACAATGTTATAGAGCCTATCCTTTCTCCTTCCAAAAATAGTATCATCCCAGACTGAGGGCCATATTTCTGCAGCTCTCCTGCAGTAAAAGAGAAGTAAAGCCAATTCCATGCCTGCAATCAAGTCTGGATAATGTATATTTTAGCTTTAACAAAGTTGAAATCTCTAAGATTAAAGCCCCAACAGCAGACAGATAGGCAAAGGTTCATTTCTGTTAGCTATACCAAAAATGTGATTTAGTGTGTTAATTATGACAAAGATAACTACGAATTTTGGTGATTTTGCCATGATCCTGAACTTGCTATAATATTAGCTATTACTACATTGAAACATTAGAGCATAAACATACAAGTAGGAGAAATAAAATTTAAGGTGTAACTACTAAATTCAGTGAACGATTATATGATCTGCTACTTTTTTTGTAATATGATACATTATTTCAATAGATATCACCTTATGCATTAGCATTGGTACTTTTCCACCCATGAGTAAAGAAATCAGAAATTTAAAATTACCCTAAAAAATATTCTGAGTTAAAAACCCTTTCAACTTAGTAATTATTGTTTAGGGAAAAAATGGAACCTCTGTTGTGCCTCTTGGATTGCCTCTTTGGTGCAAATATCTTTTTTAAAAACTCAAGGACCTCTATAGAATCAATTTGGAATCCAAAGAACACTCACATTAACAATTATTTCTTGGGATCCCTGGGTGGCGCAGCGGTTTGACGCCTGCCTTTGGCCCAGGGCGCGATCCTGGAGACCCAGGATCGAATCCCACGTCAGGCTCCCGGTGCATGGAGCCTGCTTCTCCCTCTGCCTGTGTCTCTGCCTCTCTCTCTCTCTCTCTGTGACTATCATAAATAAATTAAAAAAAAACAAACAATTATTTCTACCAATAGCTCCATAGCTATTGACATTATATCAATTGTATCAAATGACATTATATCGACATTATAGTCATCAATAGGAGAATTTTAGTGACAGGATCTTTGAGGTCATGTAGTCCAACTCTCATCTTACAGATGAGGAAAGTAAAGCCCAGAAAAGTTTTTATTAGTCATTAGCAGTAAGTTTGGAGTGGGCAGGGGCAGATGCGGGATCCTAACACTCTCTCTCAGCCTAATATATACCAGAGGGTATTAGGTTATAAGTACAGTACAGCACGTAGCTAACAGATGAACAAATCTAAGAAAGAGATCTGATTTGTATCCTTCGTATATATTTTCCCCTAAAGATTCTTGTTGGATGATCCATTCCACCTTAATCTGTTAGCACAGACACAAAATTATACAAATTAATGCTTGTGTGAAATAAAACCCAAGAGAGTAGTTGGAGTTAATTTGCCAGAACTACATTGTTGCATAGCCCCTGGGGTGAAGATTTATGTATATCCATATGTATACATACCTGGAGCTTCTTAATCCTGCTTCAGGAAATGCCATTTACATACATTACAATGTAAATAGTGCCCAATGGAGTTGTGCATCATAGGGACACTGCAAATACAAGTTTTGTGTATTAATTTAGGGTAGGCTAATTGCCATACCAGATCAACTCCAAAATATATAATGGCTCAAATTATATCTGCCATAGTAAGAAAGTTTCTTGCTAAAAATAAACAAGTAGTTTAGTACTCAGTTTCCAAGGTGTTCTAGGACCTCGGCTTTCAGTACCAAGCTTCCAGAATCTCCTGATGGGGTCTTGTCTGTTCCAGGCCATTAGGAGGGGAGTTTTTTAGGAGACTCAAAAGTAGTGCATGTTATAACTGCCATTCTTATTCCATTGGCTCTAACTTGGTCACATGCCCACACCTGCCTACAAGGGAGGCTAGGAATAGTTTATCTGTGTGGCCAATAAGAAATGAGAACATAGATTTGTAAGGCTAGCTAAGAGTCATTTGTTCACTTGGGTGCTCTTTCTCTCTCTACACCCACACCCCTACACACAAACTCTGAAGTGGACACCAAAAAATACACTCACATGGTTATTCTTCAAATAGAAATAAACAGTGAAAGAAAGGGGCTTTTATTTAAGAAGTACATTCACCTCTACCCTTTCCTTCCTTCAGGTGGTACCCTAATTAACACATAACAATAACCCAACTGGAAACTGAAATCTAAAAAGGAGGAAAAAGGAAAATTTTTGCAACTATTGTGTGTGTGTGTGTGTATTTTAGGGACACAAGACCACCAAGTTCCTCTTTTTAACTACATTATTAGTAAATAATGTTTGAAAAATATTCAACTTCTTAAACAACAAAAATAGCAATTCCACAAATGAAGGTGGCAGTAAGTGTAGTGGGTTTTTTCCTTTGGATAAGTTGTCATTGTAATTCTCAAACTATTCTTAATCACTCAGTTTTTAATAGAAGCACTGCATGGCCGCACTTCTGAAATCATAAACAGGAAGTGTGATATATAAATGTCAGTAAAACTAAAACTCAATTCTATGGCTTGATATTTTTCTTCTCCGCCATATTTTCATGTTAATATTTGATGTTGTATGTACTTAGAATAATGATATGAAGGCAAATAGTAATATTACCTGACAAGTTTTCTTTGACAACCTAACACTTTGGGGCTTGGGGGAAATATGCAGAGCAACCCATAAGTTGTAGATTTCCACAGAGGAAGAAATGGGAATGATCCAGAAATTGCTATTAGTTTGGCATCCTTAGAAACTGCTTTTTCGTTTAGGTTGCCCAACTTTATTATGGCCAGAAGATAGTACATATGGACAAAGAAGTTAGAGAGTACAGGACTCTTCATCTATTTAAAAATCCATTATAGAAAATAGTCTTATACTTTGTATATTCTTATTCTGACACCTCAACAATTCCTTGAATGTGTTCTACTCCATTAATTCTTTCATGAGACAACTAAGGAGTACAGCAAAAATCAGGATATTATCTCTGGTTCCTCTCTATGAAGAAATAAAGGATCTTTGTAGGATTGGTGATATTTTCTACATAACACTATTTCAGTTTCTTTGCTACATGAACATCTCTATGGAAATCTCTTTATGTGAAGAGATTCAGTGCTCGCTTCAGCAGCACATACACTAAAACTGAAATAATACAGAGAACGTTGGCATGGCCCCTGCACAAGGATGATCTGAAATTCGTGAAGCATTCCATAACAAAAAAAGAAAAGAGATTCAAATTGACCAGTCTAGAACTTTTACATTAACTATTTCTGGAGAAACGTACCAACATATAGATACTTCTGTAACTTTAAAATGTTTTTTCTTTAGGCAACAGTTTCTTAATTTATTCTTAAACTAAGCACTGAAGAAAACGATTTTACTCAAAGTCACATAATATAGGAGTGAAATAGCAAAAAATAGTTCTATCTATGTATCCAAACTCCCTTTCAAGGCAGATCCCAATGTCCAGAGAATGTCTTAAAAGGAGGTAGCCTGCCCATCAATTATCTAGCTTTCTACAGCACGTGAGGCGCTGTTGAGCAGCATACACAATATATAAAAATTGAGGTATTCTATTTTTTATTTATATTCTTATAGATTTATTTTAGAGAGAGAGCAAGCGCAAACGGGGGTAGGGGGGTGGGTAGGGTAAAGGGACAGGGAGAGAATCTCCAGCAGATTCCCTGCTGAGCATGGAGCCTGACTTAGGGCTCAATCCCACCCTGATATCATGACCTGAGACAAAATCAAGAATTGGATGCTCAACCAACTGAGCCACCCAGGCGCTCCAAGAATTTGAGGTATTTTCATTGAAAATTGAGCATGTGAAAAAAGGATTTGGAAGTGTTTGCAAAGTAACATAATAAGAGTGTATTAATCAAATGCAAAGTATAAATAGTTGCTAATGGGAAGTGGAAAATGAACTGATTTAAAACTAGACTGATAATAGATGGTTTACTGGAATAGACAAATTTTATGTAGATTTCTTTAAAGCAGTGATGGATTTTGATTGCCAGAGAGTAAAGATACCCATTGATCATTCACCAGATATTTATTGAGTGCTCACTATGTGCCATGTGCTATACATTGTTCAAGACACTAGAGATAAGGCAATACACAAAACTACTGCAGAGCAGAAATAGATATTTCATCTCTCAGGCATGATAATTTGATAGGAACAGAGAACACAAATATGAGCATACAGAAATGAAATAGAAAGGAAAAGAACTAGTAATGGGCTTATAGTAGAAGGCCTTAAATACTAGGATGTTTCTAAATGGAAGAAAGATGTTTGGGTGTGAATTGAACAATTGAACTCCTTTGGTCACTGCAGTCAGAATAGACAGCTTTTTTTCCCCCCTGTCAGTCAGCATAAACTTATAGTTACCAAGATAACACAAACAAAATAAATACACACAGAAAAATTCCCATCTGAAGTGTATGGAAAGCAAAAAGAGAAAGAATGGGTAGCAAAAGTTGAATTTTATCTCTCCTTTTACCTCTAGTTCAATTTTAGGGATATAAGAACACATCTGTTTAATTCTACTTACTGAAGTGTGTAGGTAAGTTACTGGGTTTAGTATTAGCCTGAAAAGATCCTCCAAGGTCGCATATTCAATTTCTTAGTTTCAGCAGACAGAGCTACACTATGAATATTGAAAACAGAATTGTCAAGACAAAACAACAAATAATTTTTGAGCTCTTAGTTGCTTATCGGTGCTATACATATTCTAATCCATAGTCAACAAACATGCCAGACAGCATATTGAGCAGTCAAAGGGATAAGGAAAGTGTGGATCCCATAGTCTGAGCTCATAGTTATCAGTAGTAATATACTATCAGTCCTGCTACTGAACCACAAATCTAAATGGAGGCAATTTAGGATAGACGGGTAAATATTTTAGAGTAGAACAATTTGGGTTTAAGTCTTAACATTACTTATAAATTCTGTGATCTGGAAAAATTACTGCCTTTATGAATCACCATTCTTTCGTTTTACAAACTGGAACTAAAACTCTGTAGCCTAATGGATGTCATAATGATCTATTAAAAGAAGAGACTTCCCAGGTTCAAATCTCAACTCCCTTATGCAGAAATTGTGTGACTCCTTTTCCTCATCTGTAAAATGAAAGTAGTAATAGTCCCTGTATCTCAAAGAGTTGTGAGGATTTAACACCTTAATATATTTGAAGTGCATGTAACAGAGCTTGGCACATAGAAAATGATATATTTACATAAATTATAATTCTTATTTAAAGCACCTACCTAGTACTTGCCCCTTAGTATGTTTCTAATAAATGTTAATTCCCTTTTATATTCAGTTGAAATTATTTTCCTTTAAGATTTTATTTTTCAGGAATCTCTCTACCCTATGTGGGGCTCAAACTTAAAACCCTGAGATCAAGAGTCAGCAGGCTCTACTGACTGAGCTAGCCAGGCACCCAGCCCTCCTTTATTTTCTAGGTACATTTTTTTTTTCTAGATACATTTTTAAATGTAGCAAGCTAAGGTATGACTGATATTCAATAAATGGCATATACATAAGGTATACAATTGATAACTTTTAACATGTATAGAATTGATAAGTATATAACTGATAAATTTTAATATGCAAATCCCTGTGAAACAACTATCACCAGAATAAGACACTGAACATATCCATCAACCCTAAGAATTTCCCTGGCCTTTTTATAATCCCTCCCTCCTAGCACCTCTCTCCTCAGGCAACCACTGTTCTGTCTGCCCTTTGTCCCAATAGATTACTTTGCATTTTCTAGAAATTTGTTTTCTTTCTTCACTCAGAACATTGTTTTGAAATTAATCCACTCTGTTGCACATAACAATAGTTCATTACCTTTTATTGCTGAGTAGTATTCCATTATATGAATATATCACAATTTATCCATTTATCTGTTGGTGGACATTTGGGTTGTTTCACATTGGAGACTTAAAAATATGAATATTCATGTACAGGTCTCTGTAGGAATATATGCTGTCTTTTCTTGTGGAAACACCTAGAATGAAATGGATCATATATTTGTGTATGTTTGACTTTTCAAGAAACTGCCAAACTGCTTCCAAACCAATTACATCATTTTACATTCCTATTAGGAGTGTATCAAAGTTCTAATTCCTTCACATCCTTAACAACACTTTTCATTTTAGCTGTTCTAGTAGATGTGTATACATTTTTTGTATATGGATATCCACTTGTTCCATCGTGGTTTTACTCTTATGTTTCCCTAAAGACTAATGAGGTTAATAAAGCTGAACATCTTTTCATGTGCTTATTTGCTATATGGCTTATCTTCTTGTGAAGTTACTATTCAAGTCTTTTGCCTATTTTTTGAGACTTCTGTTTTCTCATTATTGGGTTTTGAGGGTTACATTCTTTAAAAAAAAAAAAAAAAAAACTTCCTTTACTTATTTTTAAGTGATCTCTATACCCAATGTGGGGCTTAAACTTATGACCCCTGAGATCAAGAGTCATATATTCTACTGAGCTAGCCAGGCACCCAGGGAATATGTTACATTCTTGATACAAATCCTTTATTATATGCTTTGCAAATATTTCTCTCAGGCTGGAGCCTGTCTTCTTTAGCAGTGTATTTTAAAGAACAGAAGTTTGTAAAAACTTGATTAAGTCCAATTTTTCAATTTGTTCATATATGGATTGTACTTTTGGTGTCACATCTAAGAAATCTTTGTCTCAGAGTCACAAAAATATTTTTACAAAAAAAAATTTTTTTTTTTTACATTTTCTTCTAGAAGTTTAATAGTAATTTCAGGTTTTATGTTTAGGTCTATGATAAATTTTGAGTAAATTTTTGTACATGGTGTTAGATATGAATCAAATTCCTATTTTTATATATGGATATCCAATTTTTCCAAGCACAATGTGTTTTAAAAAAAAAAGCTTTTTTTTCACTGAATTACCTTCAGACTTTGTAAAAAATCTGTTCTCCTTATATATGTAGTTCTATGTCTGGACTCTGTATTGTTACATTAATCTATTTGTCTATTTTTACACTAATACCACTCTGTTTTGATTACTATAGATATTTAATAAGTCTTGAAATCAGGTAGTGTCAGCCCTCCAACTTTGTTCCTTTTGTTGAAGTAAATTATTTTGGCTATTCTAGATCTTAGCATTTCTATATAAAGTTTAGAATCAGCTTGTCAGTTTTTTTTTTTTTTTTAACTTAGTGGGATTTTGATTTGGTTTGTGTTGAACAATTTAAGATCAATAGATCAATTTAAGGAGAGCTGACACACTCACAATATGAACCCACTGAGCCAGGTAAATCTCTCCCAACTATTTGTCTTCACTTCCTCTCAACAGTATTTGCTATTGTTAGTATACAGATCTTTTATGCCTTTTATCAGGTTTATTCCTAAACATTTCATATTTTTATGCTATTGTAAATGCTATATATTTTTTGCATTTTTATTTTCAGTTGTTTGTTGCAAGAATATAGAAATATAGAGAATTATTGTATATTGGTCTTATATCCTGCAATTTTGCTGCATTCTTCTATTAGTTCTAGTAGCTTTTTTTGTAGATTCCAGCAGACAGAATAGATGGATAATTGTGTCAGTTTTATTTCTTCCTTTCTAATCTGAACATATTTTTTTTTTTCTTGCCTGATTGCACTGGCAAACCTTTCAATGTTAAATAAAAGTGGTAAGAGCAGGGGCCCGTGGGTGACTTGGTCAGTTGAGCGTCCAACTCTTGATTTCGGCTCAGATCATGATCTCAGGGTCATGGGACCCAGCCTCCTGCTCAGCATGGAGTCTCCTTGTGATTCTCTCTCCCTGTGTCCCTCATCCCAATCAAGCTCTAAATAAATAAATGAATAAATAAAATCTTTTTTAAAAAAGGTGTAAAAGCAGACATCATGGTGGTGTTCATGATCTCAAGGGGCAAGCACGCAGTTTTTCACCAGTAGGTATGAGATTATCTGTAGGTTTTCTGTAGATGCACTTTACCTGGTTGAAGAAGTACCCTTCCATTCCTAGTTTGCTGAGTTTTTAAATAGGAAATGAATATTGGATTTTATCAGATGTTTTTTCTCTATCTATTGAGATGATCAGTTTTTCTTTTTTAATTTGGTGAGTTACAATGATTTTTTATTTTTTTTATTATTTTTTTAAAGATTTTTATTTATTCATGGGAGACACACAGAAAGAGAGAGAGAGGCAGAGACACAGGCAGAGGGAGAAGCAGGCTCCATGCAGGGAGCCCAATGTGGGACTCGATCCCGGGACTCCAGGATCACACCCTGAGCCAAAGGCAGCCGTTAAACTGCTGAGCTACCCAAGCATCCCACAATGATCAATTTTTTAAATGTTAAACCAATCCTGTATTCTTGGGATAAATACCACTCAATAAGTAATATATTTTATATATATTGTTGGATTTGATTTGATAAAATTTGTCTAGAATTTTTTACATCTGTGTTCATGAGGGAAATTGGCCTGAGTTTTCTTTTCTTGTAATGTCTTTGTGTAGCTTGGGTATCAGGATAATGCTGGCCTCAAAGAACAAGCTTGGAAGTATTCCTTTCTCTTTACTTTTCTGAAAGAGTTTGTGTGTGATTGGTATTTTTTTTTTCTCTAAATGTTGGAAGGATTCACCAGTAAAGTCCTATGGAATAGAACTTTATGGGAATGTTTTAAACTAAAAATTTAATTTTTTGGAAATGGATATGTGACAAGATTATCTGTTTCTTCTTGAGTCAGGTTTCGTAGTTTACCTCTTTCAGGGAATTTAGTCATTTGATCTAAGTTGTTAAATTTTTTGTCTAAAGTAGTTCATAATATTCCTATTATCCTTTCTTTTCCTCCAACCAGTCTGGCTAAAGGTTTATCAATTCTGATCTCAAACAACCAGATTTTTTTTTTCAAACAACCAGATTTTGATTACATAGATATTCTCTCTTGATCTTTGTTTTCTATTTTATTGATTTCCACTTTGACCTTTATTATTTCACTTCTTTTGCTTGTGTTTAATTTGCTCTTCTTTTCTAGTTTTTTTTTTTTTAAGATTTTATTTATCTATTTATGAGAGACAGAAAGAGAGAGAGAGGCAGAGACACAGGCAGAGGGAGAAGCAGACTCAATGCAGGGAGCCCGAAAGGGGACTGGATCCTGGGTCTCCAGGATCACACCCTTGGCTGAAGGTGGCGCTAAACCGCTGGGCCACCCGGACTGCCCCTTTTCTAGTTTGTTAAGGTGGAAGTTGAGATCATTGCTTTGAGACGTTTTGTATTTTTTAATGTAGGCATTTCATTTATATAAATTCTGATATATTGTATTTTTATTTTCCCTCAGGTCAAAACAATTTTGAATTTCACTTTGAATTGCTTCTTTAATCAGTAGGTTATGTAGAAGCATGTGATTTTGTTTCCAAATATTCAGGGATATTCCAGTTAGCTTTCTGTTACTGATTTCTAATTTAATTCCACTGTGGTCAGAGGACATACTTTGCATGACTTAAATCCTCTAAAATGAATTGAGATGTATTTTATAGTAAAACAGATTGGCAAACCTTTTCTTTTTTTTTTTTTTTTTTAAGATTTTATTTATTCATGAGAGACACAGAGAGAGAGGCAGAGACACAGGCAGAGGGAGAAGCAGGCTCCATGCAGGGAGCCTGACGTGGGACTCGATCCCGGGATTCCAGGATCATATCCCAGGTTGAAGGCGGCGCTAAACCGCTGAGCCACCAGGGCTGCCCCACAAACCTTTTCTACAAAGATTCAGACAGAAATATTTTAAGCTTTGTGAGTCACATACAGTTTCTCCTGTCACTTATTTTCTTTTCAGAAATCTTTCAAAATGCAAAACTATCCTTAGCTCATAGGCCATACAAAACCAGGCTAGATTTAGCCCCACCATCATAGTTTGCTAACAGCTGGCCAGGAATATGATCTCTGTGGGTAAATGTTTCATGTACTCTTTAAAGAGAATGTATATTCTGTTAGTGGAATATTCTAGAAAAGTCAATTGGGTAATAATGGTGGATAGTGTTGAGTTTACTATATCCTTGCTATGTTTCAACTTGTCCTAGCAATTCCTGAAGGGGAAGTACTGAAATCTCTGACTATAATTATAGATTTGTCTGTTTGTCCTTGCAGTCCTGTTAGATTTTGCTTTACAAATTTGAACCTCTTTTTATTTGGGGCATAAACATTTATGATTGTTATATTTTCCTAATTAATGGACTCCTTTACTATTATAAAATGACCTTCTTTAACTAATATTCTTCACTATGAAATCTTACTTTGTTTCTACTACATTAATACCACCCCACCAGTTTCTCTTGACTAATATGAACATTAGCATGGTATAACTTTTTCCCTCCTTTTATTCTTAACATTTTTATTTCTTCATATGTAAAGTGTGTTGAGTCTTATTTTCTATCCAATCTGACAATCTCTACCCTTTGATTAGGATTTTTAGGTCATTTACATTTAATGTGGTTATTGATATAATTAGATTTAATTCTATCATCTTGCTATTTTTTATTTGTTCCATTTGTTCTGTATTCCATCTGTTCATTGTTTTTTTCCATTTTATGCCTTCTTTTGGATTGAGTTCTTCTTCATTATTCCATTTTTTTCTCCTTTGTTGGCTTATTACCCATAATAGTTTTGTTATTATTCTACTAGTTGCTTTAGGGTTCATAGTCTACATATTTATCACAGTCTACTTTCAAGTGAATTTATACCACTTGACGTATACTAAGAGAACCTTATCTTATTTCTATTTTTCTACTCCTGGTCTTTTTTTTTTTTAATTTTTAATTTTTTATTTTATTTTATTTTTTTAATTTATTTATTTATGATAGTCACAGAGAGAGAGAGAGAGGCAGAGACACAGGCAGAGGGAGAAGCAGGCTCCATGCACCGGGAGCCCGATGTGGGATTCGATCCTGGGTCTCCAGGATTGCGCCCTGGGCCAAAGGCAGGCGCCAAACCACTGCACCACCCAGGGATCCCCTCTACTCCTGGGTCTTAATGTTACTATTGACATATATTTATTAACACGTTATAAACCCCATAATATATTGCTATTATTTTTGTTTAAACAGTTGGTTATCTTAAAAGAGAATTAAATGGAAAAATAACTTACATTTACCCATCTAATTACTGTTTCCAGTGTTCATCATTCCTTTGTGTAGATCTCTATTTCCATCTGATATCATTTCCCTTCCATCTGAAAGAGTTTAACATTTCTTGTAGTGGAGTCTGTTGGCAATGATATTAAATTTTCATTCTGTGAATTTTTAGTCTTTGAAACACTCTCAGGTTCAAAATAAGTAATCATCAATTAATCTCCCTATCATACACTACTATAAATAGTGTGGGCTAAAGTGTAAAAGAGAAAACTAAAATGGATATATTGTACAACCATGAAATACCCTAAAACCTTGCTTCTAAAAGTACAGTTTGAGGCAAAGGAAACTCATAGTATGCCAGGATGCTAAAAGCCACTGAATAAACATGAGGCATCTTCTTAGATATCAATTTTACTAAGGGACTTTGAAAAAATTTTTAAACATTATACTAAACATAGACTATTATGGTATATAATATAACATTTCGTGTTAAATTTAAGATAAAACAAGAGACTAAAGGAAATTCTGGTTGGGGATCAAACTTCTAAGGCACTTTTTTCGCTTTTCTCTACTATTAACCACACTTTTATGAAGAAGTTCGAGAAGCTGTGAACTTGATGATTAATCATGATTTATTGAAACCTCTCCTAAAATTGGATGCTGTCAACAAATGTAGGTTATTCATTGAAGTTTTTATTTAATTTGAATATGCATTTCTGAATTGACCACTATATCCTGTTATTCAGCTCATGAATCATTTCTTATTATACTCATGAAAAGTACACTTAATTCCAAGTTTTTAAAATACCCATCATTATTCCTGTAAAAGACTTTTACTTACCAATTATCACTTTTGTGGCTATCAGCATGTTTACATCATTCAGTACCTGCAATACTGTTCAATTTTCTGATTCCAATCCAGGATAGAATAAGAATACACATATAAACAAGCCTATTAGAAATAAGCCTAAAACAAAGAAGAACAGGCTGGCTATGAAGACCTTACTGGAAAATCCACTTCTAAGACTGCATCCTAAGGAAATAAAGCAAAAAAAGTAACTATTAGATTGTCCCTTTTACAAATAGAGAAAAACATAAATATAATACCCTCAAATAAGAAATTGCCAAAATTATAGTACATCCTTATTCCATATGGAATACTTACTCAGCCATTAAAGGATATTATAGCTAAATATTCATTTCTAGGATGAACAACAAACAAGTATAAAAATTTGAAAACGGAGTTAACAGTTGTTATTTCTGGGTTAGGATTATTAGGATTATTAATTTTTTTCTATATCTTGCTTATCTTGTATATTCTTGAGTAGCAACTGCTTGTAGTAAGAAACACTCAAGTTTCCAAAAACACTAATTCAACATGAATAAATATTCAAAATGATGAGGTCATCATTTGTTTATCCATTAATCAAAATATTTGCAGTATTAAATAAGACATAGTCCTTGCCCTCATGACTCTTAATTTGTGAGGGCAAAAAAAAAGGGGGCATAATCAATACTCTGGACTCCTTTTTTACTGAATCCTCTCTCCCACTGTATTCTACAACACTGAGCTCTGTTGATGTTCCCTTCCATCCTATTTATTCTTAATTTTTTTGCTGCCTTATCTTACTTTGCCCATTTACTAATTTGTTTCTCATTTCCTCACTATATTCAGTTTCCATAAGCAAGGACATCCAGTTCCCCCAAAATTTCAACTATTACCTATTTAGTGACATTCTCTTCCAGCCCCAACGTTTCTCCTAAGCTTCAGAGGCACATGCTGAGCTCCCTACTGAACTTCTCTCTATGGATATCCCAGGGACAATCTTTGATATTCAATATGTCTTCAATGAGTTTCTCATCTCCTTCCCCTTCCCCAGTTTTCTATTCCATATCCTATACACACATACACATAAGAAAAAATCCCTCTTCCTCTATTTGCCTCTATCCTAGTTAACTATACCACTGTTATACTCTAGAGTCAAGCCAGGAACTAGGAAGTCATTCTAGATTCTCCCCGCCTCTATCTATCTATCCTAGTCCAAAATCTTATTCTTTCCCCTCATGACTGTAAAACCACATAAAACTACTTCCATTTACCTAATAATAATTATTGCAATAGTAATATATAATAATAGAGCACATTTTACATTTCCCCTAGTATTTCAATTATGATATTGCAACCATGTTACCTTATTCGCAAACCACGAAGACTTACATAGAAGCAAAAATAGCTTCCACTATTCCCACAGATCAGCAACCTTGTTTATACTCCTGTATCTAAGTTTTTATGACATAGCATTTGTTGCTTTACTACATGTTTACTTTTGAATAAAGCAAACATGGCAAAAGATGATCATAATAATTATTAAGCTGCTGATGGGATGAGCACTGGGTGTTATACTATATGCTGGCAAATTGAATTCAAATAAAATATTTTTTAAAAAGAAAAAAAACATAAATAAATCACGTTCCCCCCAAAGTAATTATTAAGCTGCATGTTAAAAGTTCAATAATAGGATTTATATTAAGTTTATATAACAAAATATAATGTTATACTATGTTAGTTCACCAGTATTTCTTTAAAACACATACCAAACACATACCTATACACATATACCACATTAGGAATTAGATAAACTAAAAAACTGAGTTTTTTCTATAAACTGAGCTTCCTTTCATTCCTATTCTATCGTCATTGACAGCACTCAACCTATCTATGCTTCCAAAATGATGAAAGTGAATGCATCCCCACAGCCATCCTTGCCTAGGAGGGTCAGAGGGTCCAATTGCTTCCCCAAGTCTTTTCTACTTTGCTCTCTGATGTCCGAAAGATGGAACCATCTATTCCACATGATACAAATTTTCCTGAAGAGGAAAAACAAAGTATAGTATTTAATAATAATAAAATGAATGAATTCAATAATACCAAAATACAAAAGACAAATACAGAGTTTTCCTTTGTCAATTGGGAAAGAGGAAAATGGTTTATTTTTAAGGAGCTTTCAGAAGCAATGCCTTCCAAATCATTCCTGATTTTTTTCAATATTCTTTAATGCAGATGTATTTTATAATTGGGTGGGGGGGATGTTCAAAAGTGAGTCCATAAACCTAGTGTCAAGGGCATATAAAAGTATTTTTACATCAAGTGATTTACAAGAAGCTTTGAACCTTATCATAATTAACAACTGTATTACTAATTTTTTTTATATCTAAAGGGTTAAACTTTAGGAACTTTCAATTTTTATATTCCTTTCCTTTCAAAGAAGATATGAGTATAAATAAAGGTAGATGAGAGAATCATTAGATTTAGTCATATGCCACAAGAATTTCTTGTCAAGGAAAAGTTTTATATATATACCATATTATATCAGCAGTTTTGCAGTTTATTAAAAATACTGCAGTTAAGTCACATGAGCTTTGGGTTGTTTTGACAATGGCATAAACATCTAATTGTTAAAGAAAATCCTATGCTTAGAAACTACATCCTCCAAAAAGGAGGGAAAATTAGTATGTATGATGCTTTGAACCACTTTTCTTTAAGAGTTTCCTTAAAAGTAGGTATATACCATCCTGGGTTTACTGGGTCAAAAGTTAACAGTATAGGGTCATCAAGTAAATTAAATGTTAACAGCAAAAATTAGAGGACTTAAATTAAAAACATAGGACTAATCCTATGATGAAGAAAAGTGAGGAAAAAGTATTCCCACAAGAGCTGTAAACTGTTCACCTATTTAAAATAAATTACTTCTTCAGAACCACCTTAAAAAGTTCATTTGTTTTAAACACATAAACATTTCTTTGCCAAGAATGTGCTATATTTTTATTCTCATTTCCCTATAGATTTATGCTACATGAAAGAAATATTTTTTTTTTTACATGTCATAGGGAACTCATCACAATTCTGAGTCATATCTCCTAGAGACCAGAGGGTCTCAATTTTACTTCTGTTTACCAAAAATAAATAAGAAATGAATGATAATAGATTCCTGGTTTCCTGTCCTTCTCAACTTCCAAGACAAGGCTCACCCCAAGTTAAGAAGGTCTCTGAGTAGATCATGAGTTATAATTTTTCAAAGTTTTTACTCAATGTGAAGTTTATTTTATTAAAATCCTTCCAGGGATCCCTGGGTGGCACAGCGGTTTGGCGCCTGCCTTTGGCCCAGGGCGTGATCCTGGAGACCCGGGATCGAATCCCACATCAGGCTCCCGGTGCATGGAGCCTGCTTCTCCCTCTGCTTGTGTCTCTGCCTCTCTCTCTCTGTGTGACTATCATAAATAAATAAAAATTAAAAAAATAAAAAATAAAAAATAAAATCCTTCCATTTTCTTTTGATAAAGGATCAATAGATCCATTTCTATTATTTACCAATCCTTTTTATTATCTTAAACTGTTCCCCTGATATAGACATTTTAATGGCTAGAACAAAAAGTTAACTAACACCTGGTATATTTTGGACCATATATGGTATACAATTCACTGTTCTGGGTGTGTCAGTTTTTGAGAGGGGTGATGTTAAACTGGAGCATAATGAGAAGGAAGCCAAGATGGTGACGGGTTTAAAATCATAAACCAGGGATCCCTGGGTGGCGCAGCGGTTTGGCGCCTGCCTTTGGCCCAGGGCGCGATCCTGGAGACCCAGGATCGAATCCCACGTCGGGCTCCCGGTGCATGGAGCCTGCTTCTCCCTCTGCCTGTGTCTCTGCCTCTCTCTCTCTCTGTGACTATCATAAATAAATAAAAATTTAAAAAAAATTTAAAAAAAAATAAAATAAAATAAAATAAAATCATAAACCAACCAAGGAAACTAAAGACATTTGGAGGGCAGGGGATTCAGTTGTCTTCAAGGTTGAAAATAATAGTGATCATATTTTTTTTAGTTTATTTATTTTTTTAGTAATCTCTATGCCCAACATGTGGAATTCATGACCCTGAGATCAAGAGTCTCATATACTCTTCCAACTGAGCCAGCCAGGTGCCCCAATAGTGGTCATATTTAAAAGGTTACCACACATAGGTGAGAATGAATTAATTCTCAACAGCTGCAGGGGGCACTTTGACATATTTTAACTATTAAGATTCTATAACTCCAATCCTATTATTTCAAAAACAATATCCCAAAACATTATATTTAATATTTCATCAAAAGGCAGCATGTTTACATGAATTTTTTGGAAAGTAGATAACTGAAGTAAGTGGGTTTATCCTTTTCCAGGTATCCTTATTGGTAAAGGGGGTGGGGAGAGCTTATATTTATTCAGTAAATATTAACCACTATTAATTGTAAATGAATTTTAGATCAGTCTCATAATCTGTGCTCAAGATATGGAAGCAAAACAATTCTTGACATGGGTGGGGTGGGGAGGAACCCTTATACTTCTATAACCTTAAATCAGAGTTGAAAATACTATGTATGAATCTGTTCTACTTCCATAATACCCATAATACTATTTTTTAATTGAAATAAACTGATCCTTGCCTAATTTTCTTAAACATTACAAGAACTTGAAACAGATCACTCCTATGCTATAAGGATATGCTTGATTTACTAAATCATTCTACATTTAATTTATATCTTCCTGGGGTTAAAACTATGACTTACTGGTAAAAACGGTCATCTCAAGCAAGTTAGGGTTACCATCGCAGGCAATGAGGTTAATTATCAGAGCCCCCCAAAAGAGGTGATCTTACCAATGTATATCACCCAGATTCAAACTATAGATAACAATTCTACCAACAACCACTAAGATTGTAGCTAACTCTCATCACTATTTAAAATAGCTCATTTTGCATATCTTTGGACACCTTAAGATCATCCATTTGGATTCTCTATCTCTCTTAAGTTCTGTGACTGTGGTCACAACACTAAAGTAATGCTAACAAGTGGGATCTAATTTTTTATGAAGAAGAGAAGCAAATGCTTTAAAAATAGATTTGTAAGACTTATATGATCCATCAGTCCCTCAGCACCTCCCAGTCTCTTAACAATGTCCTCAATTATTGATTTTAAAAAGTAATCCAATAGCAATGAGATAGATGGTGAAAACTTACAAATGTCTTTACTTTCACTTTCAGGTTTTGCTTTTTCAACTTTTCATAATTTTTTTTTGTATTTGCTTTCCTTCTTTTGTTTACTGTGTATGTGATAACTATTCTATTTTTCTTATAGACTTATCTCTTTGTACATCAAGGATATTAACCCATTATCTGCTTTATAAGTTCAAAATATTTTTCAGTTTTTCATGTCTTTAGTATATAGTGAATTATTTCCTGTGTATTTATTTTTGTGTAGGTACCAAACATTGTTCTCTGAGATTCTACATATCTTCACGACCTCATCCAATCCCATAAACTACCACCTGTAAATCTAGTCAACTAGTAAATCTATAGACAACATATAAACTAGACCTTTACCCTAAATTCCAGACTTCTAAATGAAAATCCAATCCTAATACCTAGCTATCTGTAAAGTGAGGGTGGGAAGATACACTTGACTCACAGGCATCTCAAAATCAAAACTTCATGTATCAAAATCCATCACCTCTGTTCTCCTTTCCTTATCTCAGGAAATGGCCCACAGCCATTCAGTTGCCCACACCAGAAACCTCGGAGTCCTGTGACAGATCTCCTCCTCTCACTTCTCCGTAAACAAAGCCTCCTAAACCTCCTCTTTACGTCCTAACCTTCCAGCTTTTTCCATTCTTACTTACTCTGTTCTAGCCAGATGGGCATTGAATTTACCGGTCCTTCCTGCTCAGTATGTTAACTTACACTCTTCCTTTGCTTAGAATGTTCTTCCCCTCTTTTTGGCCTAGCTAATTCCAAAGCCTCGGCATAACTGTCTCACCTTGGGAAGGCCTTACTTAAACTTCAAGTGTTAGGTCTCCATGGTGGTGTATGCTTTCACTGCATCTGTATTTTTGTTATAGGACTTATCTCGGTTGTAATTTGTAAGACTATTAACTCAAACACTGTTTCTCTCACTAGACTGCATAAGGTGAGGAACTGTGACTATAATATTTTTAGTACCTTGCACAATACATGACACAGAGTAGGTGCTAATTATCTGGAAATAACTACATTTTGATACTGAATAAACAAATTCAGTCCCTTTTGTACTTAATGTCATCCCCATTTCTACTTCTTTAGTTCAACTACTCTTTTTATTGCTTGCCTGGATTCTACAATAGCATCTGAAGGACTCAACCACCGCTCTCACACTTTCGAATCTGTTTTCCAGTATCCTTGTTAAAGCGAGTTTCTAAAATATATATCTGATCATATTCCTCACTGGCTTGAGATTTTTCAATTGCATTTTATAAAGGTGACCTGCAAGGCCCTTCATGGTTTAACCTCTATCCACTCGATCAGGCTAAAGTTTCTCAACTCCTCCAAAGCCATGCAACAAATCAAACTACCTGAATTTTCTTGAACATGCAAGTCCTTCCTGATTTCTGTCTTCTTACACTCCCAACAGTTATGTTTAAAATGCTTTCTATGGCCTATTTCTACTCTCTTTCACACTGGAATAACCCCAATCCTTTAAGGCTCCGTTGATGTGTCCCTCAAGATACAGCTCTACCCCTGAAAAGCTTTCCTGAATCATTTATTTCTAACCTGGTTTACTCTTTGTCTATATTTATTTGTCATTTTTAGAGAATTTATCTATCTTCCATTAGACTTTCAGTTCCTTCCTATCAGGAACTACATATTTTTCATCTTTATATATCCAACCCCAATGTGGACTTTGGTAAGTGTTTGATTAAATCTGTGTGCCAAAACACATCAAGGAGGACATACCTACCTATGGGAACTGGTATTCCCACTTCTGGGAAGTCTTCCAATAAATAAGCAAATAAATAGGAAAATCAATCAGCAACAGTATATGCATAAAAAATGTTCACATCAGAATTATTTATAAAGCAAAATGCTAGAAACAATCTAAACGTCCAGCAATAGAAGAATGTTAGAATCTGCTAAATGACAATGTAGCAGAGCAATTTAGAATGAAAATCATAAATGATATAGTAACTCACAGATGCTAACGACATGTTAAGTGGAAAAAGACAAAGAAAACTGATTTCACACTGTGACCCTTTAAAATTATATGTATAGATATTGACTAAAAGGGAACATGAAAATTGTATGAGTGGTTTATGTGAATTGTGATTTTGTTGCCTTTATTCAGAACTTTATAAATGGTTGCTACGGTATCTTCTCAATTATAATGAAGGTAATTTAAAAATAAACCGACATCATTAATATACGTATGTACATAAGTGTATACACAGTCGCATGTATGTACATTTTGCTTGTGTATATATTTTGTATATATGTATATATTTCCTGGTTCAGTCTTATGAAAGATCCAAGCAGCAGAGACACCTCATTAGTATGAGCATACCTAGCATTGGTCTCTAATACTATTCTGTACTAACAGGAAACAGGGCTCCTTAGAGAAAAGGCTAATTCCAGGGTTGGGGTGGAGTAAAAATAAGATAAACATGGAACATCTTATTATACCAGAAAGTAAGAAAGTGCTCAAAAAAAAAAAAAAAAAAAAAAGATGTAGGCATATCATAAAGGCATAGTACCCATACTAAAAGTGCTCCTATTCCCTTAATCTGGATACAGACTTAGATTTTTAGAGGTGAAAGGTCATGATATAACTAAACTTACCTTCAAGTGAGTCATAAAAAACCTGACCCCAGACTGGCTCCTATACTGGAGGGGGAAATGCTCCAAGGTCAAGCTACAAAATTGGAACATGGTGGTAGATTGAAGTATTATTTCAATATAAATTTGTGAATTGATAGGAAATACACTCAAGTATTCATGGGTGGCAGGCCAAGATGTATATAACTTAACTTCAAATGGTTCAGAAAAAAGTTATATGTAAGTTTACATGTATGTGGTGAGAGAGAGACCCTGCACAAGAGCAAGCAAATGATAAGGATGCTCTTTGACCTATTTTTGTAACTTTCTGTAAATTTTAAATTATTTCCTTTCTTAAAAGATTTATTTATTTGAGGAGAGGGAGGGGCAAAGGGAAAGAATCTCAAGTAGACTCCTCCCTGGCTCCCAGGACCCAAGAGATAATGACCTGAGCCAAAATCATAAATGGTACTCTTAACTGAGCCACCAGAGTGACCCAATTTTAGATTATTTCTAAGTAAAAAGATTTTTAAAAAATTAAGTCCACCTTAGAGAAACAAGACCAACAGGAAAATAAAAGTTACTTTAAAACCCATCTAAGGGCAGCCCAGGTAGCTCAGTGGTTTAACGCTGCCTTCAGCCTAGGGTGTGATCCTGGAGACCCGGGATCGAGTCCCACATCAGGCACCCTGCATGGAGCCTGCTTCTCCCTCTGCCTGTGTCTCTGCCTCTCTCTCTCTCTCTCTCTGTGTGTGTGTCTCATGAATAAATAAATCTTAAAAAAAAAAATCTAAAAGGGGCATCTGGGTGGCCCAGTAGGTTAAGCATCTGCCTTTAGCTCGGGT
This sequence comes from Canis lupus baileyi, assembly GCF_048164855.1. NCBI lineage: Eukaryota > Metazoa > Chordata > Mammalia > Carnivora > Canidae > Canis > Canis lupus. The sequence goes on along the minus strand of NC_132854.1, from coordinate 59,633,445 downwards.
CATGGAGCCCTGTATCAGGCTTCCTGTTCACAGGTGAGTCTGCTCCTCCTTCTCCCTCTCCCTCCTGCTCTCTCGCTCGCGCGCGCTCTCTCTCTCTCTCTCTCAAATAAATAAAATCTGTAAAAAAAAAAAAATATAAGCAAATTGTTTTTAAAACATTCTCCAGTATATACTAAGTTGTCAAGCTACAGTTAAAAATGTTTTCTTCAAAGGTCTTCATTCTTGTGTAAAAGATGAACAGACCTATAGCTTTCATAGTTTTATCTAAATAAGTTAATATGTTGAAGCCAACATTCCATCAGTTGTAGCTTACTCATTAGAAACAGCAGGAGGGAACGAAAGCATTGAAATTATAAAACCTCTGTTCTCCACACTACCCATATTTACCATTCGTTTGCTGGTGATTGCATTCGTTTCCAAGTAAAACCTCAGATTTTAAATTATGACTTCAGTTCTACTGTTATGACAAGTAAAGAGTATGCAGAGACACAAATGGGGTGGGTGGAAACGGGTGGGGGTAGGGCTGTTCACTCTTCACCATATTTAAGATAAAGAAAGCTGAAAACTTCTGCCCTAATTGAGTTCCTAAATAATTGAGTTCTTTTTTCCCATAAAGCACACAACTATGTGGACTATTAAAGTTTGGCTAAGGTATTCTCACTAGTTTTTACCTGTGAATTTGATATTCTGAAGTTAAAGCACTCTTTTTCCCCTTAAAATTCAGCTCAATTATTTGCACCCCCTTGTGGCCAAACATAAACTTCTTGGTTTTCAAAATATTTTTTTCCAATTGGGCTTTTTGTTCAGGCATAGGAACCATGTTACCCGATTTTGTTTTCTCCCATTTTGGTGAATCGAGAAGACTTATGAAGGGTTTTTGGTTTGTCGAATTATCTTAAACAAAACAGGGCTCAAATCTTCTTAAAGTAACCTCCCTGTAAACTTACTCTGTGCAAAATGGAGATAATTGCACCAGCCTCACATGTTATTTTGATTCAAGGGGGAAATGCATAGACATGCTTAGCTGACACACAGTAGGAATCATCATCACTTTAGAATTCTCTTGCCACAATATATCTAAAAGGGGGCTAGATCAAACATTTACCAGTTCACCAAGTTCAACTGTGTAAATAGGCTCCCCATATATACCACTTATCCAGACTACCTCAAGCCGATTCTCACCACAGATAACATTTTTAAAGAAAAAAGAATATGTATTTATTTCTGGATAATAGAAATTTGGATAGGTTCTACTTTATATTTTAGACGTCTGATTTTCCCCTTTGCCTCCCCCTTAATTTTAATAATTAGAAAAAGCAACAAAACTATTCCATTTCCATATGATACTCTTATGAAACAATGAAACAAATTAACATCCTTATTCATCTGGCAGAAACCATTACTCCTATTCGGCAAGAATAATTTGTCAGGCTGATTTATCATCTTAAGGGGCTTTTGAACACAAATGCTTAACTCTTAATGGCGTTAACTTAAAACTTTTTAAAACACAAGAAGCTCTTTTACAAGATAAGTGTTAATGACTGACTCACAACAACAGCTAACATTTACTAATATACCAGACGCTATTCAAATGCTTTTACTATATTACTCATTTACATCCTTACAACAACCCAATGAAATAATGACATTACTCCTTTTACAAAAGAGCAAACTGAGAAAAAATAATAACTCACATAGTGTCACAAAGCTAGTAAGTAACAGAGTTGAGATCCAAATCCAGGCAGTTTGGATTTAGAGTCCACGCATTTAACCAGTGCTCCAAAGTACCATAGAGATATAAGGCAAACGTACCACTCTGCAGTGTTATTTCTCGATGATCTCAGATTATTAAAATAGTTTCTTTTCTAATTGCAACTCAATAATGCCAATCACGCAAGCCTTCTCCCATTTCGTCAGGCACTTTCAATATCCATCGTCTCCTTTAACCCTCGCAACGATGTATATTTTTGTATGCTCCGACAGTGATGGTCCATCACAAGTTGTTTTGCAACAAAAACCGGGGGGGTGGGGAATGTGACAATGTCCCCCAGAGTTTAAACTGTTAGATTCTTTAGAAAATTCATTATAACTTGGGATCAGGGAGAGAGAGAAAAAAAAAAGTCAAAAAATAATCTTAAAACGTGGTAATTCACAATCAATGGCAGTGGTTTTGTTTTCATTTTCATTTTAACCAGCCTGGTGGCGGAGGGGCTAACTCTTCCAACCCCATGAATAATGAAAAGAGGTTTTTTTTAAGGAAAGTTTGCTAAAATACCACCTTATCATCCCTGATTGTCCTATCCTAGCTCCCAGTTTTTTTAACGGTGAGCACAGATTTGCCTAGGTCTCGTGCTTGTTGTGCTTCTACTTGGTGCTCGTTAAGATTCAGGGGCAAATTTCTCAATCTGAGCCTCGGGTGTCCTCAAGTGTAAAATGACAGTAGAGTCTTCTAACTGGGCTGTGCTGAGCGTCCGCAGAGCGTTCGTTCGCTCGGGGCCCAGCCCGAGAGCCGCGGGGCCGGGTGTCCAGCTACGGGGGCTTTAACCAACGGGTTTGCACAATGGAAACCCGTCTTTGCCAGTCTCAGGTCCCTTCCCACCCTTTAAGGGGAAAATCATCATCATCATCATCGTCATCGTCCTCACACCAAGTGACGGGCCAGGAGCGCCCGTTCAGCTCCCCAAGACGGAGCCGTTCCAGGACGAGCGGGACAGGAGGACGTGGACTGCAGCGGGAGGCCCGGAGCCGGGGTTAGGGCGCCACGCCTCCCGCGTGTGCTCTGCCTGCCCCGCACAGCCGGACGCACACGGGCCGGCGCTCCCGCTCGGGTCCGACATCTGCGCGCTCCTGCACGTGCTCCTTCCCACCTGCGCCTGGAGGGGGGGGGGGGGGGCGAGTCCCGCCGAGTCTGTCCGCCCAGACCGGGAGCGACGACGGGACCTACCTCGTCCGGCTCCGCTGAGGCTCAGCGTGCAACCGCTCCCGCTCCCGCTCCCCCAAAGCGCTGGCGCTCAGCAGGCGCTCGGCGCCCGGGCGGGGCTGCCCTAAGCACACGTGTAGCGCCCACCGGGTGTTAGAGACCCACTCCGCACTCGGGAGGTCAGCCCCTGCCCACCGAGCGGTTTTCTTTTCCGCCCAAGCTGCACCCCCGTTTTGCTTTCCCCGGACAGTAGGATCAGCGCGCATCGGCTGACAGGCCCCCCCGCGGCCCCGGGTCCCCGCAGCCCGCGGCCGGCTCTTCCACGTCCGCCGCGGAGCCCGGGCGCTGCACGCACGCGCGGGAGAGGAGGTCGGAGGCGTGAGACGGAGGAAGCGGAGCAAGCGAGCGGCCGGCAGCGACGGCTCTGCGCATGTCCGAGGCGCGGAGCTGGTGGGGGGGAGCGCCGGGGGGCGGGGGGGAGTGTGCGCGTGCGCAGAAGTGCCGGGAAAGCCGGAGCGGGGCGAGGAGGCGGCCTTGACAGCTGTGGAGGCAGCCCGCGTTCCCGGCATGCCCCGCGGCGGCGGGGTTGGCTCTAACGAATTTGAATGAGGAGCCTCAGCGCTTTCGGCGCCATTTTCGAGTGATGCCTGGTCTCCTCCATCCAGCGGGAGAGACGGGGTGACCTGTCCGACATCGGAGCGCTCCTGGGACTCCTCAGGGGGAAAAAAAAAAATCACCAAAAAAAAAAAAAAATCGCCCCAAATTCCTGGGAGCCGAGGGCCGTCCGCGGGGCGCCGCCACGGTAAGAGCCTGAAGAAGTAACGGCGGGAGTGCTGGGCGGCGGCGGGCGCGGGGGCCGGGGGCCGGGTCCCGGGTCCGCCCGCCTCGTCCCGTCCCGGCCGCGGGCGCGCGGCGCTGGGCTCGGGGGCGCCCCGGCGAGTGCGGGCGGCGGCGGCGGCGGAATGTGGCGGGAGCGCGGGGCGGGGGCGCGGGCGCGGGGCGCGGGCGCTGCGACGGGGCGGCCGCCGCCCCGCCGCCCTGTCAGCCGGGCCGCCGTCCCCTCCCCCACGTGCCCCGCGGAGCCGCCCGGGGCCGCCGTCTTCCCGTGACAGGAACACTTGAGGCCCGCGGAGAAGCGAGCGCGCGGCGCGGCGGCGGCGGCGGCGGCGGCGGCTGCGGCTGCGGCGACCCCGGCCCGGCCCGGGGCTGGACGTTGGCTCCTGGCTCCGGTGTCTCCCTCAGGGGGCGCGGGCCGCGGAGTCCCTCAGCCGCCCGCGCTCTCCTCAGACCGCTCCTCGGGGGCGCGGCGGGCGGGCGCCTCGGGGTCTCCGCGGGGTCTCCGCGGGGTCCCCCGGCGCGCACCGCCGAACGGCCCGGTGCCCCCACCTGGGCTTCCGCCGCCGCCCCCTCGGGCCCGCGCGCTCGAGGCGGAGGGCGAGGGCCCGGCGTGTGCGTGTCGCCCGCGGGGGCCGCGCGGGGCGGGGGCGGGGGCGCCGAGTTCCGCGGGCGCCCGGGACGCGCGGAGCCCCTGCCCCCGGGGCGGCCCACCTGCCCCCGGGCACCCCCGGGGCACCCCCGCAGCCGACGGCGCGGCCGACGCGTCGGTTTCTGTGGAGCCCCGAGGACCCGCCCTCGCGGAGAGCCCGTCCCCGAGGAGAATGGGAGAGCGCGCGGTCGTGGTTTTCAAATTGTATCTAACGGAGCTCCCCGAACCCCGGCCTCGTGACCCCCTGATTGGCTGCCCGGCGGCGGGCCCGGGGGTCTGATGGCGAACGCCGCCGAGGACGCTCGGCTCTCCAAAAATTACACTTTCAGAGAACCACGGAAATGGGAAACGTTCGGACGGGGAGTTGCGGGGGGGCGGGGGGGAGCTGGAGTGTACTGTTTTTTTCTTCCATAAAGGACTTTCGAATGGTTCCAAAATGTGTATTAAAACTAAAACCGGAGAGGCAGTTTTCTCAAAAATTGCGATTCTACGGGGCTGAAATGGCAAGACTTTTTGTGTGTTTGCCCCTGTTCTCTACTGGTTGAAAACTGACTGTAGTATCTAGGTTTTTTGTTTTGTTTTGGGGCTTTTTTGTTTTTTAATTTTAACAAATTTTTCAGCTTCAGCTACATGTTTGTTCGATGCAGATGACGGGAGAACTGTTTCTTTTATTTTGATGAAGAGAAACTTTGATTTTTCTTAAGGATGAGCTCCTCCACATTGTCCATAAAAATTGGATGTATTTAAATTTTTATTCACATCTAACTTCAGATACATAGGATTTGGTAATTCAGCCATTGCTGTAGATTTAAAACTTGATTTACAGGAAATTTACGTTGCTTAATTTAGGCAGTACAACAGGTAAGTATGCGCAGGTGCCTATGTATGATTCCTTGATAAATTCACTGTGAAGAAATATATTGCGTGCGGCAGAGTGGGTGTGTTGTGTCTTACGTGGTGGGTTTTCAGTTGATTTTTGTTTAATGTTGCTTGAGACAGCCGTCAATATATTTCTGTTTATTACCAAACTTGTCATTCCGTTTAATTGCATCTTGATAAAAGGCGGGTGTGGTTTTCAAAAGAAAATCACTAAACTCAGTGATAAACAAGATAGCTGAGGATACTTTTTAAAATATTTTTAATTTAATAGAAATTTTCTTTTATGAATAGCGGTTGAAATTTTGAAACTTAAGAGTTTGTAGTCTCACATTAGGTCAAATATGCATTGTTAGAAAATATTCAAATGAAAAGATCCCATGACTTTTATAAATCTCTGTAGGGCTATAAATAAAACTTATATTGAGTGAAATAGCTGAGTTTATAAATCATAGTATTTTGTATTGCCTTTGTAACAGGAATTGCAATTACAGAATCTTTGTTCATTTCCTTTTTTCAAAGCTGTTTATTTTGCATCGTCTCATGAAAATTTCATGAAAGGTGCTAATTATCCTCTCTATAAAATTTGACTTAAAGAAGTTGTAGGAGACCCCATTTCTATTGTAAATGTGATTTTATCTATGATATCAGAACTAGTGGGTTTGGCGGGGTTTTGTTTTTTTTTTTTTTTTTGAATGTTGTTATTTGGGGTTTTATATTTTAATTTTAATTTAAATTACTATGTGACTTACGGAGTTTTGAGGATGGGGTGGGGAAAGGCTTTAAAATTCACCAGGCTGGTTAAATTTAACCATATTTTTTAGTGCTTTGGTTTATGGGTTTTTTTTGTTTGTTTTGAAGAGTGAGGGTGAAGGATTGTTTTGTCTCATAAGCCATTTTTAAAAAGAAGTGAAGGCTTTCTTTATTTAAAATACTACACTTAAAGCTTGAGAATGCACTAGCACCTAAATAAAATCCATAGCATTCAAAATATTTTTCCTTTATGTGATGCTAGATAAGAGGAAGATTCGGGTTTTTACATTTGTGGGCATGTAGGTTATAAGTTCCAAGAGATGTATATTATTTGTATTATCCATGTTACTCTGTGGAAATTGATAATTCATTTTCCATTGCAAGGGCTAGGAAAGTCCTATGTTATCACTGGAAAACAATGGTAGGGAAAGGTGTTGCCCCAGCCGCTCTACTCTTTTTAAAAGATATGTTTATATAATATTGGGGAGAGGGCACTAGAGAGAAGGTGTAAGGTGTTAGTCTTCCTAATAGCATTGATTTTCATTTGTTTGCCTTTCATAGTATTTTTAAAATTCCAAGTAAAAGTGCAATTTTAGACTGCTTGAATGCTCTTGTCTTAGTTGTACATTTACAAAATGTAGCCTCAGGTGTTTGCTGTATGTAACACCGCATTTTTTGTGATCAGATTAATACCCCTTTTTAGGTTATCAAGAACCGGAACTAGGGATAAAAATTTCAAAATAGCTTTCGTATTCTGGATCCCATGTTTCATCATACTTTGTGTACTGCATTTTTGTTTTTTGTTTTGTGAAGACGTGTATAAATATACATTTCTGTTTATTGGTATGCAGTAACTATTCGAAATGTCAAGATATACTTCAATATTGGTCAGTTAATTTGGCTTACAAAAAAGAAAAAAATAAATGCTCAGAGATTATATTAGATATTTCTTCTACATGATACATAAGTTTTCTCCAATTAAAAATAAATCAATTAGACACACAATTTTGAAATTTTATTCTGTAATTTTTTTCTCTCATTTCAAAAATTACTGCCCTAAAATTTGCTCTTGTCTTTTCTCCCTTTTGTTTAGTGAAGCTTAATAATTCCCACACTGATTTTTTTTTAACCCTTTTTTAGAAGAAACAGATTATAGGTCTGAGTATAACTAGAAAACACTTCTCAGAATTGTCATACCAGAGTATTCATGTACATGTCGTCTTGTTATTTCTTATTATTATTAGTTTTTACTCAGCAAACTTAGAAACATTGTGGCGGGACAACTAATTTTGGCATGTAATTAGACTCAAACTATGACGTGCTGAAATTTGCTAGTCCTAAATTTCTTTAAGACCAAAGGAAATCAGTAATAACCACCACTTTCTTTCAAATAAGTGTCAAAAATTAGATTAAACCATTTTGCTTTAAATTTTTACAAGTGATAGTATTAGAGCTTTAAAGTCATGATTGTCTTAACATTTTAAAAGTAACATCAATTTTAGAATATTATGTTACTAATACATGTTTATATATTTGTCTATTTGCATTGACAACTAACTGTAGAGCCTTTCTATAAATATTGATTTCTTTTAAGGAAATGATTTTCTTTTGCCCCCCCCCCCCCTTGTCTTTCTCCTTTTAGGATCTTTTAGAAAGACAAGTTTCAAATATTGGAATTGATATTAAATATATGTATGAATTTTATTCTCAACAATTTTTATCAAATTGTGAGTTTAGTATACTTTTGTTTATTCCTGTCTTATTTCACTAAAAAAATCTTTGAACTGGAAAGACTTTGCCCTGGGTTCGAAGTATAAATATTAAACTGTATTTTGTAATAGATTTGGTATTGAGTTGTACTATTTTAGAGATTTTTTTTTTTTACGTATTTTTCCTTATACACATTTGGTTTAATATTTGTCTTATATCCAAACCTCTTTTGTTCTTTTTTATCTAGTATTTGTTGTTTCCCTTCTATTAAAAAAGTTTACACTTGGCATGGAGTACATACTGGTTTCTACTATTTTTCTTCTGTGATATTTAAAGTTACAATACCTTAATTTTCAGAGTGCTCAAATACAGAAAACATTGTCTATATCTTTTGAGGAAGACTATGTAGAAATGATTTTAATTTTTCAAAGTGTCATGGTATTTGGATTGGTGTTTGCAAGTAATACATGTGTGGTTTTTGTCATTAAACAATCAAATATTTGGCGGCAGAGGAATAAAGGTTTTTTGGCTTTTATTTCTTTTCCTAAGCTATTCTTAAATAAAAGTAGAAAACCATGAGCATTATGGTTAACATATAGTATGTTATAAACCTTTGGTAGTTTAACAACCTTATATTTTTATACAGTTGATTACCACTAAATCATTAAGATTCAGGTGAAACAAATGAAGCCACTCGTACACATTTGATTACACCACATCTCTTTGTGGTGTAATCTATTTTAAATATTTTAAAAACCATTGGCCCAATAGTTGTTACTTAACAAATATTTCAATTTGTTTAAAAAGTTAATTGTAAATTTTGTTCTGTTAGAATTGCAATGTCTTACAATATTTGGAAATATCAGTATAATTTGTTCACTCGGGCATGGCAAAAGATTAAACGTAAGAATAACGGTGATTTCTGTCATCATTAAAATATTTGATGATTTGAGGAGAAAGATAGTTAAAAATCTACCTCTGTCCTTTGAGTAGTTTTTTTTTTTTTTTTAACAGTGGGATTTTATGAGTTTTAGAAGTACGAACTATATTTCTGGTATATTCCTTATGGAGTCCCCTTTAACAGTCCTCCAGCACTTACCTACTACACACACACACACACACACACACACACATACTTTGAAAACGAATGCCCTAAAGAGAAATGAAAGCAGAAACATATTAATCTGATTTGTTTGAAGAGGCTTCAGATGATAAAGCATATCACAGGTGTTTCTAATCAAGTTATTTCTATTTAAAAAACATTTTCAAGTTACGGTTTCTTTGAACACAGGCAACATTGGGGTCATTTTGAAGATTTTACTTCAGTGTTTAGGGATCAACTGTGGAACTGCAGGAGGCGGAAATCTGTTGAGTGTCTTCATGCTATAATACATGACATTTTTATTGCAGGTTTTGACCTTTAGGAGAGAGCCAATTCTGGAGAACAACCTAACTTCTTTGATTGAACATTCACATAATGCATTGGAACATGATAGGAGATTAAGGTATACTAATGAATTTTAAAAGTGTGCTATTTTATTTCTTTGCAATAGAATTGAACTAGACAGTAAAGCTAGAACTTTTAAGTGAGCTAAAATCAAAGATTTATTCACAGAAATCTGTGAAGTGGCCAAGGTGGACTTCTCTTTCTTATTAAAAACTCCAGATTTTTAAAATGTAATTGATATTCTCATCACGTTTTATTAGGTCCAATTCCAACTGAATTTATTCTAAAAATAAGTACATATTTAGTGATTTTTCTTAACATTATTACACTCTGTATAGAAGAATTACATGGTGATTTTTTTTTTCTTAATATTATTACACTTCTATATAGAAGAATTACATAGTGGACTTTTCATCTCAAAATGGAGGGTTTAAATCAAGTAGAATTTGGTGCTTGGCTGTTTGACAGATATAGTGATAGGTAGAGCCTACATTAGATAAGATTAATAAAACTATTTTAAGAGAATTTAAAGTATTCCAAATACCATCCTAACCAAGGGTGGCATTTTGGTTGAAACTGAAAAACCCACTTTCTTAAGCAGAAACTAGTGTCTTACTCATAGATACTCTGAGTAAAATGTTTAAACTGTTCATATCAAAAATTGCAAACTCTAAAAATGTAGAATGTTCCAGTGACCTATCTTTACCTCGAAAATACTTTATCAGAGGGCCACTTTCCCAGTATATTTATTTTCTTTGATTTTTTTTTACAGTTTCAGTTGAAAGTTTCAGATACTTACCTAGTAAAACTTTTGGCTGTTTTCTAAATAATGATCTGGTATAATGTAAATGAACTTATTGAGCAATATTGCTAAATATTGGTTAATTTTTGCATGCTGAAAATATTAGTTACATGATAAAGTAATAACCATAGTGTTGTTTTATAAAGTGTATGCTAAAGTGAGCTCTACTAAAATAAAGCATACTACAATTTTTTCTTTAAATTTATTTTCCTAAAAATATTTATTTTATATAGAGGATATGGTAGATAACAAAGATTTGTTTTCATAAGAAAAATGTAATTTAGTCTTAAGAGTGAAGTGTAATTATGGTCATAGAACTGCTTGTATCTTTAAACAATGTTCAGTTTTTTTTTCTTTTCCAGACAAATTCTCCAATGTATGCTTGAACATGGAAATACAGATCAAAATATTTAAAAGCTAATATTCGATATTTATTAATAGGTAGATAATCCAGGAATGTGAATCCATTAACAGTTAAAGTTAAATAAAATGTTAATATTTAATAGAAATCAGTTTAAGGGTGAAGTTCAGATATTGGTGTCATTCTGTAAAGTGTCACTATAATACTATTGGAGATAAATACAAGGTTATAGAATGTTTTCATACTTAGATTTGACAGTGTTATGAAAAAAACAGCTTAGTTTGAAGGGGATGAAAATGAATACAAGTTTTCCCCCTCTAATTTAACCAGTGATTTTTCAGACTAGATAATATTAAGACAGAAAGTGAAAAATAAGGTTTCTGAGTGTCTGGGGGTGGGGGGAGAACTAGATTCAATTTCTCACTTTTAATCCAGATATCTTTTACACATAGCCTACTGTTAAATGGAGGAAGAGAGATAGCTTTTGAGTTCATATTTTGAGTAAAGACATAAATCCACAGAGTTGTTTCTAATTTGGGGTGTTTATGATTTGTGATCTTTGTAATTGTCAAAACTTACTGTTTGGACACAAATTTTTAACATCCTAAAGTCCTCCCTCTATAGCTATATTCTGACTTAGAAACTTCCATATATTTAGCTATACTAAATAATTTAACATCTAAGAGACTAGATGCAAATATTAATAGTTTTCTTGTATTTGGGCAGCTCTTACAGGGTAAGAAACTTTAACCTAATTAGTAGTATGTGTTATTTTAGAAGACAGGTTAATAAAGGCCTTTACTACTGTGTGCAATTGGCTAGCCTTTACCCTTTAAAGGACATTTTCTAAGGATTTAGAGTGTTTTAAATTTGCAAACCTGATTATCTATATCTAACTAATCCTTGATAAGTAGTTTGTTATGTCAAGATTTGGAGGAAAGGATTTACTATGTTATTTTTTTTTCCACTGATAGACTTCTTGTTTGTTCAGTGTTTGTATTTTTGGTTAAATGCACTTTGCAGGTTAAATAACATTCATTTTCAGGAAAAATTCTTAATTGTTCCTAAAATGCAGTTATACTGTCAGTGTTTCTGTTTTGTTGAAATAGTTATTCTTAAGGGGGAAAGAATATTTTGGATAAACTAAAATAGAAGTAATTTAACATGTCCTCATGTGAAGGGACTTGAAATTATTCATTATTTGTCATTGATGTATAATTTTAGTTTATAAGAACAACATATCTTAAGCAACTTTTCAGCTGCAAACAGCTTCCTTTATTGAGATTTTTGTCATGTTGCTGAGGATTCATTAAAGAATAGGCAATTAACTTAAAATTTTTTTTAGATGTTTGTTTAAAACAATTTTGCGTGTATTTTGTGTTGTTTCTTGGCCAACAAATAAAATATATACTTAACCTATTTTTTTCTTTTCAGAATTATATTTTATAAGCACTTTCAAAATGTTTATTCAATTAATGAGAAGATTTAAATTTTTCATAAAATATTTTGAAATAGAATTTCAGTTCTTAGCACCTACAAACCTATACTTTTGCTATTTCATTAACATATACGATTTCACTTAGTTTTACTTTCCTGTTTCATGACTAGAGTCATTTGGAAGAGAAACTTTTATAGCATGTTTCAAAATGTAGTTCCTGAGGCTGATCAAATCCACTGGTTAATAGTTTGTTACTGTTTTGTGTAAATGTCTTCATTTTTAAAAATCCTTTTTTGATATTTGCTGTCAGTTTTTTTTTTTCATTGTATAGCTTTCATAATGTATTTAGGAATTTTGTTATCCTGTGATTCTCAGAATTATTTCTTTTATTTTTAGTAGCATTATTTGGTTTTGGACTGCTGCTAAGCAGAACAATTGTTTTTGCAATTTTGAGAAAAATAAAAGATTGGATTTTTTTTCTCCTTTTTTTCCAAAATATTTTGATCTGATTTTCGATATTACTGTATTTTATACTTTTATTTTAATCCCAAATCTAGCCTCCTTGACTAAATAATATTTAGACTTGTCAGCCAGTTCTAGCATTTTAAAAAATAGTTTATAGATGTCCTAAATTTTCTTTTTATCAGAATCAAAAATTGCTTACGGTATTAAAAGTTAAGGATTGCATTTGAAATTGAAGTTATAGGTCCGTATATAGCATCACATTTAAATTAAAAGGTAATTTGACAGAATAAACAATTCTATTTGTTACTCATCATTGATAGTATGTACTTACTAAGTTTTTAGCTTTGTAGTACACATTTAAAGTAGATAAATTACACGTGGGAACTTTTTTCTAATAGTTGGAGTTTTTGTTTAAAAAATTTTATGAGCAAAAATCTTATTTCTTTGTTAATAGAGTCTGATGTCAAACATATGGTGATGATTAGATATGTGGAACTTGGGAGCCTGGAACCTTTTATAAGCAAAATATAATTTCATTTCTTGATTAAAGTTTAGGTACTTGTTTTCCAGGAGAATGGATAGGAAAGATAATATGAATTAATGAATTCATGCCAAACTTGGTTAAAACTCTTCTGAGAGAATTTGGGTAATTGAGTTAAATCTAAACTAGGAGCTGAAGATCATTACATGTGTCATTAATTTTTTTCCTTGGATACATTATAGGTTCCCTTTCTAATCAAAACACTAATTTTGTCTTAAATCTCTTCTTCCCACCCTTTTTAAAGAAAAAATTTCTTAAGTAATTTTATCATAGTAGAGTGATGTAAGCTGACCTGCTAGGTAGATGGGATGTGGAACCATTTTTGTCTTCTGTGTCAATTGCATATGCTTTTCTTAGCTTGCTGCTTCAGCAGCAACAACAATGAATAAACAAGTATCACCACAGCCCTTGTTCTTGTCCCTTACAGCTGGGGGAGCAGGGGCTGGGAGATTGCTGCTGCTTGTCAGCTGTTGTACAGAATAGCATCAATATGCAATAATGGTGGCCAAAGGAGCCTGCACCCACCAGCTTTCACAGACCAGGTAGGAAGGGCCCAACTGTCATTAAAATCCGTATTTAGTATAATGAATACATTCTTTGACAGAAAGGTACTTTCTTCCGAAAGCTGCATGAAAAAAACAGTAGTTGCTTATAGTTCTTAGAGCTATATTATTTTTCTATTATTTACTCTACAGTTTTAGTTCATTTAATTTTTAATCTGTTAATTCCATCTGTTTGAATGGAAAACCATTTTCTAGAAGCATATATGGTTTCATGCTTTTTACTTTTAAGCTGGTAGAAGGAAAAAATATTATTAGTTACTGATAACACAAGTTAGGTATTGTATTAAGGAAAGAAAAGTTGACTATGGCCACACTGCAGTGTTCCTTTCACTTTGGGACCATATTCTGAGCCCCGTCTAAACAAGACCAAAATGTTATTGATTTCACTATAACTAAAAAGAATGCCCCATACTGCTTAGTGTTGTATTAACTAAAGAAAATCAGGCTGCACTTGGAAATTTACTCTTTACTTTTTCTAGTAAAATAATGTTTTATATCTGGAAGTTCGGATTCTTTTAAATCTTTGGGAAATAGGGCTTTATAATATCAAATGATACAGAAGGATGTTTTTTATCTTTGCAATTTGAATTTTCACACATCTGCATAACCTAGGTATCTGTGCATTTTTTTTCTTTTGTATCTAAATAAGATTCTAATAGGTTGTAGTTACAGGGAAGTGAATATTAGATTGCTACTAAAGTTCTGATTTCAAAAAAAAAAAGTTCTGATTTCATTTGTAGCCATCTAGATAGAAAACTACAAATGACATTTCATTTTAGTATATAAGTCTAATGTCCCAATTTAAAGTCTGACATTTGCAGTAACATTTTTTAAAAAAGGTATTCATAGTTTTTCCTTGGTCACCTTCATTTAAATCACAGTCACTCCCAGTCTTAATGTTGTCCCTTACAATTGTGGTGAACTCCGAATATGAATACTATCAAAACAAACTTTGTTTTAGTGTGCTTAGGTATCTGAAATCATAATCTGAAATAATGAGCCCAAAACCTGGTCTAACATGAAGTCAGACATATTCAACCATAAATTGAAATTACTTTTTTTTTTTTGCTAAGATATTTTCTTTAGTATGTTGATGTAATTAACAGATAACATTTTAATTAGTTACCTGCTTTTAAGCAAAAAGTGAGTTGCAAAATCCTTCATACTTAAAACACCTTGTTTTACTATGAATTACTACATAAAATGTCTATGGACCACCTGTACCAGAATAACTTTGAATAAAGCATTTTACCAGATCTGCTGAATCAGATCCTTTGGAGCTAGGATTCAGGAATTTGTATTTTTTACAAGTTCCAAGTGAATTTTTTTAGAAGCACCACATGAGAGGAGCACTGCCCAAAATGAAATGGGGGAGGATTCTTCACACTAATAAACCATTTATATTTTCTGCTCCCTCTTCCTCACTGTCCTTTGGTCATTGTGGATCTAAGCTCAGTAACTAATTCTGAATCTTATCATTTCTACCACAGTAGTTCTAAATTAAGTCTTGGTATTTATTTAATCATATAAGGAAAATCTGTATTATGAGAGCTTTATTTTTGTGCAAGTACCTTTGGGCAAATTTTAGTGTCTTTTGTTTGTATTATTTAGTTATAACTATGTTATTAGATCTACACTTGATAAAAACGGAAGGATTTAATCACTTACGGATTTTTAAAATTTTCCTCTAGTTAGTGGCTATTTTTCTTAAATATACTTCCAAATACTGGAGAAAATAAAGAACTTTTCATGTGCTGCTTATGGGAGCATCTGACAATATCTTAGTAAAGTTAAGATACATAGTCTTGAACCTAACAATTCCATTCCTAGATGTTTTAGATAAACTAAGACATGTATGGAAAAATCTTGTTTACTTTTATTTTTAATGGGGAAAATCAAAAGCACTATAAATATTAAACAACAGGAAAATGGCAAATGTGGCATAGTCATATGATGAACTGTTTGTTATATTGCTATTAAAATAAGAGCTCTTTGATCATGAATGTCTTCAAACAAAAAGTTGCAAAACGTTATATACTATATAATAACATTTTTATGGAGTATGTATATGATATACATTTAAATAGATCTTGAAAGCAATGATATATAGTTTTAAGTACTTGAATTTACAATAGTAGTAGTGAAAAAACATGCAAAGGAAATACATACCAAATTCAAGGTTGTGATTTTATGTTAGGAGGGAGGAGAATGGGATCAGGATATGGTACAAAAAGGACTTAACACTATTGTCTTTTTTCTTAAAGATACGTAAGGAGCACCTGGGCGTTTCAGTCAGTGGTTTAGCATCTGCCTTCAGCTCGGGTCATGGTCCCAGGATCCTGGGATTGAGCCCTCCCCTTCCCCCCAGTCTGGCTCTACTCAGCGGGGAGTCAGCTACTCCCTCTGCCACTCCCTGCTTGTTCTGTCTCTCTCTCTCTCTCTCTCTCAAATAACTGAACTCTTTAAAAACCTACATAGAACAAAATAAGCATGCCAGGATATTCGAATTCAGTCAGAAGCTTGGGGTAGGATGCGGGGATTCATGTTGGTATTGTCTTGATTTTTCTGTGGATCTGAAATTTTTTTTCAAGTATACTTAAAAATGTACTGTCTTTATTTTGATGAAGATATTCTGCAATAAGATGTATACTTAGAATGCTCCATTAAAAGCATGAATGAGTTTATTCTACTTGTTCTATATCTTATAGTAAGTACTTAACCACTAGTTAGTATGAGAACCACAATTTACAGTCATGGCCCACAAAAAGTAAACATTGTAACCAGTTTAAATTAGGATATTTTTAAATTTTTTCATTTTTAAAGATAAACTAATGTTTCCTTTCTTTGCATACTGGCTGTTAATACTTCCTAATCTTGTAAATAAAGGACAACCTTAGAAATAGTTTTTCTTATCACTGCTCTTGCATATACTCTTGAATTCACACAATTTCATAATGGTATTTTCTTTTATTATGGCTATAGATCATAACATTATTTTCAGACATTTCTTTAAGCATTTGAAGTCCAGCTTAAGCTCTGCGTTTATATTGTATTACAGTAGAATTCTTGGAATTGGGCAATATGTGGATTTTTATTAGATTTTGCATTTGTACATGTGCATATATGTGTGCTTAAAAGAAAGACTGGTCAGTTTTGAGGTATTATCTTGAATTTATCTTAAAATATCTGCAATTATATGATGTGTTCTAAGTTAGACATTGAAGTATGAGTTTTAGTTGCACTTACATATTTGGTTCTTAAACTTTGAGAAAGTAATAGTAATAGAAAAGTGAATTTAAAAAATTATAACACTGTGGACTGAAATATATAAATTCTGCTGGGTATTTATAATCTGTGATTGTGCTGTATACGGATCAGAAAATCATGATTATCAATGTCAGTTGAAAATTTTCTAACCTACATAATGTGATCAAATTGTTAAAGTCTTTGCTCTTATATTTTTCTAGGTTTAATGATAGAATGAAGACCATAATAGAACAGTTCCCCTACGTAGCCCAGCAATTCTTATGTTGTAAGTATTAACTCTCAGTTAATATTTAATATTAACCTTGGCAATTGCTATAAAAATTTAGTATTTGGTTACAGGTTTTGCTTTATTTCTAAATTTTTTTCCTACTATCCTAGATTGACAACCTTTTTTTTTTTTTTTTTTTTTTTTTTTAAGAAAAAGCCCATGTCAGGGATGGGGGGAGAGAATCTTAAGCAGGCTCCACACTCAGCCTAATCCAAGACTCGATCTCATGACCTTGGGATCATGATCTGAGCCAAAATCAAGAGTCCAGCACTTAACCAACTGAACCACCCGGGTGCCCCTAGACTGACAACTTTCTAACCTCCCTTTACCCCTACACTTTTAAGTTTGGTATATGTTTTAATCCAGTTTAGAGCAAGAATCATGTCATTGCTTTGGGTAAATTTCGATTTTGGAAAATATTTTGCAGCCAGGCCATATCATCTCTAAATCTGAGAATCACAATTTTAAACACTTTTCTTTCAGAAGAATTTATAAAGAATTATCTTTTTTATTACCATTGTTAGGTTTATTAACAGTTATTTTATGATTTTATAAATTGGAGGTATTCTCTCTACTTGAAAAATAGTTTCTTCATTTATTTATTTTTACATCACTAGATTACACTGCAGACTTTTTTGTGAGATACTTAAAATTTAGCTTTTAAACTTCAGAAGGTAGGACAAACAGGAAGGCAATCACTTTTCCTTCCTTTGATATATACACATGTACACCTCTTTCTTAGAATAAGAAACCTTTTTACCCTAAATTATTTAACTTTTGAGAAGCTCATAAATTCTTTCCTTTTTAAGATTTTTCTAATTTATTTATTAGAGAGAGAGGGAGGCACCTGGGTGGCTAAGGGGTTGAGCATCTGCCTTGGGCTCAGGTCGTGACCCCAGGGTCCTGGGATCGAATCCCACATCGGGCTACCTGCAGGGAGCCTGCTTCTCCCTCTGCCTATGTCTCTGCCTCTTTCTGTGTCTCTTGTGAATAAATAAAAATCTAGAAAAAAAAGAGAGTAAGCATGAGCAGGGAGAGGAGCAGAGGGAGAGGCCAACTCCCCGCTGAGCGAGGAGCCAGATGAGGGGCTCTGAGATCATGACCTGAAACCAAAGGCAGATGCTTAACCAACTGAGCCACCCAGATGTCCTGAGAAACTTAAAAACTCTAAGGGAAAAATTCTTAACAGGTTAGCTGAAATTAATGTCATACCTCTAGAAAAACTCAAATCAAGGTCGTGGTAACTATACAAGATAACTAATTTTTCCTAATATCAGTTACCAAAAAGATTCATTTCCATCTATTCCTTGACCTTAATTTTATATCTCTAAATAAAAGAAACTCAGATGCATCTGTTTTCTGTCCTTGATGTGAGGGATGGCCGTGTTTCAGTGAAAACTAGTGTATTAGATTTTTCTCTTAACTAATACCACTGCATTAGTGACTGGTAGATAATGTATATGTGTTGAGAACTGACCTTATGGTAATAGATTAGTCATTGAACTCAGTAAGTAGTTTTTAGGGTAGAAATCAAATAATATTGAAAACTTTTATTAATGAGCCAGTTGGAAGAGTAGTAGCCAAATACCACAGGTCACTTCTTTGTCTAATTTTTTCCTTTTTATATTTTTGTCTCTGGAAAACTAGAATGGAAATATTTACAAATCCCCAAAGAATCTTATATAGCCCAGGCGTAATTTCTTAATTGGTCCCTTGGAAGCCAGCTCGGTTTTACTTCAGTTTAACTCTTAGAAAAAGAAATCTTTTTGATTGGTATTGTACTTCTACTGTAGACTGGAGGACAGTTGACTTTTCAGAAAGAAATAGGTATCATTTAACTTCTTACAGATTTATAAGCATAGAAAATGTCACATTTCTAACCTTATTTCCTCTCCCTTAGAAATTTCTAATCAAACAGCCTTTCTTGAATATTGTCCAGCATCTTTTAAACAAAGGTCATTTGCTATATTTTATAACTGGAATGTTTTCTGTTGTCTGTTCTAGGTAGTATGTCTGCAGTTCTCTTTAATCCTAGCTATTAAAATGATGCTTTGCTGATTTAACAATACCCAGAAAAATGGGTAAATACTGACAGGAGTCAGTGATTCTGTATGATTATGTGGGTATATCCCTTCTTCTGTCATTCTCTTAGGTTTATTTAATGCCATATTTTTTAAGCTGTTCCCCACATGTGGAATGTGGATATTCCAGAAGTTGTAGAATATTGGTGTTTCATATATTTGATGCTGTCAGAATTAAATAATGGCAGTGTTTTTATATATTGAGTTCATTTTTATATTTTTGTTGCCTAACATTCAGAAATAATATTTCTTTCCATTTTTTCTCACTTTTTCCTTTTTGAGCTGTGTTTAGTTTTTTTTACATTGCAATTTGCGGAATATACACTTAAATTATATATTTCTGTTATATATATTTTAAAGTTAAGATAACTAGATATATCATTTGATACTAAATGAAATAACATCTTTAGGTACACTGTCAGCAGTTTAGATCATTGCTTCTTTTGTAATCTACAACAAAAATTTTGAGACACTGACTTTCCAAATAAGAAACAAGATAAAGCAGAAAATTCCCCATTCAGTACTGTCATAGTTAGTACTATAAACAGAAATCATGGAAACAAGTTACCTTGTAATTCAGAAAACTTACTATTTGCTTATTATCAAGAACCAGTCTAATAAAAAGAAATGACAAAAATTGTTTCTCACATTAGACTGATTATCTAGATAAGTTTTTAGAAATGTTATCAAGTGAGCAGTAGAATAGCAATGGCATGTAATCATACCATATTAGAAAATATTGTCAGTTCTTATATTATAAATAATGTAGGGGTACCTCTGTAGCTTAGTCGATTAAGTGTCTGCCTTCAGCTCAGGTCATGACCCCAGGATCATGATCCCAGACTCCCTGGATCAAGCACCACCACCCCACTTCGCCCTGCCTTTCAGGTTCCCTGCTCAATGGGGAGTCTGCTTCTCCTTTCCCTCTCGCCCCTCCCCCCTTTCTATCTCAAATAAATAAATAAAATCTTACAAAGTAACGTAAATGTGGGGCTGATGAAAAGCACTACAGATAAAGTAAGAATGTTGTAATCAGTAGGGCAATTGGTAAATGGCAAATGACATAACATCTGTTGTGTTTTCAATGAAAAATGTAATGCTTTTGGTATGAGTCACTAAATATAGCTGAAAATTCGGTTTTTAACATATTCGTGATTGAAATTTACTTGTGTAAATTGCTGTCTGTGTGGCACCCATGAGGAAATTTTAATTATCTTGAATAATTTTATAATGTGAATGCTTCTGGGAGAAATATTTGTGCCAAAAGAGATAAAAAGAACAAATTGCTCTTTTGGCAATTGGATTAGTAGTAAATGATGTTTACAATCAAAAGAAAAATTTATAAGGGTGCCTAGTTACTGTCAGCGTTTGGTGGTAAAGAAGGCTTGCAAACTTTACTAATATGATCAACCGATGTTAATTTTGTTATATCTATCAAACCTAAGCTCTTAAAGGGGTATGTTTTGTGGTTTATGAACTTAGAGAAAATTTACAATATGCCACAGCCATTTTCAGTCATTGTTCAAATAACTGCTCTTTTTGAGAGTTAGTGTAAAATCAGATGCCAGTTGTTCCTGTCCTTAAACTCTTATATGTGTTTGACATATATGTATTTGACAGAATGATTTAAATGATTAAATCTGATCTTCTATCTATGCAAGGCTGTGTTTCTGCTCTCAACCAAATTGTAGCCATAAAATTTGAATTTTAGTGCTAAAATTATAGAAAGGAGTTGGATTCATTATTTTCCCACCTTGAGTAACATCTCAGTTCAAGATGGATGATTCAAAGAATAATAATAGGGAATTTCTTTCTTTCTTTTTTTGGGGGGGGAATTTCTTATTTATGAAGTTACCTTTGATGTTTTCTTAGGAAAATGAAAACAAGGCAAAATTTAATAGCACAGACCTTGCTTGAATAGAAAATAAACATACAAATACAATAAATTCGGCTATGCTAAGAATTTCAAGGTCTAAGCATAAATACAATAGGTAACTTCCGTAGACTGTTCAATGCAGTCTGCCCTTTGCCTCTACCTTTTTGCCTGAAATTTGAATTTTCAAAGTGATTTCCATGTAAAATAGGAATAAATTGAATGCAGAATTGAAATAGATATTTTAGGGCAGCCCCAGTGGCGCAGCGGTTTAGCGCCGCCTGTAGCCCGGGGCATGATCTGGAGACCCTGGATCGAGTCCCACGTCGGGCTCTCTGCATGGAGCCTGCTTCTCCCTTTGCCTGTGTCTCTGCCTCTCTCTCTCTCTCTCTCTCTACATCTCTATGAATTAAAAAAAAAAATTTTTTTTTTAAAAGAAATATTTTAAGTTGTCCGCAATGACACCTCACTTTTTGTCTAGACTATTAGTTTCATGTTCCCTGTTATATCCGGTAAATAAATTTCTTAAAATTTTTTTCAGTTTCATTTTATTTAAATTGTCTCAAGTTATTTCTTTATGCCCCTCATATTTAATATCCTACTGTCAGAACTTAAATGCAGTTTGTCCTCCAAATCCTTAAAAAGACAGCTTAGTAATAAAATATACTGAAAATTTCTAAAGTCAATTCTTTTAAAGATTATTTGAGAGAGAGAGAGAACACGCAGAGGGGAAGAGAGACGGAGAGCCTATCAAGCAGACTCCTGCTGAGCGCAGAGCCCCACATGGGCTCTGTCTCACAACCCCGAGATCAGGACCTGAGCCAAAACCAAGAGTCAGCTGCTTAACCAACTAAGCCACCTACAAGCCAGTTTTTTAATTAGCCTGTATTCATTTTATTTTAATCCTCAGAGTATTAGAATAAGAACCATTAATAGATAATGATATAGATTATGTTAGTTATAATAATTGATAAAAAATAAAATTCTCATAAGAGAGCAATATAATAATTGATAAAAAATAAAAATTCTCATAATTTATTATTCTCATAATAAATTCTCTGTTCAGTATATAATTTCATCCTATGGCTCTAGATAGGTTTTCTAAAAATAGTTTTTTTTATCTTCTCTGTAGGGTAAATATACCTAAGTCCACTGGTTCTCAGTATGAATGAGATCATAGTATGAGATGAGTAGTGTCAGTAGTATCCTGGATATTCCACTTTGGATCCGCTACATTTTGTTAATATTGCTTTAAAAATATTGCATATAGAACTGAGTATACTCTGTGGTTTGAGTACATATAGTCTGTCTTCTATGAATAAGAGGTCTGTTAATACATCTTGCCTGATTCCACTAACTTTCTCATTGTCAGCACTGTTGGTTCATGTTGAGTCACAATCCACTGAAACCCTAAGTTTATCCAAAGTATGTTTCGAAACCTACCGTAAGTTTAGATTCAGCAGTCATTTGTTAAATTACCTAGTCACTACTAGATGTGCTTATAAAAGTTTAAATTTGTAGAGTCTTAACAGAGCTATAAACTGGGCATTAATAACCCATTTTTACAAAAAAAAAAAAAACCTCAAGGCTCCGTGTACTAAAATAACTTACCCAAGATTCATAAAGGATAGAGCCAGGATTCTGTATTGGTTCTTCCAGATTCAAATTCACTGTTCTCTATCATTGTTGCCTCAGTGAATTACTTCTGCTGTTTATTATATTGATAAAATTGAAAATGCAAAAAATTTGACTAGTAAATCCTTTTGCACTCATGATGATTTTAGAGCTTTAGGAGACATGCCTAGAATGTTTTAATGTTTTTATTAACTGCAATAATGCCTTATGTTAACTAGATGAACTGAAATTACAGCAGCACAAGATAGAAAGTAAATATGCCTCAACAAAAATGTTAATGGAATCAAAATTAGAGTTACAAATTACTTACAAGGAAATGAGGGGGAAACCATTAACTTATCTAAAATTTGTATCTTTTTTTACTGTATTTTAAAATTTTTATTAAATTTAATAAAAATTTAATGTGAAATGAAAACTTAAGGTATTTAAAGATTTCTGTTTACTCAGATTCACATTCAAGTTGACTTCTTAAGCCAAACATGTATTGTCTCACCTTTCAAAATGACTATTTTTTCTTAGAAGATCACTTAAATGAAAAGTTGATATATATTAAAAGCTTAATAATTAAGAGCCCACAGGCCAGGATATAAATCACTACACTTGGAATTAAGATTTTGATAAAGATGAAGGACAAGAGCTGAATGGTTGTTTTCTAATCTTTGTTTGGTTCTTCAATCTAGCCAGTAGTCCTCTTTCCATATCTAGTTAGGGAAAGTGGATTTTCTTTTAGCCAGCAAACTTGAAAGCACAATTTAAGGGATGGAGGTACTCTAATGTTTGTAGTGGACTAAAATTAAAATATAAGAGTAGAGAAATGGCGTGAGCCATACCAGGAAATATTGGTACATAGTTAATCCAGTTTGAATGGTTGATAGGTATGAAATAACTAAGCCAGTTATGTGCTAAGCACTGTACTCCATACTGAGAATAATTTTCTCTATTCCAAAGTTTCTTAAATATGGGCAATTCAGTATCAGCCAGAAAGGTTGAGGTAAGAATACACTGGAGAAGATAGACTTAAGTTGTCCTCTAAAGTAGGGATAAATGGAAAGGGGATTAGTGAGTATTTTAGCCTCCAGCAGTAGCTTCAGTGGAGATTCAAAGATCAGGCAGTAATATATAACTTGGGAGAGGGAAGAACTGGAAAATGATTTATTAAAAGTATAAGTAATATTTATTCTACTTGCTACGTACCTGGTGGCCACAGCACATGCCTATCAGTTTTTGTCCACTCATAAATACTTCCTATGCTTCTCTAACCTATAGGAATCCTTTTTTCTTAAATATATAATTAGTCATTTTTATAATAACAAAATGAATAATAACCCCTTACTGTTTCTCCTAAAATTCCTGATTATTTGAGAAAGGTCCATATACTATATTAGGTTGTGATGTCTCTTAAAAGAGAGATATACACACACACACACACATACATACATACATACATACACATGTACATGCTTGCACACACACACACACAAATTTATATAGCCTGACTTTTCTGGAATAAGTTGTCTAGAGTGCAATCCACTTCACAGTTTCTAAATAATCATTAATTTCTCCATCAAAAAAAAAATCAAGGGGATCCCTGGGTGGCGCAGCGGTTTAGCGCCTGCCTTTGGCCCAGGGCGCGATCCTGGAGACCTGGAATCGAATCCCACGTCAGGTTCCCGGTGCGTGGAGCCTGCTTCTCCCTCTGCCTATGTCTATGCCTCTCTCTCTCTCTCTCTCTCTCTGTGACTATCATAAATAAATAAAAATTTAAAAAAAACAAAAAACAAAAAAAAAATCAAGGAAGTATAGACACGGTTTTCTCTTTACCTCAAAACTAGGTTTTTTGGAGTATAAAACAGGCTTCTTGGATATATCTGAATATTATTTCAGCTCAAGTCATGATCCCTGTCCTGGGATGGGGCCCCACATTGGGCACTTCCCCCTCTCCCTCTGCCACTCCCTCACCTGTGCTCGCTCTCCCAAATAAATAAAATTTTTAAAAATAGAGTGTTGATGCCAGATTAAGGTAAAAAAATCTAAAGCAATGTACTGATACATAGTGGGTATGTCTAAACAAAAGAGCAGAAATATTTTCATGGCATGTATTAGCATCTGAATATCTCTAACATGTGACAGTGGAAACCCTCTGTAGATTCAAAGAAGTTTTTAGTTTAAAATAACCCCTTCTTGGAAGCATATTATAAAACCTACTTTAGCATCCCCAAAGTAGATGATCATTATAAGTGGAAAGGAAGAATCAAAATTTATCAAACTGGGATCCAAATTGTTGTATTACTGTCGTTGAATACAAGTAAAGAGAGATTTATCTGGCTGGAATTGCTCCATTGACATTATTCAATTTGTTAATATATTTAAATCAAGAATTTCCACATTTTTCTGGAGTGTGGAAAGATATTTTTGCTAATAAGTTTACAGGCCTTCAAGTAGAAAGTAGTTCTTTTTTATTATCTCAGTTAAAAATAGAAATGAAAATAGTCAAAGCTCTTCCTCTGAAGGTGTTTATTAAAACATCAGTGATAAAATTGCAATAATCTTTGAGATGAAATTAAGATGAGAGAAATTGTAGCATTTTTGTTGATAAAAATGATCCAGTAGAAAGACTAAAGATGCAAGAGAACATGCTAGAAGAATATGCTATTAAGTAAGCAAAGAGAGGATAAAATCCTGTGTATAAGAAAAAGTTTATGCCTTATGAACAGTGATTGTTTATCCATTATACAGAAAAGGAAGAGTTACATGGGCATAGATATATGTAGGTAAATAAATGTGGTAGAAATTGATAAAGTTCTTTTCTAATAGTTTCCGTTAACATGAATGAAAATGGGGACGAAAGGGGACATAATGGAAATTTGGAGAGAAGAGATACCTGTTTGATTGTTTTCTAGAAGAATGAGAAAATGAATAGACCAAGGTTGCCAAACAGCTTCTGAACCAATTTTAGGTATAAAGGATTTATAAAGTAAAATTATTTCTGGTCGCAGATGACATGATCTTATATGTAGAAAACCCTTCATTCCAAAAAGAAAAAAAAAAAAAACCTGTTATAACTAATAAGCAAATTCATTGAGGTTGCAGGATATAAAATCAACACTCAAAAATCAGTGGCATTTCTTTGCACTAAAAGTGAACAACCCAAAAAGTAAATTAAGAAAAGTTATATTTACAATAATATCAAAAAGAATAAAATGCTTAGTAGTAAAATTAACCAAGATGGTAAAAGACTGTACACTGCAAAATATTGGTAAAAGAAATTTAAGACACAAATAAATAGGAAGACATCCCATGTTCATGTATTGAGAGTCTTGATATTGTTAAGATGACATTCAATGCAGTCTCTATCAAAATCCAATGATATTTTTTATAGGAACAAAAAACTGCTCTAAAATGTATCTTAATGAATCTTAAGGGACATGAAACGGACAAAACAATCTATAGTCACTATGGAAGACAGTATGGCAGTTTTTCAAAAAATTAAAACTAGAATTAATCCACAGATACCACTTTGGGGTTTATACCCAAAAGAAAGCAGGACTCAAACAGATAATTATATACTGTGTGTATACGAGCAGTTAATCATCATAACCAAAAGATCAAAACAATTTATATGTCCATATAAGTGGCAAACAAAATGTATATACAAAAAATTGGATACTACTCAGCTATAAAAAGGAAAGAAAGTCTGATATATGCAACAACATGGATGAACTTGAAAAGCTGTATTAAGTGAAATAAGCCTGGCTCAACAAATATTGGATGATTCCATACATATAAGGTACCTAAAATAGGCAAATCTATCAACACAGAAAGTAGCACAGTGGTATCCAGGGGCTGAGGCGATGAAGGTATGGACAGTATTTAAATGGGTAGTTTCAGTTGGTGAAGATGAAAAGGTTCTGGAGATGGCAGGTGGTGATAGTTACACAACAAATGGACTTAATGCCACATAACTGTATAAAATGGTAATCTTTATGTCATGTGTGTTTAACCACAATTTAAAAAAATAAAAACTGACAATCTTAGTGTGAAGTTTTGTTTACAAGACTATAAAAGTGATTTTCATTTTGCAGTATTCACATTTATTTCCTTCAAGTTTGGCATCTTTGACTTTGTTTAAAATGTATAGAATTGGGGGTGGGGGAGAAGGAAGGAAAAGGAAGAAGATGGGAATTGAAGGGACCAAATGGATTTCTTCCTGATTTTGGAGGAAATGTTCACTTGATTTTGGAGCTATCATGTATCTGTTATTATTATGTATATGTATACATGAACTACATATATGTATATATATACATGTATACATGAACTATATATATATACACACACATACTGTGGGGGGGGCAAAAACAATATATAGTCTTGAATAGTAGTTAATGGTTCCATATCTTATGTTTTAAATGATTTTAAATTCTTTCTGAGAAGGTACTGTGTCTGTATACTACTGTACTAACTAGTGTAACGACTGGGACGGTGCCTGGCACATAGTAGATGTTCAATAAGTTTTATTAAAATAAAAAAGTACATATATAAACTTTGTATATTTGAAAATGTCATGTTTACATTTTTTGTTTGGAAAGTGGATTTGTGGAAGAGGATACCCCTAAAGAACTGTACCTTAATGTAATTGATAAGTAGAAATATGTATTGTGTATTTCTCAAGTCATTTCAAACATTTATTTTGGTTACATACTCAAAATTGTACAGAAATTTGAAATAGTAAGAGAGCAGAGTAGTATGCTCAGATTAGCTATGTATATTTTTTAGTAATGGGGAAGATACAAAAAATGTGGAATATAGGGCAGTTATGCTTTTGTAAACAAATATGAGAAGAAGGGCGGATTTCACTGCACACTTCCTTATTCTGTAATAGGGGTATCATAGCTTTAGCATGGCCATTTTAAAGATGAGAAAACTGTAGCAAAAGGTCGCCAAGCCTTGAACTAGAATGGTGATAGTTCTCTGGTATCTTTTAGAGAAGTGATTGCATTCCTATATCTAAGTAAGTGGAAACTGTTTCAGAGTATACTTCCTTGCCTAGTGAAGAGTGAAGGTAGGTAGGATATAGGAAGATCAAGAGCCACAAGATACCAGTTTTATTTTTCATCTCTGGATACAAACTTAATACATCTTTCCAAAGCTTTGTAATCTGGAATAGCTTTTTTTTTTTTTTTTCTGAGAGAGAGAGATTGGTGTTGGTAGGAAAAAGGAGAATCTTAAGCAGGCATTTCCTTTAAACGTGTATTTATGGGGGTCCTGGATGGCTCTGTTGATTAAGGTTGATTTCGGCTCACGTCATGATCTCAGGATCATGAGATGGAACCCTTTGGGCTCTATGCTGAGCATGGATCCTGATTAAGATTCTCTCCCTGTGCCTCTCTCCTTCCTCTACCCTGCTCGCTTTTGCTTTTGCTCTTCCTCTAAATAAATAAATAAATGTATGTATGTATGTATCTTTTCATTTGCCAACTTAAGTTTATTGAAACTGAACTTCTGTATGTCATTTCTTATTTTTCCCTTGATACGCATTCTTACCTACTTGCTGAAGAGGTCTTTTGAAAGGTGTACCGCAAGGAATGAAGTGCCATCTGTAAATTAATGCTTTTACCAAGGTAAAGACTAAATTTTATTTGTGTTTATAAAAGGAAAAAGTAGCTTCTGTATATTTAATGCATTAAAAAATTTGATCAAGTATTTAACTGTATTGGCTTATTAAGTTGACTAAGAGGGGAAAATGCTTTTCATTTCCTCCTATTACACATCTTTGTGTTCCTAACCTATACCAATGTGCTTTGCACATAGTAGGCTTTTTTTAAACATTTGATGGAGAAGTAAATTTTATTATGCTACTTTAAAGCTTCTAATAGCTAATTATGCATACTTTGTCATTTATAATCTTTAAACTTGGATTTCTTAACATATTCTCTTCTAAAAGAAAAAGACTTTCTATCTTCAGGTGCTAATGTATGTTTTAAAAAACAAAAACCTTGGAGTAAAGTAGCAGCACATAATGGTTTGTGGATTTTGAAAAGGTGCAGGCCATATTGTGCTGCCTCAAAAATACAAGGATCTGATCTTCTGAAGAAAATATATTTCTTTTTATTCATAGCTCTTATGATAGTGATGTCAGCAGTGCCTTAGCAGCACGTAAATATTGGCGTTAAGATTCTAAAATTATCTCCAGTATTAACTGTGCTGCTGAAGTAAGGTTGGCCATACTCTACAGTTTGATATTTTATAGTATAATATGTTTTACAGTTTAATATGTCTTAATGTGTCTTAATATTATTGATATATCTTCACTTTTATTGATAATTTCAATATTATTGATAATCTTGTGATGTTTAGTATTCTATAAAAATAAGTACTAACATTTCGGATATATTATATTTGTACTAAAGTAATACATAATTGCAGGACACCTGGCTGGCTCCATTCAGAGGAGCATGCAACTCTTGATCTCAGGGTCATGAGTTCGAGCCTCATGTTGGGTGTAGAAATTACATACATATATTTTTTAAAATAAAATAAAATCTTTTAAAAATAGAGTAAAATAATATAATTGCAATTTCATAATTGTGTTGAATGCCATGAAGTGGTTATTGAAAGAGCTTATACAGAGTCAAATGTATTTTAATGCATATCATATTTAATGTAAATACTGAAATTTTTTCTTCCAATATTTTCTCCTTTGTTTCCCTAGTAAAATGAAATTAAAGATAATTGTTTATCTCACCAGTAAGTGTGTGTTATAAAATACACATTCTGAACAGAACTTAGGAAACAGTTTTTAGTAATGTTTCTGATTATTTCCTTATAAGGGAAAAAGGAACTATCAAAACATATGAATTAAATTCCTGAAATCCTGGGTCTCAGAATGCTCTCATAATCATAATTTCAAAGGTAGGAAAGACCTTGCAGATGACCAGCCTATTTTTTTGGTTAGCTCAGGAAACAGAAACTCAAATAATTTGTCCCACACAACAGATTACAATCTTAATATATGCCTTCTAATTCATATTGTTTTTTCCTCATTTTTATTAAAATGTTTTTCTAAATCCTTAGCTGAAGATTTTTGACAAGTTAAAAATATAAAGGCCTTGTTTGACTTTTTTTATATCCAATATTTAATTTCAGAGTAAAAATTGTTATAATAGTTATTAATTTTATAGATACAAACACAAGTCAAAATTTTTACTTTAAGATTAGAAGGAGGGATCCCTCGGTGGCACAGTGGTTTAGTGCCTGCCTTTGGCCCAGGGCACGATCCTGGAGACCCGGGATCGAGTCCCACGTCGGGCTCCCGGTGCATGGAGCCTGCTTCTCCCTCTGCCTATGTCTCTGCCTCTCTCTCTCTCTCTCTCTCTGTGACTATTATAAATAAATAAAAATTTAAAAAAAAATTTAATTCTAAAGATTGGAAGGAAAAAGTTTACCTTCTTTTTATTTTGTTGTTTTATTAAGTCATTAAGCTAAAAATTAATATTCAGGATAACAGAGGTATGTTTGTGTAGTATACTACACTTCTGGCCTCCTTTTCTACAAAGAATATCTTAATCTTTTCAACTGTATCCAAGCAGAAAATCTACAGAATAAGAGCAGTTCTTAACAAATCATTTTCTAATTATTGCCGCTTTTAGAAGCTCAAAAAGTATTTCAAATATAATTTAAGGAATTGGGGGATCCCTGGGTTGCTCAGCGGTTTGGCACCTGCCTTTGGCCCAGGGCGCGATCCTGGGGTCCCGGGATCGAGTCCTGCGTCGGGCTCCCGGCATGGAGCCTGCTTCTCCTTCCTCCTGTGTCTCTGCCTCTCTCTCTCTCTCTCTCTAGAAGTCTATCATAAATAAATAAATAAATCTTTAAAAAATATATTTAAGGAATTGTATTCGATGATCTTCTGTTTAAATTATCATTTGAAGGTAAAGAAACTATATGATAAACTGTTTTAAGAACAGTTTTTCCTATGCAAAAGAATTTTCTCTCAAATAAGTAAGCAGCATATCATATATATGATAGCTAGAATTAAATGCCAGCTTTTACATGGAAATATGTATTGCCTTGGTGTTTTAAAAATCATTCATCAAGCTCTTAACCTGTTTTCCTTTATTTCAACTATTTTATAAAAAGACTATAACAAATAATGATAATTTTTAATTCCACTGAAAGGATTCAGGATTTAACATCTCAATACTTAGAAATATCTATTGAATAAACTACAAAGTTTGTGTAGTATTTTCCAGAACAACTCAGGAATTTGATTTCTTTTTTCTGTTTTTGTTTTCCTAAGTATATTTTGACTTAATTTTGGGAAATTATATTTAATCTAATCTGAATGACAGAAAACCTGGATTTTTACATTTACTAGGTGAATCTTTGTATTTAACTCCTCCAGATGTGAAGAAGGAACATTTGGGGCTATTACAGCTAAATGAAAACTTTGCTTGTCTTAATCCTGAGAATAGATTAAAGAAAACTTGGGACGCCTGGGTGGCTCAGCAGTTGAGCCTCTGCCTTTGGTTCAGGGCATGATCCCAGGATCGGGGATTGAGTCCCACATCGGGCTCCTTGCAAGGAGCCTGCTTCTCCTTCTCCCTCTGCCTGTATCTCTGCCTCTCTCTGTGTCTCTCATGAATAAATAAATAAAATCTTTTAGAAAAAAAAGATTAAAGGAAAATTGAAATATTGGTGAAGTGCAAAACTATAGAAAAACTGTTACATTGAAATTTATTGTAACAGCATACAACTTCTTTCCAGTCTCTTACTAAAGAAGAGGAAATGGCCTGTCGGTACCTAATGAAACACATTTTAGGTAATTCGGCAGAACTGGTAGTTTTATTTGTATGCGTTAATACACTTCCATCTTTGTGTAATTTTGAACACATAAAGAGAAAATAGTAAAATAACAGACCCCTTAATAACCTAAATTTGGCTATTTTACAAAGAAAAAATAGGATGTATGTTAAATTTCATTTTTTCCATCTTTGGAAAAAATCCTCATCTTTTTCATTCAGTTTCTTTTTAAGTTGATGCAAAATAATTTCAATATTTAGCATATTAAATCTTATGGATTGAGTTTGGAACTAACTCAGAGGACTCAGGCAAGTATGCAAGAGATAGAGGAATATTTTAATAGTTGAATAACTCAATTTACATGCTATATTTAAATGCAGATCTCTTAAGATCACACATTCTAATAAGTGATAGTAGTTATGAAAATTTGGCCTTAGACTAAATTCTGTACTTAACCATAAAGGTTTTCTTCATTCAATTATATATCTTTTTAGTTGTTATAGAAATTACATGTTTGTTAGCCACAAAGTATCATTATGGATGCATGCTCAGGTTAGTCATAATTGGATTAGCAAGATTATACTTTCATAAACCGTGATCTCTAAGTTAATGATTTATTTAGAAGTTGACATTCTAAATCAATTTTTTTTCCTTTTGCAGGTGGATATTACTATCCTTTATTCATCGAAAACGTTTTATTCTAAGTGTTAATTTCTCATTGAGTATTGACAGAAAGGAGAAAAATTAATGTCCCAAACTTTTGAGATAGATTTGGCTCTAGTAAGTATTTAGACATGTTATTTGCATACCTAGGAGAAGAAATGAGAACATCATGATTTCCAGCTAAAATTGTTTATTTTCTTACCTCTGTCAAAGGATTTCTTGTAATTTCTATCTTATTACAAATAACTTAAGCCCCTTTAATGCAGAATTAACTCACCAGAAATGTGAGAGTATATGTTCTTGCCTTGTTTGTTTATAAATATATATCTCACAGATTTCTGATATTTTTTAAAGCTATATACAATGAAGAAAATATTGACAAAATAAGTTTAAACCTTTTATGTTAAAGTTACTGTGCAGGGTGACAAGTTAGTTGCTTTTTTTTTGTCCCTATTATACTGAAATTAAATTTAACATTTATAATATCTATTTGAGTCTATTCCTTGATTACTAATACATGGAATTCATGCAAAAACTTTTATGAGTAAAATACTTAAATTAGCATTTTAATAATTACAGGTCCCCCTTAATTCTGTGGAACCTTGATATTAATTGTATCCTTGTGATTGAACTTCTGTGTTTTGAAGAAATGAAAACTACCTGGAAAATGTTATTGTTTCTATCATATGCTGTAGGTTAGATTTTATTTGAGAAGTTGTGCTGAGAAAGAAGAACTTTTAAGCTACTTTTATATAAAATGTTACTCAATTTGATTAACTTGTAATCTAAAAGTATTTTTTTAATCTTTGTTTTATAATTTAGCCACTTACCATGGATTATTCTATTAAGAAATATCTTTAGGAAGCGGTAGGAATTTAAACCACCTCAGAGTTTATTTCCACATTTCATTTTTAGATTTTGGGATTGCTTATATTCTAGCATTTCAGGAATATAAGTTCTTACGGTACCACTAAAACCTTTTTCTTTTTTGGACTTAATGCATATGATAGTAAATTATAGGAGACTTTTTTAAGTTTACCAATCATCAATTAAAACTGCAATTTTGGCATGAAGCAAGCAAGAGTATTTGTTGCCCTGTAGTATAAGTCAAGAAAGTTTAAGTACATCATTTCTTAAGAGAATTTGTAAACTTTAAAATACTTAATGTAGATTTTTATATTAATATGTTTATATTTTCATGAATATTTTGTGGCAGTGTGAAAATGCTAATGTTTGACAGGGCGCATTAAAAATAGACTTGAAATATTTATATAAAGAGAGGTACAAATTTATTCTATGTAAATGCTAAAGATCAGCACTAAGCAAAACATAAATTTCTGCCCTCATAGAGATTACTGTCTTGGGAGTGAGGTGAATGTAATAGAACATAGAAAAAAACCTGAAAAGTACTATATATGTGGTGTGTCAGATGATAATGAGTTCTATGTAGAAAAATAATGCAAGGGAGGGGGGTATAAAGGATGGAATAAAGTTGTTTAGAATGCAGGAGAGAGATGTTTTTAAATATTACGTCTCAGACATGGTATTTAGACAAAGATTTTTAAAACGATAAGGAACAAATCATTAGGTTTCTGGGAAAAGAGCCTTTCAGGCAGATGAAATAACAACTACAAAGATTTTGAGGCTGAAGCATTTTTGGTGTGTACAAGGAATAGCAAGGAGATCTGGGTGGCTATGATTAAATATACAAGAAGAGATTCATAGCTTATGGAATCAAAGAGTTTATAGGGGCTAGATTTTATGGCTGTTTAAACTTTTAGCTTGATCTACAGATTTAATTTTTCATACATCTTTAAGAAAAGCTTGAGAATGGTATGTGCTTCAGCCTATTTGACCTTTGTAGGTAGAACAGTATTTTTATGAATCTGACTCAGGGTTAGAGTTTAGGTTTATATTTAGAATATAAACAGAATGTTTAAATAGTTGGTTAATAGGTACATGTGTGATGATTGCATTTTTACAAATTGTGCTTTGATGGCTCTGAAGTTGTTTTCCACTTGATCAGTATACCTTGTCAAAGCTAAGGGCTCCAGGAGATACTCCAGGAGTAAGGTCAGTGCCTTACTCATGTTTGTCATTTACCCAGACGAATCACTGCCATCTTGGACTCCTTCCTTCTGGAAGTGCTGCCATAATTAAGGATTTCATTATTTCTCACCTGTTCTGTAGCTTCTTATCTGAGGAGTTCTTTGCCTATAATTGTTTCATTCATTATAGTATATATCCCACTAATTTAATCTTCCTAAAACACTACTTTTGCTTATAGGATAACAGTTAAACTCCTTAGCTTATACCTCATGAACTTTCCCTGACTAATCAAGTTTTTCCATTTTTCTGCAAGTGAACTAATCTCGATCCATTTTTTTTTTTTTGCCTTTATTTATGCCATTTCACTGACTGCCACTCTCCCTCAACTAATTCTTATACATGCTTAGAAATGAGCGAGACCTCTTATGTGTGGTAAATGTTTCCTTACTTTAAAAATATGGTATTAGGGCAGCCCAGGTGGCTCAGCGGTTTAGCACCGCCTTCGGCTCAGGGCATGATCCTGGAGACCTGGGATCAAGTCCCACATCGGGCTCTCTGCGTGGAGCCTGCTTCTCCCTCTGCCCCCCCCTCTCTCTCTCTCTCTCTCTCTCTCTCTCTCTCTCTGTGTGTGTGTCTCCTGAATAAATAGATAAGATCTTTTTTAAAAATACGGTATTATCCCTCCTTCTTGTGATATGAACGCTTTATATCCATAGTTCTTAACCTTTTTCTCTAACTTAACACACCTGAGGGACATAACACTGAGGTCATTAATTGGACCTCATTTATTAATCCATATTAACCTTTTAAATGTATTAACCATATAAATAAAATTTTTAAATTTTATGGGATGTCTGGGTGGCTCAGCGGTTGAGTGTCTGCCTTTGGCCCAGGATGTGACCCCGGGGACCCGGTATGGAGTCCCACATCGGGCTCCCCAGAGGGAGCCTGCTTTACCCTCTACCTGTGCCTCTGCCTCTCTCTCTGTGTCTCTCATGAATAAATTAGTAAAATCCTTTAAATTTTTTTTTTTATTTTATAAACAAAATGAAGAAAAGCAAGTGGACTAAGATGCCCAGAATTTGAAAACTTCAGCCTAAGTATCAGGTTCCAAAGTTTAAATACTAATTTTATGCTGATAAGTAATACAGTTGGTTTTTTTTCCCTCAGTTACGTGAAAAATTCTTCCCTTCTCTCCCTCTGGCCCCCTCTCTCCCCCTTCCTTCCCTCCCTTTTTCTCTCTGTCCTTTTCTCTCTCTCTCACCTATTAATTGAGTATGGACCAGCCAAAGACATCTCTAGGATTTTAGCATATTTAAAAGAATAATAAATTATTTTAATTTTTCAATATTGTAAAAGCAATAAATATTTTAAGAAATAATCCATGTGTTTATTATAGTGTTGTTTATAATATTAAAAATTGGGAAGAGTTTTTAAAGTGTCCAGTAATAAAAGCTGATTAAATAACATGCTGAGTGGAATACTGTGCAGGTATTTAAAATAATGCAATGAATATTTAATCAGCTAGAAATTGTTCATATTAAGTAAAGATATGTCAGATATTATGAACAGCCTCCTTAGAATACATTTACTAAACTGTTATTACTGGTTTACTATGGGTGTGAAACAAATCTTATTAGGGTGAGGAGGTGAATCATATTTTCATGATTATAAATAAGCATGTATGATTTCTGTGATTCGAGGAAAGGGAAGTTTGTTTTTTGAAAAGGAGAAATACTTGAAAAATAAAAAAAAGATTATTTGAAGCAGACTTAAACCACATAGTCCCCTCCGGAAATCTGTAAATGGAAATCCTACTGAGTTCAGGAACTTTAAAAGTGATAATGAAGAATTAACTATCAGGGAAGAACTGAACAACAGATAATTTCAAAAATTAGGTAATTTTAAAATCAGCTGTAGGGGAACAATCTGTTTTCAAAAGAGTATTGAAAGGAACTCAAGAATCACTTCTTGAATTCTTTGTTGTGTGGTTTCACTGTCATTTCTCCATTCTTCCAGCCCCCAAAACCTCAAAAGGTAAGTATGAAAAAAAAATCTATTTTAATTTTGAAACCATATTAATGAACTATGTAAAGAAAAATCTAGTTTTATGGTTATAAATACTTAACAGCAATTAAACAAATTTTCAGATCTAAAAATTAAGGATATTTTCCTGTTTTGGGGGCACCTGGCTGGCTCAGTCAGTAGAGCATGTGACTTGATCTTCTGGTCATAAGTTCAAGCCCCACTTTGGATATAGAGCTTACTTTAAAAAAATTATTTTTCAATAGGAAAAAAAATTTCCTGTTTAAAAAGATTTGTCTTAATTTCTTCTAGCATAAATGTAACACATAGGCATAGAAATCTTGGAAATGGCAAAAAAAAAATTCTGTTTTTAAAAATCACATTTTTGGGGATCCCTGGGTGGTGCAGCGGTTTAGCGCCTGCCTTTGGCCCAGGGCGCGATCCTGGAGACCCGGGATCGAGTCCCACGTCAGGCTCCCGGTGCATGGAGCCTGCTTTTCCCTCTGCCTGTGTCTCTGCTTCTCTCTCTCTCTCTCTCTCTCTCTCTCTCTCTCTATCATAAATAAAAATTTTTTTTAAATCACATTTTTACCATCCAGTAGCAACTATTATCAGCTTTATTCCCTTCTAGTTGCATAATAGGATTAGCAAATTTTTATTTCTTAATCCAATTCATAACTATACAAGGGATAGAAATGTAGAGCATCTCCCTCTAGAAAAGAGAGATGAGATATGCTTCTGGCTAAGAAATTTTACATTTCTAAAACATACCTTAAACTACTAATTTTATAATTTGTTCCATAATATTTTACTGTAGAGGATCCCTGGGTGGCTCAGTGGTTTAGCACCTGCCTTTGGTCTGGGGCACGATCCTGGAGTCCCAGGATCGAGTCCCACGTCGGGCTCCCGGCATGGAGCCTGCTTCTCCCTCCTCCTGTGTCTCTGCTTCTCTCTCTTTCTCTATTATGAATAAGTAAATTAAAAAACAAATCTTAAAAAAAAATTTTACTGTAAAAATGCTTTAAATTTATTAACTTTTTTTCTCATGATTAGCAAATTTGAACAGATGAGAAGATACATCTTGTTGACCCTATCTGTTCCTTTAGCACACCTTCATGCCAGCCCCAAGGGTACCTTTCCATAGTGCTCAGAAGCATCTGAAGCATGGGAAGTCACTGAAGTTTTTTTTAGCAGGAAAGTAAGAAAAATACTGAAATATGTGTAATACTGGGTCAAGATTTGCTCAAAGAGAAATCTAAGACTGATAAATTATGAGTTTGTTTCTTTTGTATCCCCACAACCATATCAAATTTATCAAAAGGCTGAGCTGTTCTAAAATTGTGGGATTTGTATTTGGTACTCAAAAAGCATTAACAATTATAGACACTTCAGTTCAAAACATGGCTAAATGAATATGACACAACTGTATGAATTCATAGTGTATGACCTTTCTGTTGATCTATTTAGAATGTAAGCAAAAGTGGTATGTCTTAACTTGTTTTTCTCACATGTAAATATTTTATAATTTAACTAAAACTCTTAATAGTAAATTAGAACGGTTTAGAACCTGAAAACTTGGCTAGTAGAATAAAGAAAATATTTTCGGGAAGCCTAAAATTCTTACTTTATTTGTGGAAGGGAGGGGTATTTGTCACCAAAACAGGCCTATGGCACAGATTTCAAGTCAGACCCTTTGTTGTACCAGTTTTGTCAGCGTTTTAGTGGTTTATTGCATCCTTTGGAAAAAAAAAAAAAACAGGAAAACCACCCATAGGTAAAGCCTCAGGTCCATAATAAATAAGCTATTGTACCATTTTTAAAAATTAATGGTTCTTAGATGTGTTTACCTCTAAAATTCAAGGAATTGGGACCTTTAAAAAGTGTTGACTTACTCATTTTAGAAAATTCTACTAGTTATACTCTTCAGGAAACGTTTATGGTGTTTTTATTATACTTCCTATATTCATTAAGAAAGTAAATCCCCCCCCCCCAATCCAAAAAAAGAGAATTCCTTTAGTGTACTCTTATTTTCAACAATACCAGATGGTCTTGGTTTGTGGATAGCCAAGTTGGATAATTTAATTTGGAATTTAGGTAGAGTTTGAACAGATTTCAAAACTAGCATGAAAACGGTTTATTTAGGTTAACCTATTATATGCTAATAAACCTATTATATGCTAATAAACCCATAAACCATCGTGGTTGGAAGTCTTGGTGTGTATGGCTCATATCAGGATACATGTAGAATATGGTGTGAACCAACTAGAGTGCATTCAGAGAATTGAAAATGGGGTGTTCAAATATCCTAAGGAATGGATGAAGGTATTGAGAAACTTCTTGAAAAAGAGAAGACAGGGCAGCCCAGGTGGCTCAGTGGTTTAGCGCTGCCTTCAGCCCAGGGCATGATCCTGGAGACCCGGGATCGAGTCCCACGTCGGGCTCCCTGCATGGAGCCTGCTTCTCCCTCTGCCTCTGTCTCTGCCTCTCTCTGTGTGTCTCTCATGAATAAATAAATAAAAATCTTAAAAAAAAAAAAAAAAAAAAAAGGACAAGTAACAATCTTGAAGCTTGGGTATTTTGTTTTGCACTAAAGAGCAAAACCAGAAAGATCAAGTTTCAGAGATGAAAATACAGCTCCTTAAAACAAGCAAGGGCTTTTTACCAGCTTTGAATGTGTGCATTATAGAAGTGGACTGCTTTATCGAGGACCTCAAAAGTGATGAAATGGGAATGAGGGGGGTAGTTAGGTTTAAAGATACTATTTGAAATGAAGAAAATGAATACATCATCTTAACTCCTTTAAAATACAAGAGCATTTGTGCTAACAAAGGACAATTTTTGATTAAAGAAAGTGATAGGGAAATGATGGAATTTTTTTTGTTTTGCTTTTGGATAGTTTCTACTGATAATCATTGTTTAAACAGACTTGACAATGTCTAAGGAAGGTGCCCTAAGAAGTTCAAGATTTCCAGAAACAGGTCACTTGTCAGAACTATGAAATAAATGAAAATGTTAACTTATCAAATACTAGAGTTGGAACATAATATTTAAATACTAAAAGCTTTCATAGGTTGGCATTTGTTTTCAAGAAGGATAACTTTTTGAAGGCTATTGGACAAATCTGGTATAGAACTAGATTATTAAGTTTTCATTTTCCTCTTAAGACCAAAAGAGAGAAAAGTTGAAAAATACAGATAAACTTACAGGAAGGAATTGATTCTACAGAAATCTTAATTGTACATTTTAGTTTGAGATGAGTTATCAACCAGGCATTCTTTGATGTTTATATTTTGTGGTGCTTGTATGTTCATAAGACTGCAGGGCCATGGCTTGGACTTAGAATTACCACTCATGGGATTCTCTTTTTGTAGTAAAATATAGGGGGATCCAGCTTCAAATAGAGTTTTTCATGTCTCACCAGGCACATAGTAGGTGCTCAGTAACTTATTAAATGGAGTGTTCCCAGGAGGATCAATATCACTCTGAAGTTGGCAGTGGGGTCTAGTTGATTCTGGCATCAAATATGCAGGAAATGATTCTGTAGTATCTTTGCCAGTTGTTATGGGGCCAAATCATTGTTGAGACAATGTTATGGCTTGGCTAAGATAATTTTATGACATCTTTTAATCCAGGCCTTTAAGAGTTTTTATAGTTAAGTACTTTTTCAAACTACTCTGGTTCTCTTCAAAATTACTTGAGACATTATGGATATGAGATAATTGTAAATACAATAATGAACGTCAACTGTGGCACATTTTTTAAGGTGTATTTACCACTCTGGGAAATAAACCAATAATTTTTTATTGTTTACATAATTTAGTGAAGATGACCCAAATCAAATTTTAAAGTATTTTAATACCAAAGGGTTGGTTTTTTCAAACTGCATATAGAAACCAAGCTTTAGATACTGCTATTAGTGATAGAAATAACTGTTAGTACATTCACTGTCCTTTCCCAGAAACTTTTACATTTTGTAACCCACTTAAGTCTCATAAGTACCTGGTGAGGGAAGTTCATCATTACCCCTGTGTTAGAAGCAAAGAAATGGGAGTTACAGGAAAACAGTATGCCTGATGCCACATAACTTGTAAGGGGTGGGGATGGCCAGTTACTCAAGTTCAGGTGGTTTGATTGCAGATATCATGCTCTTAGTAATTATATTTACAGCTTCTGTCCTATATTAAGAGGTAGAGGAGATAAAATTAACAAACATTAAGCACTAAAATGCTAAAAAATAATACGGATACCTTAAAGATAGATTTGTATGTGGAAATATTCTACCAAAAGCAGATCATTTTCTCGAATATTCCATGATGGTACTATTGTCCCACTTCAGGGAGACATGTTCTTAGAAGTGTGTTTTGGTGAGATTTGACATGGAGTGTGTTTGTATGGCCCACGGACATACACGCAGGTAAATGAATTCAGTCAGCTTCAGCATAATGGCATAGTCCTGGGTAAACTGCCCCCACCTAACTGTCCAGAATAAAGTCTACACAACCTATGTTACACCTGGTTGTATTGTTTTTAAGGCAGTAAAGCATCAAGCACCATTGTCATTTCAAACACGCTGTGTATCTCTGGAAGCTCATTAGAATCTAAGAAAAACAGACCTTTTGTAGCTAAAAGGCTGCAAACTATGCGATATAAATTGTGACTTGTTTTGCAGATAATCCCTAAGCTATCAGACATATTATTTTCTTAGTATTTCCTATCAATTTAAAGAATTGGACTTCTGGCAGGGCTTAAAAAAAAATAAACTTCATTCTGTCTCATTGAGCATTTCCAGGCAGTATAGCAAATGCTTACTCTTAGCTTTTAGAAACCTCCTCAGGTATTAGCTTAGAAGGGCAACCTCCTCTCAGCCTCTCCACATACACACGGAACATAAGTCCCTTTTCTGTACTATCATCCTCATAAGTTTTTATTGTTTATCTTACATCCTACTGTGATGATTTTCCTATTTCTCTGCTGTTGGGCCATAAGCCTAACAGGCTTGAGTCCAGAGACTGTGTATTAACTCTGCCCATTTATGACTAATGTAGGATGTAGAACTGGTGGCCTCGCCTAGCACCAACATCAGTAACATGGTAGTTCCTTTCCTTGGTATGTAATACATTGATCCCGATATTGGGCCACTCAAAACCACTCCCTAGGCAGCCAGAAATTAGATCTTGCTTTTCAGTGGAAGTCTCTCAGTCTCAATTAGGTCAAACCTATTTATAGATCACCAGGATCACAATTTCACCGAAGGATCAGAAGGAAAGATAAATTAGAAACATGAAATGATGTTTGCCAGGTAATAAGAGTTTTATATGTGAAATAGTTATTTTGTAAGGGCTCTTTATTTCTC
Source organism: Canis lupus baileyi (assembly GCF_048164855.1). Taxonomy (NCBI): domain Eukaryota; kingdom Metazoa; phylum Chordata; class Mammalia; order Carnivora; family Canidae; genus Canis; species Canis lupus. Next base: position 59,592,070 of record NC_132854.1, on the reverse strand, counting down.
ATTATCTCCTAGGTAACATAGGCAAGAAAAACTTTGACAATATATCTGATGTAAGTCTTAAGAAAAATTGTCTGTAGCAGGCTGAAATGGATTCCCAGATGTTCTTTCTCAGATTTTACAAGAAAGCACTATGGAGGTCAGGAATTTCAGTTAGCTTCTCCAACCTCTCAAGATTCAGGGTTTTAAAAGTTTTAAGTACTTTAAAAAGTATTAAAATTACTTAATGGCCTTTTGTTCCCACTTCATCGATGATCTGATTGACCCTATAGTAGTTTGCTTAAGACAGCTTTAAAGTCCAAGTCAGCCTTGCTTAAGCCGATGAAATCATACAAGCTTGTGTGTAAGAATCTGACCAGAAAGCTCTTTGTAACTAATTCTGTTTCTACCACCTCAAGAAATAGATGTGTTCGTTTGCTTCCTTACCTGAGATCTGGGCGTTCCTCCTTTACCTAGCACTGCGTTTGTGTTCATGCTACTCTCCCTCCCAAACCTTGCCTGCCTCAACTCCACGGTACACAATCCTGAACCCCGTCTGCCTAAACCTGTGACCTTCCAATGCTCTGCTCTGCATTGGGAAATCTAGTTTCTGGGCTCTACTTTCGTTTGAGGGCCCCAGGTATATTACCAAACGAATCTTAATAGCTTGTTCACTATACAACATAGCCTCTGTTGCTCTTCATAGTTAATCCACCCAAACTAGACATAACCTACCTACCTTGTCAAATATTTAGGTGTTTTATAGTTAACAAATGAATTCCTTGGTAACTTACCGAACACGTTTGCTACTCTAAAACTAGTTTTCATTTTTTGATCACTTTTCTAAAATAAACTTCTCGCCTCCAGAGAATACTCCATATCCTCCTCAATTTTATTTTATTTTTAATTTTTATCCTCATTTTTAGACAAGTAAAAAGCCTGAGATATCCTTGCTTTAGAATAGGATTTTGATATCTAGATTCTAGATACAACACATGGCACAAAGGAAGCATGAGATGGTGAAATCCTCTTACAACCTCATCTTCAATCCAGGCCTGCATATAGTAGTCCCCTCTTATCTTTTGGGGATATGTTCCAAGACTCCCAGTGGATGCATGAAACCACAGCTAGTACTGAGCCCTATACATACCATGTTTTCATAAATATATATATATATATATATATACACACACACACACACACTCATGGTAGAGTTTAATTTGTAAATCAGGTACAGTAAGATTGACAATTGCTAAGAAAAAAAAAAAACCTACAGTAACAATAATAAAAGTTAACCTAAATGTGGTCCCTCAAGATACCTTGTACTCACCTTCGTGATGATGTGAGACGATAAAATCCCTATGTGATGAAGTGAGGTAAATGATATAAGCCTTGTGATGTAGCATTAGGCTACTATAGACCTGATACTTCATCAGAAGGGGATCATCTGCTTCTGGACTGCAGCTGACAGCAGGTAACTGAAACCATGGAAAGCCAAGCCAAGGATAAGGGAGCCTACTGTAGTATTAGCCACGGAGGGGTCTAAAGTGGTTGGAAATTACTTTTTCTAGCTAAATTTACTATTACTATCATTTTGTTTCATTTCCTGTCTTAGTATGATAATCTTTTTATATAAAATTGTACTGTTTGTATCTTCATAATTTTAATTTATTCATGTGTGGACTGTAGTTTTAAAATTAGTGATACCTGATGTTACTTCTAATAACCATTTCCTTACACATATAAAAGCAACATTAAAACTAAACTGAAAACATATCTCACATAGTAGATATCCAGCAAACATTTAAATTAATATTGAATGAATAAATCTGATTTATTTTTAACATGGCAGTTTTAAAATGTAAGTCAGAACTTTTAGAATTCTGTTATCAACAATCTTAGAATTTTAGAACTTTTGTGCATTCAGTGTTTACTTTTAGTAAATATTTTTATATTTAATTTTTCATGGTTGAAAAGATGAAAGTTCTCATAAAAATAGTAAAATGGATGTTTTAGATTAATTCTTTTTAGACTGTGCTTTTGGTTCTGTTACTTGCTCCCACAGAAAATAATGTAAGCATCTCTAAAGAAATAACTTAGAATTAGTATTCATTCAGGAGTTCATACAAGAATTAGGAATAATGTGGAAGATCCAGTAATATAAATTAGGAATGAAAATGCTCATTACGGTAACTTGATTCTAGATACGCACATCTGGTTATTTTCTATGATTTTGTCCTTATTTTTAAGATCTCAGACAAAGTTCCATCAGTTCATTCTCATTCAGTAATGTGTGTACAGCTATTCATTCATCCAAGTCACTTTGTTCAGAGCCCTTCCCTCTGATACCAGTCTCTTCAGTGTCCTCAAGGTGCCATTTCTTTTAGATAACAGTTGAGCATGTAAAAGAAGCTAAAGATTTCCCACTGGTTTAGAAGACCATGAAATGAAGCAGAGCAAAAGGTTATAATGCAGTACAATAAATTCATATTTCTGAATATTATGCTAAAGAAGTGTTTTAAGTAGCTTGGTTATTTTGCTAGAGAAATGACAATGTAAATAGAAGTTTAAACTGTTCCTATCCCAGAGAAGTTAAGTGTGGTCCTACTCAGATATTTAAAAATTGGCTGTGGTACTTACTACTGGTTAGATGTATGACCTTAAGTAAGTTGCAGTCTCTCTCCAATCCTCAGTTTAAAATTATAAGTGAGAGATTGAATTTGGCTCTGTCCTGCCCCATATTTTTAAAATCCTAAGCAAAATCATCCTCCAATATAACCATTTTGCATGTAACTCTTTATATTGACATACTATAAAGGCAAAGGAAAAAAGTTAAATCTTATAGATTTATGTGGAAACTTGAATATTAGAATTTTGCAAGTTATATGTTTAACTTTGCCATTATAGAAAAAAATTGTTAGATTTATTTCTCCTACCCTTTGTCAAACCGACATCTTGATTTTTGAGACAGTTAAAAAAAGAAAAACAATCCCCACTGGAACTTAAAGAAGTACTTGCTGTACTATAAGTGAAAAATAATAGAATTTTAAAATTTTATCAGATAAAGCATTTAACTGAATTAATGGGACATTAACTGAGGATTCAACTTGAGGAATTCCAATTTCCTTAAAGGAGATTTCACTTTATTTCAAGCTGAACAATATTACATTGTATTCATGATTTGACCACACACCTAAAGATGTACATTGTAAAGGATTTGCATTATGAAACTTTCAGTTATAATCTGTTGATTGTAAGCAAGGCCATGTACTTGTAGATCTCTCCTACTGTCAGAAATTGCATCAGAAGGGATTGGATTAAAAAAAAAGGGGGGGGGGATTGGACTATCAAGTATGGCCACTGGTTTTGATCATGGTTATGTCATATTCATGTAGTACAGTAGGACAGTTCTACTCATATGTACATCTATTCTTGAATAGTGTAAAAATCTGAGTTGGTTATAATTTGAGGCCTCAAACCTGTGAGTGAAAGTAAATATAATTTTAAGTCACTAAAAATAGTTATTAAAATGGAACTTTAAAATTTTTTAGAAGTTGGGAGTCCCCAGCTGGTTCAGTCAGTACATTATACAGATCTTGTTCTTGCAGTCATGAGTTCAAACCCCACATGTAGCATAGAGTTTACTTTAAAATGTTTTAATTTTTCAAGTGATTCTTAAGGGCCTATTCTATGGCCAGTACTTTGCTGCAGTCCAAAAAAAGATGGTCATTGTCAGCATAGAACTTTGAGCCTAGATGGAAATATGTACTAACATACGAGAAACAACTAGAAAATAGTGGAGTGTAAATTCTGTCGTGCAGACTTGAAGTTCAGTAGAAGCTCACAGAAAATGTGGACTTAAACCATCAGAAAAGACTTCTTAGGTGGGAGATGAGCTGGGCTTAAAGAATAAGTAGAATTAATTCAATGAAATGAAGAAATCAGAGACTTTCAAGTGCAGGAAATATGATTCAAAGCATCAAGTAGGAAGGAATAAAACACCTACACTAGATTGAAAAGAGAGATTGGTATTGGGGAATAATAGGTAGGGAAATGAGTGTAACCATGTAGGAGATTGTTTTTAGAAGAAAACGAGTATTGGATTGCCTGCAACCCTTTGAGAGCCAAAAAGGAATTATGATTTGAAGGAAAAAAACCCACAATTAGAAGGAAGTCTAGGATTAAATTAGACAAGTTTGCCCCAAATACTAGGGGGTCTATGGATTTTAACAAATCAAGTGAGAAATTTTGAAAGGGTTTCATAACCAAAGTCCTACCACCAGGGATTTTTTTTTTTCTCTAGGTAAGATTACCTTACCACTACGGTAATAATTGTGATACAATAACCAAATAACTGCTGTTAAGCCAAATAGAAATACTCCTTTTCCAAATGCCTCTCTAATTTGCATCTAAACTTTAGCTCAGGTTGCTTACTCTTAGAATACCCTTTCCCTCATCTCAACTGTCAAATATTCTCAGGATCTATACCCCTTGCATTAAATCTTCCCAGTTCATATTTCCTCCTCAGCTAGAAATGCCATTTCTCTCTTCTGTGCTCATATACCTGACCTGGAACATTTAATATACCCTGCCTTTAAGGACAGGGATTATTTTAACTCTGTATTGTATACTCTGCAAACTTAACATAGTGGGTGCTTGGTGAATGGCAGCTGATTGCTGAAAATCAGCAATAATATCTTTATGATAAATTTATTCTGGAAAGGCTAAATGCCCGCTAGATAAATACAGAAATGCCCAAGCTCCTCCTGGTCATTTAAGAATTTCTCTACCTTTTACTATGTACACAGGTCTCCTTTGATAGTATGCCACCTACTAAGACTCGAGTCTTATTTCTCTTGAAATGCCCTTTTTAAAAAAAATGTTAAAGCCAAAACCTGTGGGTAGGTTTATCAACAGAAGGCCTGTGAAATTTCAGTATCCCTCTGGAGGGCCATTGGTAATCTAATTGATTATCTAAAACTTGTCAATGAAGTATAGTTTAACCTATTTTCTGTTGGCCTTTATTTGTGTGTCTCTGAGGAGATGGGAGATAGAATGTAAAGTATTTATATTTAAAAATACTTTTCAAAAAACACCATCATCATAATCATAAAAAAAAACCACATATTGAGCATCTGCTGCAGTTCTTTAAATACTATGCTTCTGAATCCATCTGCTTACTGGTACCACCTTATTCAGTGAAATAGGTTTTCTAATAAATTTTCTTGGGCTATTGTATAAAAGACTATCCACGTCACACCAATGAAAGCATTTTTTTAAGCTCTATACCCATCATGGGGCTTGAACTCAGACCCCAAGATCAAGTCTCATGCTCTACTGACTAAGCCAGCCAGGTACACCCCAGAGAAAGCTTTTAGAAACTGAAGACAAAACTGTGGCTCAAATGTGGAGCATTTGTTTTCTGCTAGGACATTTAAGTCCTATTTATAATGTGATAAAGATCTACTTTTATGTACCCTTAGAGCTTTTATATAAAATCTTTATGACATTGATGTCTGTTTTTCAGAACCTGTATGTAAATTACAGTTTTTGAAAGATCTGTTGTTGCTATTGAGTTTGATTTGGCTTTGAGGTTGGTTGACTGTTACACTTAACATTTAACCAAAAGCCAGAATTACAACCAGCAATTATATGGTTTATATGGCAAAGCAGTTTCGCCTCTATATTGATTTGCTTTATGACCTGTTTTCTAGGCCTGTATTTTGACACTGCCACTATGTCCCCTCCAAAAGGTGAGAACTGACTATTCCATGTGTACCTAGACCATGTGGAGAAAGGACTGAGACTGGAAGCAGAAAACAGACATTGTATAGAGCAGAGTGCCTGACAACGGCTCACTCTAGTAGAGGGCAGTAATTGGCACATGATATGATCCTCTCGTCACAGAATTGTAAGTAACTTTGGGGAAGCACAGGGGAATTAGACTGTTGTCTCTGCTGACTCAGTAAAAAAAAAAAAAAAAAAAAAGTCTTCATTTTATCATTTGTGGCCTGTATGCTGTAAATTAAGATGTACTGAACTGAGGCGCCTGTTTGGCTCAGTTGGTTAAGCGTCTGCTTTTGGCTCAGGTCTTGATCCCGGGTCCTGGGATGGAGCTGAGCCATCCTGAGCTGGGAGCCTGCTTCTCCCTCTCCCTCAGCTGCTCCCCCTGCTTGAGCTCTCTCTCTCAAATAAACAAAATCTTTTTTTTTTTTTAATTTTTTAATTTATTTACGATAGTCACAGAGAGAGAGGCAGAGACACAGGCAGAGGGAGAAGCAGGCTCCATGCACTGGGAGCCCGACGTGGGATTCCATCCCGGGTCTCCAGGATCGCGCCCTGGGCCAAAGGCAGGCGCCAAACCACTGTGCCACCCAGGGATCCCTCAAATAAATAAAATCTTAAAGAAAAAAAAAAGAGAGAGATGTACTTCAAGAAAAGATGTACTGAACTGTTAAATAGTGGACTTCCCTAGTTTGTGGATAAGTATTTAAGGGGAAAAAAAATGCAATATTCCCTGAAAAGTAAACTTGGGACCTCTGCCTTAAGACCTGATGCAGATGCTTGAGATACATGAATTTGAATAACAGATACATGAATTTGAATAACTGGATTAAAACTAAGTAATTAGGCCTTTGCCTGGAAAACAAATTAGAGGACTTTCGTCTTGATAGAATATGGAATAGAGAGAGATTATGGCCTCTTGAAACAGAATAATAGAAATTGACAAAGTAATGGAATTAAATATAGCAATATATACTACATGGAGAAGGATTTTAAGATAGTAACAAAGTAATGAAGAAACTGGGCATGTAACTGTTGTAGTAGATCTAACTAGATGTAACTATTGTAGCTTGATCTCACAACCCTGAGATCATGACCTAAGCCGAAATCACAAGTCTGATGCTTAACCAACTGAGGACCCCAATCTTTTTCTTTTAAAAAGAAATATGTGATGCACAAATTTATATAAATAAACTGTTTGATGAGGTATGTAATCTCAAATAAACACTTCTAAAAATCAACCCCTTTTTTTTCCTTAGGCTGTCATATCCTAAGCTTATGCCTATAAGAAAATCCCTACTCTTGTATTAGTTATGAGCATCAATGACTAAATGTGTTATATTCTTGAACCTTACCGTCATATTTATTAATAAAACTAAGATCTTTCCCAGTATTAGATTGAGGGAATGAAACTGAGAACTTAAAGTTCAAATGATTCAGTCAGTTAAAACTTTATAAAATTGACATGGCTTTAATTTCTCAAATGGAAAGGCAGGTAATTGAATTGTGGGAAATGTGCTGGTCTCCAGTTTCAAGAAACAGTACAGCACAAAGACATGGCATTCTGGCTGAAGAGCTATAATAATAAACAGAAATTTGAAAACCAGGAAGACAAGTTTTCCAAATGTGCAGTTGTGGCATTTCAAAGGAGATATAACAAAAAATTCCAGGAGATGGCCAAAATAGGTTTAGGTAATTGAGATTCCTTACATGAATACTTGGTTTTGATGGAGAAATACAGTTAAAAATGAAGGTTCTAAGAGGCCTGTGACTTTCTTCTTCTCACCCTAAATCAGGTTTGCTTCTGAGTAAAAAAGTGTTAGAACAAATCAAACAGGGATTCAGTACATTGTAGCAGGATTTTAAAACGTGGCCAAAGGAGGGAAAATTTTAATTGTCAATAATTTTTGTTTTCTAGGAGCTAAACCTTGTGTTGTAGGATTTCTATTTAAAAAGTCAAAGTATCTTCTATCTAGTTACTACTTGCTATAAAAAATAGCCACCTTCATCAGAAAGAAATTCCACATTATTCTATATTTTGAATTGATTTTTTAATGTACCATTTTAATGATATATAAGGAAATCTAAAATATCAATCTGTGCTTCCAAAATAGCATTTTAAAAAAACTCAGTAATATGTCTTCTGGATATATCAGCATCTTTTAGACCATTTCACCTCAAAACTTGAACCATTTGATTAATCAAGTTCAGTAAACCTAGAACTTCAAATAAGGTTATCCAGAACTGGGAACATTTTTTTCTGTATTTCTGTCCTAGTTGCATCCGACTTATATGCCTGGTCTGATGACTTCTATCTTTTTATGACTCCTAAATTATGGAGGTAAGTCAAGATTTAATATCAATTATAGTCATAATAACATTCATTCTGAACTTCTGTTCCCTTAACATTAATTACTAAGCATTCTTGTAGCATTGCATTTTTATTAGCATATTATGTACATTCCAGTTTTGGCTGGCTGATTTCACTGATTAAATGTGTAATTTTGTGTCACTTTCAACTAGTTAGTATTCATATATACATCTATATTTTCATCTCATTTTGTATGCAGTTACCCAAGTAAGCAATTTTTTAAAAAGATTTTATTTATTTATTTGAGACAGAGCACAAGCAGCATTAGGGGCAGAGGAAGAGGGAGAAGTAGACTCCCTGCAGAGCAGGAAGCCCAATGTGAAGCTTGATCCCAAGACCCAAAATCATGACCTGAGTTGAAGGCAGGCTCTTAACCAACTGAGCTACTCAGGCACCCTACCCGAGTAAACTAATAGAAAAATACCATTGGATTTTTTTTCTGTAGTCTTTAGCTTGAATCAGTTCTTTTAGACTCTACATAAAGTATCATCCATCTTTGAATCTACTATAATTCTTGTTTTTCCAAGTACCTATTCACTGAGACTACAGTGTTCCAGATTTTTCAATTCAGTTTGAGACCATTAGATGTCCAGCACTGTGGGAGAATATAACGATCAGTAGAAAGTGCAATCCCAGTCTTCATATTAAAAGAATTCATGGAAGCTCAGACATTACAGCCAGACTTCCCTGGGGTCTCTTAATACAAGGAGAGAAAGATAAACCTCTCCTATTTGGCTTCCAACTTGGGAACCCAAAGAAATTTAGATTCTTACCAGAGTATAAAATAATGGAGAGTATCATGAAATAAAAACAATTGGTTTTGGATGTGTTTTACTCAGCTGATAGAGTAAAAAACCACTTTAAAACAGTGATTTATGGATTTGGAGATGTTGATATGAAATGTGAAGGTGCAGAATGCTGCCTACCTAAAAGCTCTGTATAATTAGACAAGTCTTAGGCACTTTTTAGTTCGGGAAACAAAGTCCTATTTATTTTGCTGTGTGTTATGCTCTTTAATTCTGTGCCATGCTTAATACTCATTTCCCATTCACTATGTAAGGTGTTAACTTTTTATCCATTAAAAGATTTTTGTGGTTGGATCTATCTCTTAGTTTAGGTAATTATTAAGGCATTTTTTAAGCTTAATATTTATGACATAATGAGTTTTTTGGTGAAATTTTTACTTTAATTTTCACCTCTAAAAGGTCTAATAGAAGGCCTAATAATTCTTGAAGTGTAGCTCTGTGGCAAAGCTGGTAATTATGGCTTTTACTAGGTCATTGGTATTCCAGAAATCTAAGTATTTTTAGTAATATATTTTCATGTCAACTCTATTTCTTGAACTTTGAAACACTAAGTTTGATGTCACATTGTTTTCTTCCATGGGTTTTTTTGGCTACAAGAAAATATAAAACTTTCCTAAATTTTTTTTTTTAATTTTCTCATAGTGAAAAAAATTTTTTTTCTCATAGTGGCTCTTCTGCATTGCTAAACTTGCTGTAAAGGAGCTCATTTACCCAATACAGAGGAAAAATAACAGTAGGATATGGGAGGTTTAGAGTGCTCTAAGCAAGTCTTTTGTTATCCCAGCAAGGTTTCTAGTGATGTGACCATTTCTATTATTTGTGATAGAGAACCAATACAAAAACTTATAAAGCAAAAGTGAAATGCGCCAGATGTAAACAGTATAGAAGATAAATTTGAAATAGCTTATGATTCCCTAAACCATATAGTATTTCTCTAGGTGCTTTCCCTTGACCATTTTATGTCATTTCAGGCTCCTTGATTTCAGATATATTTTGAAAGCAGCTCAAATTAATTCCAACTTTACCATAACCTAAGAACTCTTTGTAATTATGACTTGTATATTAAATGCAAGAGTAAATTTCAACCTTAGCTTTCCTTTTTAGAAAATCTTCTTAGGGATAACTTCCAGTCACTTATAAGGTAAATTATTGAGGTTTAAGAATTAGCTAAGATATTTAGTGTCTCATCCAAAATGAAATTGTGGGTGATGGAGAGAAGCTAAACCCACATAAAAGAAGTAGGAGAATAGGGGAGACCCAACTACTGATGGTCCCATTAAGGACTGACAGATCTTAATGTGTCATTGTGATGATTTGTATTTGTACACATGAGATAGATTGATATGTACATATGATTTGATAGAACAAAATTTTCAGCGTGGTTTGTCCAAGACAAGCTTCTGCCATTATTTTCTTATATTTTAAAATAACACTAAATAACAATGAAATTAATTCAGTCAAGAGTTAAGAGTTAAGTGATACCCATATGAAAATGTTGGGCCACATGTAGGTGCCAATTAGTAACAAAGTTATTATTCCTCTCACCAAATGTTTAGCAGTGGTTTATACATAGTAGTGTTAAAATTGTTGAGTGGATTGACCTCACATTCAGGTGAAAAAAAATTGTTTTATGATGGCATGTAAGTCTATACAGAGGAAAGGGCTGGTTAATATGCTTGTTCGGAAAGGAGGAAGATAAGGCCTCACTGAGAAGGTACATTTGAAAGTGGGCCACCAGTCATCTTTCTCTTCTTCATCATCGTCACCATCACTAAAGTTACTTGGTGCCTACCTTGTGCCAGACAGTGTGTTGAGTATTTTACATTATCTCCTTTTATTTTCATATATCCTATAAGGGAGATAAATTATCCTCATTTGATAGATGATGAAGTTGAAGCACAAAGAGCTTAAATGGCATGCCCAAGTCACATAGCTAGTAACTGATTAAGTTGGGATTAGAAATCAAGCAGTCTGATTCCAGAGCCCATTCTTGAGAGTTGTGTAAGTTTTCAAGAAAAGAAAAGGAAAGAGGCATTGAAGGTAGAAGTAACATGTGCCAACACACTAAGTGCACAGTGGTATTCAGAGAGCAGCTAGCCGTTAGTGTGGCGTAAGCACTGGTGAAGTATGGTTGCCGGAGATGGCATGCTAGGAAACACGGACAAGAGTTACACTGAGTACATATTTGACTAACATACATGCCATAAATGTGGAATTTCCAAAAAAGAAAATGGCAATTTCTCTTTACTGTAAAAGAGAACAGAGGACCTCATTTCTTTTTCTGAGATTGCTCCGACAGGGTAGTTTCTGGTTTCAGTGTTTTGTTCATGGTGAGAACTTCAGGCCTTTTTATCCTTTCAAAGCTATAGCATTCAGTTTTGTCTTCAGAGGATGATGTTCTAGTGCTGACTAGGTGGAAGCCTTCCATTAATAAAGTGTCGATTAGTAAGCCGAGGACGTTAGTTCCGTTGGCCAATTTTCGGTTATCAGGTTTTATAGAAACATACCTAGGACACACAATAGAAGTTTGATTATAAAGCATCCCTTTAATAACTAGCAAAACTAAACACATCAGTTTGACCTACAACTTCAAATAAAGGTGTCATACCATTTTTGTTCAGGTTTTTTTTTTTTTTTTTTTTTTTTTTTTTTTTTTTTTTGAGACTTCATTTATAAATCCAATCAGTAACTTCGGGTACTGAAAATAGAGACCTTCCTGTGATCTCCAAGGTCATTTTAATTCCACATTTAGGAATATACCAACATTGACGAATTTTCATTGCAAAATCATTTTCTGGAGCAAACAATTTGATTAAACAATTAGCTTAATTTTTATATAATGTAACAACTATTTCCAATTTTTGTTTTCAGTTTACTAAATATTGTTTTAATCAACGTAATTAAGTTAATTAATTCAACCATTTTAATGAATATTTTCTACATTTACAGTTTTCCTGCTAGATGTAATTCTACCCAGATTAGCACTGACAGAACAAATTGTTTCTTTTGTGGCGTATTTCTATCAAACACATGGTTTTCAGATACAATTTTGCAAAAATAAAAATGTCAAGATTTTATTGTCAGTTTTTACTCAATCAAAATTGTTCCATTGCTAAAGAGTAAAGCTCAGGGTCAAAAGGCCTCTGGAGTCAAAATGACAAAACTTTCTATTTCCTAGGAAATTCTATAGAACCAATACACATAGTTCAAGAAAAATATACCTGAACTTTTCAGATTGGCTGTATCTTAGTTTTAATAGTGTCAACATAGCATGTCCACTATATATTGCGATAGATATTACCCCTTTACATGCCATCCAGGATATTTTTATGTCTTTGAATCCTCTCACTGTTTGTTTATGAGATGTGAAGAAAAGGCTAACTTAAATTACTTCCACATAGCAGCCTAAATTCTCAGTAGTTTCATGTCATAAAAAGAGCCCTTAAGGCTTCCTTAGCCTCTTTTTAATTATGATTAAAATAGAGTGATTATTGGGGCACCTGAGTGGCTCAGTCGGTTAAAGGTCTGCCTTCCACTCAGGTCATGATCCCAGGGTCCTGGGATCAAGCTCTACATCAGGCTCCCTGATCAGGGGGAAGCCTGCTTCTCCCTCTCCCTCTGCCTGCCACTCCCCCCTGCTTGTGCACGCTCGCTCTCTCTCTCTCTCTCTCTCTCTCACTCAAATAAGTAAAATCTTTTTTAAAAAATCAAATAAGAGTGATTATTGTAGCTTACATTTAGAAATTAATTAATTCTAGGCAAAGAAAATACTATAAGATTTATAAAAGTACATATCAAAAAATGTTTATTATGTTTGATACAGCAAATTTTTAACATTAGGAAATCATTCCATCTAGTCCCAATTCCCAGATCTTGTGTGTGTAGCCTAGAAGCATTTGTTAAAGAGAAGAAAAGTTATAGCATATCTCACATTAAGATACAAATAATATACAGTAGATGATAACAAACACTTGCAAGAAATCACTGAGCTACAGTACTTGATTCTCTTTGAGGTCAAATTAAGAAATGAAAGATTTTAAGGCAGAAGAGGATAGAAGAATGAATGCATTGAGAAATAGAAAATCAAAACTTATTTTTTTATAAGATCTTATTTATTTATTGAGAGAGAAAATGATCAGGGGGAGGGGCAAAGGGAGGGAGAAGTAGACTCCCCACTGAGTGGGGAGCCTGATGCCGGGCTTGATCCCAGAACCCTGAGATCATGACCTGAGCCAAAGGCAGACCCTTAACTGACTGAGCTACCCAGGCGCCCCTCAAAACTTATTTTAAAAACTTAAAAATGCAACTACACTTTTCCATTTGATCCAGTTTAATAAGGAAAGGTCGGATAGAATAAAGGCTCTAGAATCCTGTGACCATAACTTGAGCTTGATAATGTGGTATCATATGAATGGCCTTGTGCAAGTTGCAAGCCAAGTCTTTTTTTCTTTTCTTTTTTTTTTTTTTTTTATTTACGATAGTCACACACAGAGAAAGAAAGGCAGAGACATAGGCAGAGGGAGAAGCAGGCTCCATGCACCGGGAGCCCAATGTGGGATTCGATCCCGAGTCTCCAGGATCGCGCCCTGAGCCAAAGGCGGGTGCTAAACCGCTGCGCCACCCAGGGATCCCCCAAGTATTTCTTATACTGTGAACTTCAGAGATGATAACTGAGCAATCTGCTAGGTTAACAAGATCTCAGAGTGGTGAATCATATTAGTAGAACATACTGAACAGCTGGATGATACACCGGACTCTTAGGGCCAACCAGGCAACTCCTCCACTTCCAACCTATAAAAAACATCTGAATGGATGATTCAGAACAGGGAGTGAACAAGAAATAAAAATGACTACGCAGGCAGTTACGTACCTAAGATGGGCCTTTCAGGGCCAGAGTTTTCATCCAATCACCCAAAATCCCAATAATGTTCCTTTCTCAGGTTATCCATCTCTACTTTGAAATTGGCATGATAGAAAAAAATCAACACTTATGGAGTGGAAAAGAACTCTAAACTTTCAGCAACTGAAAATAGTACTATTTGGTGATGAAAAAATATAATTAGTAAAACAGCTTCTGGTTTTGGAATTCCCTATTTTGGAAGTTTAAATATAATGCCACTCTCACATTATGATGAAAAAAATTAACAACAAAGGAAAAACCAGTTGGCACTGTACATACAAGTATATTCCAACCTTAGTTTTTAATTTTTGTTTTTTAGTGTTTTTTTCAATTATTTTCTCCAAATGCATAGATATAAGTGTTTAGTATTTCCAGTATCTTTTCATCTTGCATGTTTCTTCTTAAAATTAATTAGGCCATTTTTCCTAGGTTTCTATCTTTAAAAAGGGCGGGGGGATCCTCAAAGATCCTAATCATTAAATCAAATTAAAAAAAAAAAAAAACTGATAGTTTTTCCCTTCTATTCATTAGTGCCCCACCAGTGAAAAGAAAGTTGTATACAGAGATATCTTAAAACACTTCAAGATAAAGATAGGGTCTTAAATTCCCTTCACAATCAGCCTATTAATTTAACTCTTCCCAAAGTGACATTTCAACCTTTTGGAGAGGGCAGGAAATTATTAAGTGTAAGAACTGAAGAATTGTCATACTGCCCAGTGTTCTTCAGTTGGTAAGTAGAACAAAGGGGTGTGTTGTGGGAGAGGCAAACATTGATCCTTCCCAATGGCGACTGCTGAAGTCAAGAAAATATCCCAAACTATGTCTACCTTTTCTCAACGCCCCCTCAAAAAAAAAAAAAAAAACATTTTAAATAATACCAGTAAAAAACATATGCAGGCTCCTTTTTCTTCCTCCTGAAAATTAAAGCCAGCTTTAACAGTTAGTAAAATAATGGTGGGACAGCATTAAGACATTTTTAAGGAGAAAAAAAAGTGTCCCTGACAGCAGAGTGGAAATCAGCCTTAGTGTTCAGCCAAGAACAACAGTGAGAGAAAGTGAATAATTGACTCAGGAGCAACTATCCTTAACATACTGACAGCCTATCCCAATATTTTGAGTTGTCTCAGAGTGCCAAAGATGTAATAGGATACCAGATTTGCTATGGGATATATCTGCCTTAATGGTGTTTAAAAATAAAGTGGGATGGAGGAAAATCAGTAGTCAAATCATAAGGACTAAAAGAGCAAATACACACAGAGTGTAAGGAAATCGGGAGAAACTACTGAAACTTTACTACATTGCCAGCCACTAAAAGAATCTCTTGGGGAAAGAAAGCGGTCTCGGTCCTAAGCCAAATTCACCAGCAATGGAACATTATCTATAAAATTATTTCCTCTCACAACTTGAATGACTATAGTTGCAGTTTTCCCTGGACAGTCTTGGCTTATTCCTATTGTCCCACATAATAACAATACCCTCTTTCACTCTGAAAAGTAGCCCAGTTTGGACAGTAATTATCTGATCATTCTACCCAGCTCTACTTATTACCTCAAAACATTTGAGTAATCTTTTTTTTTTTTCCAAGAAAAGTCTCAGCCATGAGAAACTTTCAGTTTGGAGGGGAAACATCAGGAACTGTCATAAGAGGAGAAAGCCTTCCAAGTACAAAATACCTGACTCCAGTTTGGTTATCAGTAGTGTTGTCGGAGCCGCACCAGAAAACCAGGTCATGGTAGGAAGGTCTTTGTGGAGGCAGAGGAAGTAAGGTCATCTGAGGAGGGAAAGAGTTACTACTCCAGGTCAGTGCCGAAGGTTGCTCTACAAACACCGTAATCCTCCCAGTTAGCATCTCAATTGTTTTGCTGCAAGAGCCAAACACCCTGAAAAAAGCTTGAGTGTTTCTGCTTAGGAACTGCACCTCCACAAGAGCAGGTCTTGGCAGTAGCCGGTCTTCTTGGTTTAAGAGGTCGACCAGAGGATCCAGTTCATAGAAAAGAGCTTCTCTCTGAAGCCTCAGATAGTCTGAAAAGTCGGCTGGTAATAACAGCTGATGAGTTCTCAAAAAATCTAAGATGAAACTAAATAGCATGCCATCTCTGTCCACAAAAATCTGGCCACCAACCATCTTGAATTCTTGGTCTGTGCCCTCCATCATTCGTGTCAACCGAGAAGCAGGAAACTGCTTTATGGTAGAGCACCTTGTTGTGAATATCTTCCCTCCCACATTCAAAGTGACCAGTTCCTGACTACTCATCCTTTTCTTGCTTCAAGCTAGAGGCTGCAAACCATCAGCCACAGACTTGGCAACTTGTAAATCAACCTCCGACCATAAATGTTGCTGGTTACATACAATTAAGAAATGGAGAGGCGGGGAAAATAACAAAAAACAGACCTCTAGATTCCCACATAACTGCTGTAAAGCAAATAGCGAGCGTATCCATAGCTGTGTTTGCAAATTTGAGTTGCTTGGGAACTTGCAGTATACAAAATGAAAAAGCAACAGATGAGGAACTGGATTGTTTAAGAAAAACTGCCAATATTTCTAAGGAGAGATGTCAAGTAGATCCCTTTCCTGTATTCCATTAAAAAAAAAAAATTCTCCATGAAAACCTATTGTATATCTCTATTTTAAAGAAAGAAAAAAAAAATACTGGGAGGCACCTGGGTGGCTCATTGATTGAGCATCTGCCTTCAGCTCAGGTTGTGATCCGGGGGTCCAGGAGTCGAGCCCCACATTGGGCTCCCCGCAGGGAGCCTGCGTCTCCTTCTGCCTGTGTCTCTGCCTCTATGTCTCTCATGAATAAGTAAAATCTTAAAAATATATATATACTGGGAGGGGTCCCTAGATGGCTTAGTTAAGTGTCTGCCTTCAGCTCAGGTCATGATGGGTTGGGGGCCCTTGGATCCAGCCCAGTGTCAGGCCCTACTTCTCCCTGTCTCTCCGCCCCTCCCCCACTCGTGCGTGAGCTCACATGCACACATGCTCTCTCTCCCCATCTCCCTCGTGCTCTCAAATAAATTATAATCTTTAGAATAAAAATACTGGGAGCAGAAAAGCACTCCCCTTTCCTCCCCTTTCCCCAGACCTCTTATCTACAGTGAGTTATCACAGCAGAGTAAGATTTACAGAGAAACATGATCATAATTTATGAACCCCTTAGCAATTTAGTGGCTAAATCATGAATTGTCAATTATGGATGAGGCAGCCATTACCTCAACTAGCAGCTTAATTTGACTTATTCCCGTAGCTGGATTCTTCTGTACTTTAAATTTAGTTGCCTCCTCTCAACCAAATTAAAGGACAGGGTAAAAGACACTGTGGGCTTTCTAAGGAATATCCTGTTCCATGACAAAAATAAGGGACTAGAGAGCATTGTAAGATGAGATCACTTCTTGTTTCACCTGAATTCTAAGCATGATGAGAAAATGAAGTATTTTTAATCTGTGGGAGATAGGGCATCTTTATCTCATGCAAGCAGATAGGACAGCAACAGTGTTTTCTTTTTTCCCCAGTTGTATATATGTATGTGCATTTCTTGCTATCTTTTTAAAAAAGATTTAAATTATAGCTAACACACATTAGTGTTTAGCTGATTGCTTTGTACTTTATAATAGCTGAAAGACTGTTCCATCTATCATCAAATTAATCTTACCCTTTAGAAAGATGTTAAGCAAGTGCATTGGTTTGGTTGTACAGTTGCCATGATACCTTGGAACAACACAACACTTAGCTGCCAGTAAAAAGAAGGCTTTCCCATTTCCTGTTCTTGCCATGTGTGTGACTTTTTTTTTTTTTTTTTAAACCTGTGCCTTTGCTTGCACAGCTACCTAACACTGCTGTACTGTATCACTGAATTCCTTTGGTGATAAGTTTACAAGACCAAAGGAGAAAAAGGCAAGTTGAAATCCCCACCCTCCTAAAAATGCTGGAAAATGCTTTTTGTTCACCTGAGATTTACATTTCAGCAAAAAAGTAAAATTTAGAAATCCAAATCTAGAAAAATTTGGAAGTCCAATCCACCCATATTTCTTTACTTTTTTTTTTTTTAAAAAGAACGTTCAGTCTCAAAAAAAGCTGCTTTACAAGAGTCATCTTTATTACATGCTTAAATGAACAATCACGGTTACACTTCCTCATTAATAAACTATCAGATCGTGTGCTCTTTTGCCTCCTCTTTCCACAGCGTAAACACAACCAACATTGGGGGCAGGAGGTGTATTTCAAAAGCACTCTTTAAAAAGGAAGGAGGGTTCAGGACTGTACTATTAAATTCACATTTATCTTTATGCTACCTAATTTGAACACCACGAACAGGACATTACTTTTGAAAGGCATACTTTTGCAGGAAAATATCTGACTGAAATCTTGACCAAATCTGAACTACCGCTCGGCTTGTCAACAAATTTCTAACAAAAGACAGAGAACTATATGCTTGCAACAGGTTTTTATAATAGTTTATATTTGCACACAAAGTCTGCCACATTGTTCAGCACCACCAACATAAAATTCTTAAATTTTTCACTGAAAATGAAAAACCCGTCCATCACCTGTTCCCAGTAAAACATTGATTGTTCTACAAAATCAGCTGATTTAGTCAGATAGGAACTGAAGTTTGAGAGATGGTCTTTCCAAATTGTGAGTTCATCAAATAAAGATCCTTCTAGAAATATAGTGGGACCAAAGAAAACAAGAAGGCTGAACAGAAGGACCACCACAAACAACTGATAAAAGCTCCAGGGAATCTTGCTAATGAATGTGCCAGTGTCTTGAGGCAAGGAAAGTTTATCCACATCTACTAATTTTATGTCTTCCCACTGACTGGTATCAAAGTTCTTCATTAAAGGACTGGTGGGCAAGTTAGAGGGAGGTAAAGGAGTCTCCTTGATTACTTTTATTTTCTCCCTGAACTCCTGCATCTGTTGCAGAAATATGATGGGTTCTGACACGTCTTTGAAAGCCTCGGCAATGTTAAAGGCCATTCGTTGTTCCTGCAAGATAGTGTTGAGTTTGTTGATCTCTGGGTCATAGGCTTGCATAACTGCAAGTTTCATGGTCTCAAAGTCAGACAGGATTTCATTCTTCTTTTGATCTAATGTGTGTTGTAACTTCTCAAAAAACTCCTTCACCTTATCTGAATCTCTAGTCAGTAACTGTAGAGATTTCCTTTTGCTAGTTTCCAAGGTATCCAAGCGAGAAAGAGCATCTCCCCGACGCCAGGTCTCAAAGCTCTGGAAGAGCGACTCAAAGGCATCTCTTTCCTGAGCATAGGCATCTTCAATAGAACAGAAGACATGCTTGGTGTGGTCACCACGAGTAGCACAGATCCCACAAATGAGCTGCATATCAGTCAAGCAGAAAATGTTGAGAGGCTGCCCTAAGTGTCCTTTGCACACTGGCATTTTGGGAGAGATCTTGATTTTGTTATACTTTTCCACAATACCCTTCAGGGAGTAATTAACCTGCAGGCTATTAACTCCAGTAGCTGACGTTTCCTTACGGCATGTAGGGCACTTGAATGGAGAGGCTCTCCACAAGGAATTCCGTACAGTTCCCTCTAAGATACCTTCTAAGCATTTTTTGCAAAAGTTGTGTGAGCAAGGCAAAACTCGAGGATCATCAAACAGACTGCAACAAATTGGGCACGTGAGATCTTCTTCAAGCAGCTCCATCACATCCTACCATAGAAAAAGAAACATTTTTACTCCAGTAATAATCAGAAGAAACTCTCTTCATGGGCATTAAAAACGATCTCTCACTGAAATAACCAGGCAAACAAAGGAAATGAGTGAGAAATTTGGGAAGGGAATGCACACCAAAGCAGATTTAATCTGCTAGGACTAGAACGCACTCCTTATTAGCAGGACTCCCTGTACACAAGGGCTTTGTGTGGGCTTTCCAACAACAGTCTTTGGCTGAGATAGGGTTAGGTCTAGGACAACTGCAAGTTGAGCCAGCAGGACCCAACTTGATTGTTTTAAAACAGAAAGCTGACTACTAGCTGTCAGAAACAAAGCTACTCAGTGTCTGAATAGAATGAGCTCTTTAGTCTGGGCCCACAATTAGAAAATGGTATGCTATTTAAAAGAAAGAAACACAGAAATATAAATTCAAGCATGCATCTTGTTCAGGCTCTTATTAAAAATTGGCAAATTTTTCTATTTCAAAGGCAAGATTACAATTATTAAAATCATAAGTAAAAACATTAGAGTTGCAATTCATTCTTTAGAGAATTAAATGAGTAGTTGTTGTTTTAACCACCAGGACTGTCTAGAGCATCAATTCTCAAAATGTGGGCAGAAATCTGGTGTTTCTAAGGCTCTTTCAAGTCATTCGTGAAGGTCAATACTTTTTTTCACAGTAATACTGAGATGATACTTGCTTTTGGCACGTTGACGATAGTGCTGTAAAAGCAATGGTAAGTAGACACTGCTGGAGCCTCAGCAGGAATCCAGCAAGGCAAAGGGTAGCCCCAAACTGTACCACGAGTTACTGTAATCCTCATTACTATACACCCACAGCACGAGTGAGGGGTGGTAGCCAGTTTCATTTAAGAATGTTGTTTATGAAGCAGCAACAAGTATTTATTTATCTTATTAAATCTTGATTCTTGTGTACATGCCTTTTTAATACTTTGAATGACAAAACAGGAAGTAAACAAAGCATTACTGCTGCATCCAGCAGATACCGTCTGGAGAAAAAGCAATTACATGATTGAGTCGCAGTCTCAACCAGCTGCTTTTTTCCTTGTGGAACACAATTTTTACAGAATGAATGACAAACTGGCTTAGGTAAAGCAAGCATCTTCTCAAAAATAAAATAAGCCCTTCACTTTGGGGAAACAAATGATATTTCTTACCAATGATAAAAGTTAAGTTTTTGAGTAAAAATTAGAATTCTGGCAAAAATTTTTGCCACTTAAGAACTTGATAGCTTCTCATTAAAGATTTTTTAAAAATTATTTTTATTGGAGTTCAATTTGCCAACATATTCATTAAAGATTTTCTAATGAAATACGTGGTAATTTTAAAGAATGTGGGCTTTTAATTTTTTTAGGGGGGACATTATTGTATAATAAAATATTAATATTCGGGGATCTGCATAACACAATGAACAAATTGGTCCACCAATGCATGTTATAAATCATGCTTGGGTAAAAGATCAAAAGACCAATACATTCAACAGTATGATTCCAAATTTCATATTGCAACTTTTAAGAAACTACCACTTGTTGAGTTTTGGTATAGTATCAAAGATCCACAATGATCAGAAAAGGCTATTAAAATATTCCTCCCTTTATCAACTATATATCTGCAAGACCAGATATGATCTTCTTTGTATATTTCAACCAAAATAACGTACTGTAACAGGTGTAATGCAGGGACAGATTAAAGACTCCAGTTATAATCTATTAATAGCAGTTCATTAAAGAGAACTATAAATATGTAAAGTAAAGCCACTCTTCTCAAAACTGTTTTGAAAATGTTATTTTTCACAAATTATTTGTGTCAACACGTAATGGGTTTATCGTTATTTTAAATATCTGAAAATTTTTGTTTTAATTTCCAATACAATAAACATCTACATACAGTACATATGTAAATAAAAACTCTTCGGATCCTCAGTTTTTACGAGTGTAATATAAAGTCCTGAGACCAAAAAATTTGAGATTCCTGATCCAAAGAAGATCATTTCTCAGTTCAAGTTTATTATTTTAAAATGTACACTTTAAAACCTCCATCCCTAAAGTTTTAAAACCAAATATAGTGCTAAATATGTCCTCATTCAGCTTGCTGAGGGACATATGTATGTCACAGTACCACCAAACTAATAAATAAAATAGAGTCTAATAATCTGTAGACCATCTTATAATCAAAAGTAAATAAATTTGGGCTGTAATTTTAGGAGTCACAATTAGAGCTATAATCTAAAAGAGAAATAGTATTTAAAAAGTTAGCTATTTCCAAGGCTAATTAGTTTGTGGTTTTACATTAAGTTATGGGAGATATGTATAAAAAATTATACAATTATATGCAGAATTAAAGCAAAGGTTATTTGAAAAGCATTGGGAGGAGGAGAATGGCTATAAACACTGGAGTTAGTATACTCCCTGAGAGAAGTTCTGTAGCAGCTGTAAAACATTCTGACTCTAGAACAGAGAAGGAAAACTTTTGATGATCCTCCTATTTTATCATCTCCACTGCTCCTTGTCCCTCTTTCACCTAAGAACTCTATGCCAAAACTAGATTTTGGAGAAGGCAGTAGAAACAGGAAAGTAATGGGGGTCAGCATTCAATAAGATAATTTATTCATTCTTGCAAGGTTAGTATTTCCAGACATTCTTATCCAAGCATATTAAATAAGAGGAAAAACAAAGAATACCAAGTGGTTGGGATGCAGAGGAAAAAAGCAAAGAGAAACTTTGAGGAACTCTGAGAAAGATACTGTAATAGGGGCCAAAAAGAATTTTAAGGCAATCAAGTGTGATCAAAAGTAAACAGGAAAATGTCATACACAGGAAAATTTAGTGGTAAACAGACATCAATGCCATAATCACCTTATAGGTCTGAAAATGAATCAGAGGTAAAAACTATTTAAAAGTTTGCATAGGGACACCTGGGTGGCTCAGAGGTTTCCTTAGCACCTCCCTTCCACCCAAGGCATGATCCTGGGGTCCCGAGATCGAGTCCCATATTGGGCTCCCTGCATGGAGCCTACTTCTCCCTCTGCCTGTGTCTCTGCCTCTCTCTCTCTCTGTCTCTCACTGTCTCTCTCATGAATAAATAAAATCTTTAAAAAAAAATTTTTTTTTTTTTTTAATTTGCAGTAAGGGGCACCTGGGTAAGGTTCAGTTGGTTAAGGGACCGACTCTAGATTTTAGCTCAGACCATGATCTCAGGGTCCTGGGATCAAGCCCAGAGTGAGGCTCCCCATTCAGTGCGGAATCTGCTCATCTTCCTCTGCCCCGCCCCCAGCCTGCGGACGCGCACGCTCTTTCAAATAAATACATCTTTTTAAAAAAATAAAAATGTGCATCAAAATTATGGTGGATCCTGTTCCATTTTGAGTGATGCAGCTTACAAATTTTGGTTTATAATTTAAATATTCTTATTTCCATTCACTTTAAAAGCTAAACATTTTTTTTCCTCTATGACCAAATTAATGTGACCACTTCCAGAGCCAACTTTTAGAGAAAAATGAGACAACCAAATCCAAGAAACCATAGCAAGTTTGTTGCCTGAAACATTTTAAAGGAAAATACTAATTAATAAGGTTTTTAGTCTCAGTAAGTGAAGAGTATACTTGGTAGTAAAGGAACTTACAGATCCTTAAAGTGTGGCTAACATAAAAATCTGAAGGAGTCAATAAAACATACTCTTGTACAAACTAAAATACAAATCCCCTCTTTTCTAGAGCTAATTTTTTTACCAGTATAGAAGAAACTTTATGTGAGCAAAATTATTGTTGTCCAGTCATAAAATTTCAACTTAAACCTATCAAATTCAATGTACAATAGCAAACACATTTCCAAGGCTGATTTTTCCTTTGAATGTGTTTCTGAATACCAAGAAAGTCTAAATCTTTGAAGGACAAAAATCTGTTTTATGCACCAATTAGAAATTTCCCAAGTTTTATACCAACAAAGTAACAACTATATACCTAATTGTCTACCCCCTCTCATTTTCTACCTCATTTTCCTGCCATGTGTGTTTTTAAATATACTTTTAATCTGTATACAATGAAATTCACTCTTTTTGGTATATAGTTCTATGAGTTGTGACAAATGCAGTTGTATAACACTACCACAGATTTATTTTTAGGCAAATATTCATGATATCTGCACTCAGGGTAGACTGTGAAAACTGTTTTATCAATCCTACCTTGAGTGGGTATATAGCAGTAAGTGTCTACAAATGAAAACTGAAACATGATAACCAGAAATATTAAAAATGGAAAAGTCAATACTTAGAAAGTGTCATAAAATAGAAGCAAAACCTAACATCTGTGTATTTGACTTCTCTCTCCTACAAGTCCCTTATTTTTAAATGATCAACTCAAAGTAATTATAATACAAAAGGTGCTCATTTATACACTCTTAAACATTAATCTTAATAAACTATTCAAAGAAACTTTCCTATTAAGCCTTTGAATTTAATTGATAGGAATATAAAGTTGTTCAAGATATTACCCATGATTTCCTTCCAAATCCCATTAGAGAACAAAAAGAGAAGTTAATACTACTTTGTATTTTAGAGACTTCAATTTCCATCCTGCTTTGAGGCATCTTTGGATTCAAGAATTGCAAAGTAGATACTTAATAAGAAACTACATTGCAAATACTGACACACACCTCACAGACAAAACTAAATTATGCAAACCTATACTAAACTGGGAGCCAACAGTCTTTCCTGAAACAGTGCTTAGAATAAAAGGGATCGCTTTTTAAAATCACTTCCTCTCAGCATATTAATCTTATTTTCAAATAGTATACTGTATTCTGCTAGGATGAGACCCACCTGTAATGCTTTCTTGAAACCTAGGGTAAGGACAGCCTGGGTGGCTCAGCGGTTTAGCGCTGCCTTCAGCCCAGGGCCTGATCCTGGACCCGGGATCGAGTTCCACGTCAGGCTCCCTGCATGGAGCCTGCTTCTCCCTCTGCCTGTGTCTCCTCTCTCTCTCTCAAATAAATAAATAAATAATATTAAAAAAAAAAAAAAGAAAAAAAAGAAACCTAGGGTGGGGTTCCCTGCAGGGAGCCTGCTTCTCCCTCTGCCTTTCTCTGTGTCTCTCATGAATAAATAAATAAAATCTTTAAAAAAAAAAAATGGGATGCCTGGGTGGCTCAGTGGTTGAGCGTCTGCCTTCAGCTCAGGGCATAATCCCAGTCCTGGGATCGAGTTCCACATTGGGCTCCCGGTAGGGAGCCTGCTTCTCCCTCTGCCCATGTCTCTGCCCCTCTCTCTCTATGTCTCTCATGAATAAATGAATAAAAATCTTAAAAAAAAAAAAAAAAAAAAAACAACTTAGGGTGTAGCTACTGAATCCGGGTAGAGGATGTAAGGATATTTATTAAAGTATTTTTTCAGATTTTCTGTATATTTGAAAATTTTCACAAAAAAGTAAAAAACTAAAAGGGACTAATTATAAGAAAACCATATTTAGCTTAAAAAGCAAAACTTGAGAAGCATTAGCTAAGTATGATAAGCTTTACAGGAGCTTGATCTGCTGTAGTACTGTTTTATCTTTTATAAAACAAATATATTACTGAGAATCTTTGGATACAGGCCTGCGAGGAGGCAGACATACTTGTCTTGTCTGGTTCTTAGCAGCCTTTGACAAACCACTCATACATATTGCAGTTTATCTCCTCACTGTTACAAGTGTTTTGAAAATTATATGAAAATTATTTACAAAATATTTGTTTTAAGTGTTCCATATCAATGTGTTGTTATACTTTATTCTGGCTTTTAGAGTCGGTTCCATAACTTACGTGATCAAAACAGGATAAAGTGAGTTTAAGAATCTCAAAGGGAATACTGAAGATATATATAGTACTTAAAAGAGCTTATCTAATTGTTATGTGGCTCCTGCAAACAATATAAAAGTTACCTATGTATCCATATAAGACAATAAGAAACTTCCCTTTTCTGGCATTATTCTAGAATTAGTAGTTAAGATATCCCCCAGGATATTTCTAGTAGGATTCCTGATAAGTAGGGCAAAATAACCCTAGAACAAAAGGTCCATCAGCTTGGAAGACCCACCTATTCAGCAAGTTCACAGAGGTTTTGGACTATAATAACATTCTCAGAAACATAAAAACCAGGTCATTACCCTTACTAGTTACCAAACCATTAAAAAACAAAACAAAACAAAACAAAAACGGTTTTTTCCCTTTCCTTCATTCTCTTCTCTGAACCACTATTTTGCTAAACTCTTTCCTTTGTTTATTCTCGTAACTCATCCTCCTGTGTCAAGGTGTACAATCTTTTGATTTCCTCCTATTCTTTCCTTATCCCCTACCTGCCTCTTCACCTTGCTTATCTTTCTTTCCCTTTTATCTTCTCCTTGTGTCTCTTGATAATTACCCTCGCTATTATTCTGTAATCCTGTAAACCCAGAGCAGTATGTCAGTAGGGTTTTAGGATACAGCTGGATCAGATATCCCCCTACGACACTTCTGTACAACTATCGAGATATCTGTGGGAGCATGCCTGGCTGGCTCACTTGGAAGAGCACACAACTCTTGATCTAGGGGTCATGAGTTCAAGTCCCATGCTGGATGTAGACATTACTTTTGGAAAAAAAATTTTTTTAATTAAACAAGAAAAAAACCCCACAGAAGTCTATGTGATTTCCAAACAGTATTTAAGCCTATTCTCTCCCATCTAGATGAAATAAATTTGAATGAGTCTGAATTTAAAGAAAACATACATATAGACTAAATTTTCTCCTACTCCAATCCTAAACAGATTAGCTATTTATCTTTACCTGTTAAAGAGTTCCAGTTAAGTTGGAACTAATGACTTCTGGAAAGGTCAAACCAGAAATGTCTGGTCTCTTTTCTCCCAAATAAATATAAGTGGGGGAGCAGCCCTGGTGGCGCAGCGGTTTGGCGCCGCCTGCAGCCCAGGGTGTGATCCTGGTAGACCCGGGATCGAGTCCCACGTCGGGTTCCCTGCATGGAGCCTGCTTCTCCCTCTGCCTGTGTCTCTGCCTCTCTCTCTCTGTCTCTATAAATAAATAAATAAAAATCTTTAAAAAAATAAAATAAAATAAAATAAATATAAGTGGGCTTAAATGAAGATGGAAAATTTTTACCCCTAAAACGACTTGTCCTCTTACACAACCATAAATTTGGCAATCACTGTCAGTTGATATCTATTTCCATCACAATCTAAATCTGTATTTCAGGTTAATGCCAGCTTTCAGAAAGTATTATCAAAGTCTGGCATTCAGTAGGTATCTAGCTGGATTTATCTAGATAAGTAAGGCTAATTATACGTCATATATAACACTATAGAAGGGGAAGCAGGCATTTGATAAGCACTACATATCAACTAGTAAGAACTTAGTCTAAGATGACTATTGGAAATGCAGTCAGTATAAACAAAGTCCCTTTTGCTCAACGTCGAAGTATGTATACATCTTATGCTAAAGTAAACCTGATCTACAGAATATATCAAGTAGAAAGCTGTTTATGCTAAACTTCAAGCAACTTTTAGGTTGGCTATATTACATCTACTGCGTTGGCACTCCTCGCTCATATCTGATAGCACAAAAATGCAGGGGGTAAAAAAAAAAAGCCCCTCTGGGAGTTATAATGGGGTGCCAGGCTACTGCCAAGTAGGATTTACTTCTGGCACTAATGCCACAGGAAAGACAATAATTTATACAATCAACAAAAATGTTCATGTCAACTTCTCTGTAGTAATATGTCTACATCTATAATGGAAATGAATTTCCTTAAAAAGAGCTTACGTTATCGGAATTTGCTTCATAGAAAGCTTAATGGGAACGTAACTATTCTGTTTGTCAGAGGATGCCTGTATTTGGTTAACTGGTACGGGAAGTGGGCATAGAACTCTTCATCTAGTACCATTCTACTATCCAGGGTTCCAAGCCAAAGTAATTAAGATGGCAGTGTCTTTAGTGAATAACAAGAATGAATAATCCAGTGACCTAGTGATATTTAAAAAGATGAACTATAGGCCAAAAAATCAATTCCTGCCCTAAATTGAGAAATACAGCACATTTACGAAGATATTGTTGCTCTGAAAGGTATGACAAATGCCATAAAAAGGACATAAAAAGTTGGCACCATAATGAAGTTAGGGTATCCAAGCAACTAGCCTTTATGTTTTTCTTAAACTATAAAAGTAATTTCTGAGTACAGTAAATTCAGAAAATACAGGGGAAAAATCACCAATAATCACATCAGCAAGGAATAACATTATTTTGTTTCATTTCTTCCAATCTTGTGTGTGAATGCACATACATATTCTAACAAAACTAGTAGCATCACACAATTTTGTAACCACCATTTTTCACTTGTTTGATCACATGTATTTCCCCTATCATTATATATTCTTCTAAAATGTGATAGTCCATCTTATGGATATGCTCTTACTGGCTGTATGTCTTTTTGGATTATAACACTTAAATGAACACCTTGTAGGAAAGTCTTGGTCCATAGCTCTGATTACTTCCTATTACACTTAGACTCCTCTAAGTGTACTGTTAGGTGTGTCAAAGAGTAGAAACACTTTTAAGGACCCTGAAAGATTACCAGGTTTCCCTCTAGAAGGCATATAGCAATTTATGAACGCTAACCAATGATATATGAGTGCCCCCCTTCTCCATGCAGATCCTAATCTTAGAACAGTATTACAGTTGAGTGAAAAAACAAAGATAAGACATACATTTTTACCATACCTACCCAAAATGTAAAATATAAAAGTTTAAGGCAGTTAAAATTAGTAGGTGTTCAGGATTACCAATATGTAGGGAACATATGGTAACAAAAGTCATGAAGTAGGAATAAAACGGAAGAAATGATCTGGAAAACATTTTTTATAAGTGAAAAAACAGCCCCCCCCCCCTCCAAAAATGGAACTTTCCCAGTTATACACAGTGAGCTAGCCATAGGACCTGAGCTTCCCAATTCTTAAGACTTTTAGCACTATCTAGAAAGTGGGTCAAAAATTCTGTGTTCTCATTCATAAAATGGAGACGTTTAATCATGGATCTATGAATCCCTTCTAAAATTTCAAATTTTTTTACAACTTGGGCTGTAACAGGCTCCCTAGCAGAGGAAACGGCGCTGACCCTGTCTCTGACTACCTAAGTTCCAACAGGAGTTTTACCCTTCATGGAATGAGGATTTTTTACATTATGTACTTCATAATGTTTTGGGGAAGATTAAGTCATTTGTGTCAGTTTTGTAAACTGCTAAGCTATATAAATATAAGGTGGTTTAAATTACAATGTGTACAAATACAAAAAATGTAAATAGACATTTTTATGTCAGAGCCCGGGTACATTAACCAAGAAAGGTCCTGAAAGAGAGCCTGATTGTCTTGAACTACAATTTCATGAAAAGGTAAAAAAAATAAAATAAAAAATAAATAAAAAGCATTACATAGGCTAGCAGGTACAAAGCACATTCATGGAAATGGGCATCTGAACAAAAGCTGTGGCCCAAGTAAGACCAGGCAACCAACCTGCCATAAATGTATAGAATGGAAAGAATAACCTGGTGTTATGGGAGGACTTACAGGGAGGCCTAGTAGCTCAGCTAGTGCAAAAAAAGATGGTTTTTGTTTTTTTTTTTTTTAAGAAAAGGAGAGCCTGAAGAAATGTACCTTCCCATTGTGTAAGAAGTATAACCAGTTAATCAACAGCTCCATCAGGTTCTCCCAGAAGGAGTGGCTATGTAAATAAAATTGTGCTTTCAGAATACCTATTTATATAAAAGTCTCTAGAATTAGAAAACTCCCTGTTTTAACAAGTCCTAGCAGCATGGTATGGGGGAAGGAAAAAAAAAACTTAAAAAAAAAAAGAAATGCTACTAAGTCTTCTCTTTCTTTTCAGTAGAAATCTGTGGATTGTAATACATGTCGAGAACTGCTACATAAAGATTTTCCAACTCTACTGAATCTATTTTTTCTGAGTTTTGGCAAAATAGGAAAAGAAGAGAGTCCACCCGTGAGGATGGGAACACATTGCGTTGTACACGTAGATTAATTTTGCGTGATTCTGGGCCTAAAGAGAACTGGGTGGTTTTTTGTTGCTTCTTAACGTAGAGAGAATAGTGGTTTACCTCCGTGCCCTGCGAGCAGGTGTGTGGTCGGGCTACTGTTCCCAGGACGCAGCAGTCGGGTCTGTGGGGTCTTCCTCTGGCGGGTGGTGGATAATCCGGCGACGCTACTGCAAAGGAAGAACAAAGAACATTCGGCATTTACTGCACCAGCTCCGCGGTCTCGGCGCTCGGCCGCCCGCGGCCCATCGGGGCGGCCTGCCAGGGCCTGGGGGGAAGGCCGGGGCCGGGGGCGCCCTCCCCGCCCCGCGCCCCGCGCCCCGCGCCCCGCCCAGGCGGCCGCGGGCTCCGGCTTGGGCCGCGCCGAGGTGGGTCCGCGGGGAGCAGGCGCAGGGCCCCCAGCCCGGTGCCCCCCGCTCTCCGCGCGGCCCGCGGCGCAGCACCCGCCCCCCCCGCCGCGGCACTGCCCCCGACCTCCGCCTCGGGGCCGCGGGACCCGCCGCCGGCAGCCCCCTCCGCCGCGGCCACCGCGCTCCCCGCCGCGCGCCGCAGCAAGATGGACCCGCCGCCCGCCGGCCCCGCCCCTGCGCCCCGCTCCGCCCTGCGCTGTGCCCGCCTCGCCTGCGCCCTGCCCTGCGCCCGCCCCGCCCCTGCGCCCGCCCCGCCCCTGCGCCCGCCTCGCCCCTGCGCCCGCCTCGCCCCGCGCCCGCACCCCGGCGCGTCTCCCGCCGGCCTCGCCTTTGTTCCCTCCCAGGGGGAGGAGGGGGCCGCGGGCGTCCTTCCGGGGTCAACAGCCGGCGGGGGCGGGGGCGGGGGCGCCGGGCTGCTGCTGCTCTCCTGGCAGAGGGGCTGCGCGGGGCCGAGCCCGGGGCCCCCACGCGGTGCCCAGAGCCAGCTGAGCCCGGTGCCCCCGCGCGCTGACCTCGGCGCGGAGCCCGGTGCGCCCAGACCAGTGCCCCCCACGCGGAGCCCGGTGCCTCCAGCCCGGTGACCTCAGCGCGGAGCCCGGTGCGCCCAGCCCGGTGCCCCCGCGCGCTGACCTCGGCGCGGAGCCCGGTGCCCCCAGCCCGGTGACAGCGCGGAGCCCGGTGCGCCCAGCCCGGTGACCTCGGCGCGGAGCCCGGTGCCTCCAGCCCGGTGACCTCGGCGCGGAGCCCGGTGCGCCCAGCCCGGTGCCCCCGCGCGCTGACCTCGGCGCGGAGCCCGGTGCGCCCAGCCCGGTGCCCCCCGCGGTGCCCAGAGCCAGCTGAGCCCGGTGCCCCCTGCGCGGAGCCCGGAGCCGGCTAGGAAGGCGGGCGAGGCGGCTGGGCCTGCGGGGGCGCGGGCGCCCACCCTGCGGAGCCACCGGCCGGCGAGCTGGCGCCACAAGACGGTTGGGTTTGGATTGTTGTACTTTTTTTTTTGTTCGTTGCATTTTCAGGAACAAAAAAAAAAGCCCAACCCTTCACACCGCTTCACGTGCATCTCTGCGGACGGGAAGGCCGGCGAGCACCCCTGCGCCCACGGCCGGGGGGAGGGGGGGGCGGTTCCTTCTGACCCTGCGGCCCGAGGTCACCCCGGGGGCGCGCGGAGCCTGGAGGGCCGTGACCCGAGGGCCGCGGGCACCATCTGTTTGGTTCCAAGAAGGACACGAAGGCGAAGGAAGGGTTTCTCCAAGATGTAGTCTCGGGGGAAGAGCAACAAGGACAGAAGCACCAGGCGTGCCCCGGGGTCGAGCCCCCCAGGCCCCCCCCCAGGCCCCCCGGGGAGTATGTGAGGCCTGCGGGGCTAGGAGCTCCAGGGCTGCTCACCCTCAGCTCCGAGTCCATAGAACCTTACCCCCCCCCCCCCCCCCGCGAGAGGCCCAGTTCCCCGCCGGCCCTTACGCCCAGTTTCCCCCAGTACAACGTCCCGCCTGCCGCAGTCTCCATCAGAACACCCCGGGGTGCGAACTACGATTCTCACCCTGTAGATGAGTAAACGGGTGAAGCCATGGCTCCAAGATGAAAACCCAGAGGCAGGGCCGAGACTCCAAAAGTTCCAGTCCACCTCTAGGTCCTTCCTGTAGCATCATAACTGTCAATGCCATTGAGAGCTGCACCCCAGTCTCCTCCTAGGGTCGCTTTTCTTTTTTTTTTTTTTTTTAACACACCAAAAAAATCTGATTTATAAAAGCACTTTAAAGGCCAACTATTAAAATGACACAAGAGTGAAAGGTCATTGGCTCACAAAGTGTCCTTTACTGTGATGGTATGATGCCTGCTTACATAGCTAGACCTGTCTGGTGCCAAATACTTGCTCATGAACTTGTGCCCACCTGGAAGTAACACTGGGTGGATGAGCACAGAAGTCTTTTGAGTGTTGAATTCCTAAGGGAATGCTGTGCAGTGAACCCGGGGCGGCCGGAACTGGGGAAGGAAGAGTGGCCTCTGTCCTCACACCGTGGGCCTGGACTGAGAGTAACTCCCAGATTCCGGTGTACATGCACAGCCATGTCCTTCCTGGAAGACAACACTGTGACTAGATCCCGCCCGAGGTAACGCAGGGACTGTCCCAATTGTCGTCACACTGCAGTTTCCTTCTATTGACGGCTCTTCATGTTAAGGACACTACCAGCCGACCACTGGGAGTCCTCTGTCGGCCCACCGAGAGGACCAGAGGGTCCTATTTCGGTTTGTCTTCTGGGCTCTGCTGTTACAGGGAGAAGTTCTCAATCTTGTGTTAAATCCTGTCTATTCTTACCGTGTGGACTTCCCCTGGTGCCCTTGTCTCGAGCCCTGACAGAGGTAAAGCCCGGCAGCTCTCCTGCCACCAAGGGCGACACGCTGTCAGCTGTCCCGGGACAGATGGGCCGAGCCAAACCTGTCACCAGACAGGGAGCCCCGCAGGCTGGGACCGCGGCACTGATGGGCAGGACACCACTCCCCAGCAACCTGGTCGCCCCGGCCGTCCCAGCAGCTGCCAAGGTCGCAGCGCAAGCCCCAACATTCCCGAGACAGAGTTCCTTGCAATGCCAGGCCCCGGGGGGGCGAGGTGCAGTGAAAGCAGCAGAGGCCGTGGAATCCTTTCCGCACCCAGACTCTGGCCAGGCCACCTGCTAGTTGTTACTAGAAGTCACCTAACATCCCTAAGCCGCAGTGTTTTGTTCCAGAAATGGGAATCGTGATTTGCTGAATGATGATAATGAGCTGATACATAAAGCAACCAGCACTGCACCCGACCTGTAGCGATTAAGAAACCATGTCTACGGTTACGTGGAAGAAGAGAGCCGTGCCACTGGGCTTGCAGCTGCCCCGGCTTTGTGTACCTGCTGCCCAAGCGTGACAGGCTCAAACTGCCCATGCAGCAGAGGAGGCGAGGACCGTAATTTATGCTTTTCTATACCCAGCCGGGGTGACCTTTTGAAAAGATTATATCCTACCGCTCTCTACCCCCTTCCCTGTTATTAGGGAAGAGAGAGAAAAAGGGGGAAAAAATCACGCTCAACGAAAGGAAAACTTTGCAGGTTTCTTTCTTTTTTTTTTTTCTAAGCCTCTATAATTTCAGAGATAACGATTGAATATCCAAAATATTCCATTAAGAAGGGAAAAAAAGTCTGTCTGCAAATCTACAATCATCACTAAAGATAGAAACTTACCTAAGGCCTGATGAGATTGAAGGTATTAGCCCCTTGGTTTGAAGAAAATTCCAGATTCCATATAGTTTAGTTGCACAGGGAAGTTCACGCATCAAATGGAGCAAATAGCAAAAATCAGTTGGCTTCTGAAGAGAATGAGAGACGCTACAGCAACAGTAAACTCGGCCTTTAGTTGTGCTGTTTCTGTAGTTGGAAAGAAGAATTGTTGAGAATAAAGCGAAATGTCAGAGGCAATTAAGATGATGGTGGCACGTGCTTATAATTGTATCCCCAGGATTGCGCTGGGCGCCGAGGGCCCTAATCAAGGGGTTTCCCGTGGGGTTGACGAGACCAGCCTTAAACACAGGAGGTAGACCTGTAACAGCACGTGGCGGGGGCTGTTCAAGGCTCAAGACAGGCCTGCAGGGAGGTGACAGAAACATCAGGCAAGTTCTCACAGGGGACGTGGGAAATGCAACATTTAAAGGTAATAGGATTCTGGGCACGCGGCTCGCCCAGCCAGTGGAGCCTGGGACTCTTGATCTCAAGGTTGTGAGTTCAAGCCCTACACTGGGTGTGGTGAAACCTACTTAAAAATAAGTAAATAAATAAGAAATAAAGACCGAAGGATTTGAAGATGAGAAAGAGGAGCCCTGGAAGTGAGGAACACAGCTCGGGGTTGGAATGAGCTTCGCTGACGCGGAGTCGGTGAAGAGCATGGCCTGGCTTGAAAATAAAGTTTGAGGCCAAAGCACGTAACGTGTGGGACGTCACAATAAAGAGTTGAACGTCATCCTGTAATGAAACGGAAACCACTGAATAATTATTTATGTGGCACTGATAAGAGGAAAGCAGAATTTTAGAAAGGTTGATCGGATTATAGGATCTAAGATTTAAGAGAGAAGAAATTTCCTTTATTTTGTTTTTTTTTTATTTTTTTATTTCCTTTATTTTGATACCTCTGAGGTTTGTTGTTGAAAATCATAGATTTTTTTTAAATGCAATAATGTGTACAAAAGTACAGCATATATGGGTAAGTCTTCCTGAACCCTTTAATACCACATAATTGTTCATTAAGTTCTTGATTTGTAAATAAAGTACAATATAGAGAGAATTAATTATGATGTTTTTTCCTAAAATCCAATAAGAGAAAATTACATGTATATATGTATGTAGATTTATATGTCAATCATATATATAATTTTTTTAATCTTAACTACATTGTATGCCTAATTATTAATACACTGTTGGCTACATTTTAGAGTGTGCCTTACTAGAGCTTTAAAAATTGCTGCATGTATATATTCTGAAATGTACTCCTCTGTTTTGATATTTTAACAATGATTAATTATGTTCAATCGTGTTAACTAAATTTTGGGGAGATTTAATTCCCATACATGTAGAACTTTATTCTTGATGAAGAGTGGCTCTGTGCGGGCTTTGAGGGTTTTTAATTCAGGTAAAGTAATAGATATTGTGTATTTACAGTTGTTTCAGAGTAATTAAATTTGTAGAGACTTTATTCTGGGATCTTTCTATTGAGTTCATCAATCCTTATGTGCTCTGTTTTTATCTTGAAAAATGTCCATTTTGATGATAGAGTTGTATAATTTCAACTTAGAAGAGGACTTTCATCCTGTTCTATGGGGTATTTTTAGCAATATTTCTTCCCCAGATAGAGATGCCTCAGGGGTGGGGGTTCTGGAGTCTTCAGCAGGTGGATTCCTGTACCTTCAACACACTCCACGTTAGGTGGAGGCAGCAGCACATTTCCTAGAGCTTTGGTTCCGATGATCTGGATTTATCAGGTACCCGTCTTCACAGCATCGCACAAGGAATACGTGCTTCCTGCGGGTTTTGTTTTGTTTTAAAGATGTTATTTATTCATCCATGAGACAGAGAGAAGCAGAGACACAGGCCAAGGGAGAAGCAGGATCCATGTGGGGAGCCCAAGGTGGGACTCGATCCCGGGACCCTGGGGTCATGGCCTGAGCCCCCCAGACGCCCCTGCTTCATGGTGTTTGAAGGGAGCCTGCTCAAGTCTCTCTGACATCAGAGCACGTGGTAATAAATGCCTTGTCCCAAATGTGCCTGTGTTCTGGTGACCATGTTTATCCCACCCTGCTGGGTGGCACTCCCGTGAGGCCAGGTCTGCAGGGCCCGTGCGGGTCCCACCCCGCCACACCTGCTCCTGGGCAACCAAGCCCACGAGTCGGTTACACAGCGTCAGCACAGGTTGTGTGTTCTTGTGGAGGTCACCGTGTGGGTTCCTCGGGCTCCTGATTTCCTAGCGCCACTCCCTGCATCCTCCGGAGAAGGCCTCCTTTCCCTGGAGCTTTGGCCAAGGTCACGCTGGCCCCTGGCTTCCCTTTGGCCAGCCCAGGCACATCCCCCAGCCCGTCCTCCGTCACCCGGCCTCCGCATGCCCGAGTACTTGGACCGCGCGCCCTTCGAGGCGCTCAGGACCTGTCACCCTTGGGTGATTCTCACGGTCCCCGTGAGGCAGGGATCACAAACTGATAGCCTGTCGTCAGACCATGGGGTTTTGTTCACTTATTTTTCGGAGATTCTGGTTTTGAGTACTCTCTGCCCCCAGCGCGGCCTGGAACTGGCCACCCTGCAGGGCGAGGGGCACGCTCCACTGCCAGCCAGGGCCCCTCACACCGTCTCCAGATGATGAAAGCTGTGTCCCTCGCAGCACCTCCATAGGGTGCACTGACATCTGGCTCCCCACAGCCCTTCCTCCCTGGGGGTGCTCGGGCCACTGCTGTGCCACCAGGCCTGGGCTCCGGCTGGCTTCAGGGTTCCTGCCCCGCGCTCTCCTCTCCCTGGTGCACCTGCACGTCCCCCCGCCCCCCGCCACGTCCATGTGCAGCACAGCTGACACATCCCAGGCTAGCTTTCCAAACTGGTCCAGGCGGGGGGCAGAGGTCCCTGAGTCCTCTCACCCCGTCCTGCGCTCCTTGCATCGCACACTATGCAGTCCCTTGTCGTGCACTGACTCACGTGATCACTTGATTATCGGGGTCGTCTCCATGCGACTATAAACCCTGTAAGAGCAGGGACGGTGTCTGTTGTGTACATGTGTGTGTCCACATTTCCTCGCCACTGCAATCCGAGCACCTAACCCGGTGCTTATCAATTTTTTTTATGAATGTTTTCAGGGAAGTAAGAATTCTCTCAAAGACTATTGAGGCATTTCAACCTTCTAGATATTAGCTGTCGAGACAAGCCGAAATGGTAATGTACTGAGTTCTATTCACTGAAAATAGAGATTTTAATACATTTGATCAAAATAACCGCTTTCCCCCTTCATTTGCAAAGCAATTTTTCAGACTCCTCCCTCCAGTTTACAAGATATGTCAACAATCTTCATTCTTTCACAGAATAGCTTGTCTCTGAAGATGAGATAACTTCTTGAATGGTTCAGAGAATTCCCATAAAAAAATTGAGAGCCTTCTTTTTATGCATAAAAGTTAAGCAATACACCATGAAAAAGACTTCGTGATATAACAAGAAAAATGTAAAACTGTTCCTGTTTAAAACACAATATAGTCATGATAGGACACAGCTAATAAAAAGATGGGTCACCTGAGTAGCTCAGTGGGTTAAATGCCTGCCTTCACCTTCGGCTCAGGTCACAATCCCAGAATCCTGGGATTGAGCCCGAGTAGGGCTCCCTGTTGGAGGTGGGGGGTGTCTGCTGCCCCTCTGCCTCTCCTCCTTGTGCACATATCTCTCATTCAGATTAATAATGAATAAAATCTTTTAAAAATAAAACAATTTGGGGGACCCTGGGTGGCTCAGCAGTTCAGCTTCTCCCTTGGGCTCAGGTCATGACCCCAGGGTCCTGGGATTGAGTCCCATATCGGGCTCCCTGCATGGAGTCTGCTTCTCCCTCTGCTTGTGTCTGTGCCTCTCTCTGTGTGTCTCATGAATAAATAAATTAAATATTTTTAAAAATTAATTTTTAAAAAAAGCCATATTTTTTGAAGAGGATAAAATTTGGAAATTTTCAGTCTTTATGTTTTATATTATTATAATTCTTTTTATATTTTTACATTGAGCATCTATTACTTTTGTAATGTATAAAAAAAGAGAAAAAATTGTTAAAGAAAATGGCACTCCATTAGAACAAACTTTTCCAACTGAATAACAAGGCAAAACACCTAGACAGAAAAACAGACCAAATACATGAGAAACAGGGCATTAAAAAAGGAAATACAAATGATCAATAAGCATAAAAAAATTCATTCTCAACGATAATCAAAGAAATACCAAGCAAATTCTTGAAATTTGCAGAGATTTAAAACATTATAGTGACCAGTAGGCCAGGAACGAGGGAGACAGGCCATCTTGTTTGCTACTGGAAACCAACATGGATACAACCTTTTAGAGGACAGTCTGTATAAAAACATTCAAAAATCACATATACTTAATTCAATTTCTAGGAATTTGTCCTAGGAAAATAATCATAAACACTGCAATTTATACATGGAGATTATTTGTTACACAGCTATGGAAGGGATTGGAAATTTTGTTATTATCCATCAAAAGGACATGAGTTAAGTGAATCCTGGTACATCCATACAGAACGATAATATGTAGCCATTTGTAAGTCATGTTTCAGAAGCCCATTTAACAACTCAAAAAATAGGGCAGCCTGGGTGCTCAGCGGTTTAGCGCTGCCTTTGGCCCCGGGCATAATCCTGGAGTCCCAGGATCGAGTCCACATCAGGCTCCCCACATGGAACCTGCTTCTCCCTCTGCCTGTGTCTCTGCCTCTCTCTCTCTCTCTCATGAATAATTAAATGAATTTATTCTCATGAATAAATAAATAAATAAAATCTTTTAAAAAACTCAAAAAATGCATATCTTTTATAGGTGAAGAAAAGCAAATTTCAAAAGGCATATATAGCATAATGCGGAGCATACGTGCGCCTATTAAAAAGTGATCACAATAGCAACAATTGTTATCCATAAATAGTATAAAGTGGGAAGGACTTTTATTTTGTCCTGACTCTTCACTAGATTTTTCAGAGTCTCTCTAATGGTTATATAATGCATCATCTTTATAGTCATAAAAAACAGTTCTTTTACAAGTTGCTGTCCTATGCTTTTGGGGAAAAAAATTGGCCGTTCCTTCAGCAGAGTTCCTATAAGCTCTAGCATGTCTCCTCCTAGATATATGCCCAAGAGAACTGGAAGCAAACGTACAAATAATAATATAACATGGATGTTCGTGGCAGCATTATGTGGAATAGCTGCACTCAAAAACAGAAATGACCCCAAATGCCATAAACCAATGATGGATACATAAGCAAACTGCGGCAGGCCTCTTCGATGGAATATTATGCAGCCATATAAAAGGTGATCCTGGGGCAGCCCGGGTGGCCCAGCGGTTCAGCGCCGCCTTCAGCCCAGGGCGTGACCCTGGGGTCCCGGGATCGAGTCCCACGTCGAGCTCCCTGCTTGGGGTCTGCTTCTCCCTCTGCCTGTGTCTCTGCTTCTCTCTCTGTATGTCTTTCACAAATAAATAAAATCTTTCAAAAAAATATCATATAAACTTAGCTGATGAGGCAGGGTCTGAGAGAATGGATTCTAAGGGAAGATTGAGCCTCCAATTGCCTTTGGTTAAGAAATCTTTTTTTTTTTTTTTAAGATTTTATTTACTTATTCATGAGAGACACAGAGAGGGAGGCCGAGACCCAGAGACACAGAGAGGGGACCGAGGTGGGACTCGATCCCGGGACCTGGGGTCACCGCCTGGGCCCAAGGCAGGTGCTCCACCGCTGGGCCCCACAAGGCTGCCCCCTTTTTAATATTTTTATGGAAAAATGGATTTACAAATGAAGGGGGTCACAGGGGTAAAGTGCTTTGGCCGAAGCCGTCCAACTCTGAGGAGCACCTGCGTGACCTCAACTTCTGCCCCGGGAGGGGCCCTGCTGCTGCCTTGGGGCGCGTGGACACGCCCCCCCCCCCCACTTCTGACTGTGAAGAAACAACTTTGCCAAGGAAGCCGCCAGTTCCAATGCCGACGGAGGGCTCTCGACTCCCGTTTTCCCAGGAAGTGGGGTCGGGGCGCTGGGGTCGGGCCCTCTGGAACCCACCCCAAAGATCCACTTCCAGGGGAAGCACCCAAGTCCACAGAAGCCAGGTCCAGTCCAGTGGATCTGACCAACTCACGGGTGGAGATGACACGGGGGTTGGGGATGACTCATCACCGACATTGCCGCTCTGGGTGCCTCCCAGGGACACGGGGGACCCGGCCCCCCGAAAGAGCGTGGCCTGAAGCCTGCAAGCAGCGTCTCCTAACCCGTTGCTGCCCCGGGAAAGGTGAGTTACGGGTTAGCCTTTGCATTCATCACCCAAGGGTCTGCAGTTTTCCTTTTTTATCCTTTTTTTTTTTTTCTAAAAATGGAGCTTTTTTTTGCATTTATTTTTTGATTCCAAAAGCCCCCACTGAAGCCTTCTCTCACATGTGCCCCCCCAAGTGCTGCTCCAGGGACCTTTGGTCAGTTCCCCAACCCCAGGCCCTGCAGGCACCGCCTCGTCTCCGTCCTTCCAGGCATTTCCCCAGGACGCCCCCTCCTTGCTCCGCTGCCGCCTCTCCCAGTACAGCTTCGGTGCGACTGGGCCCTGAGACTGGGTGCCCCCCACCGGAGCCCCGGCAGGTGCCTCCCCGGCCTGCCCTCCAGGTGTCGGCCTTCGCGGAGCTGAGGTTGCGGTGCACCGGCCGCCCACCGAGCAGCAGAGCGTGGGCCCGGGAGCAGGGGAGGCGGGGGGAGGGCAGGCAGCTGGGCGACGGACACGGGGACCCACCGCTCACCCCAGCGGACTGAGGAAGACTCCCTGGGGACCTCACGTTGGGGCAGGGGTGAGCAGGGCAGGGCAGCAGCGGGGACAAGCTGGGCGGGGACGGCAAGGACCAAGGCCCTGGGGCAGGGACCCCCTCGGGGTGCCGCAGGAACAGCCGTCCCCTCCCCACTGACACTGGGGCCACGGCCCCCCCTCCCTGCTGACACCCAGGCCCAGGGCCCCTCTCCCTGCTGACACCCAGGCCCAGGGCCCCCCCTCCCTGCTGACACCTGGGTTCCAGGGCCCCCCACCCTGCTGACACCCAGGGCCAGGGCCCCCCCTCCCTGCTGACACCCGGGGCTAGGGCCCCCCCCCTGCTGACACCCAGGTGACACTCTGGAACACCTGGGGGGCTCAGTGGTAGAGCGCGCCTCCCTTCGACCCAGGGAGTGACCCGGGGGTCACGGGATCGAGTCCCACGTTGGGCTCCCCACATGGAGCCTGCTTCTCCCTCCACCTGGGTCTCTGCCTCTCTCTCTCTCTCTCTCGAATAAATAAATAAAATCTTAAAAAGATAAAAATAAAAAGACCACGCTGGGGAACATAGAGACTTCCAGTGCATGGAGGCCGCGGCAGAGGGAGCGCCGGTTGGGTGGAGGCAGCCCCGCTCCCGGGAGCCCCCCACAACCTACAGAGACCCGCGAACCGCTCTGCCGTCGGCCTGCACCAATGTGACGCTGCGTCGACTGTGC
Organism: Canis lupus baileyi; assembly: GCF_048164855.1. NCBI lineage: Eukaryota > Metazoa > Chordata > Mammalia > Carnivora > Canidae > Canis > Canis lupus. The sequence continues at coordinate 59,551,330 of NC_132854.1, read as the reverse complement.
TCAAATAAAAGCATTTTTAAAAATAAATAAATAAAACTAAGAGACCCACGGTGGTTGCTGTGTGCGGGGATAAGGTCCTGGGGTGAGAGTGGCGTGGGGGGCAGCTGAAGGCCAATGGCCCAAGCAGGCCGGTCGCCGGGGCCTTGGGGGCGAGAAGGGCGGGGATGGGGATGTGGCTTGGAGGTGTCAGAGGTGTTAGGGGCAGATGGGCCCCGCCGTGACTTGGAGGAGGGATCGGGGACAAAGAGGAGTTTGGTCTTAGGGCCTCCGACGCTTCAGCCATCTCAACCTTGTCCCCCAACCGCGAAGGGGGACGGGAGGGGCATCTCCCTCCTGGGGTTGTTGCAGGAGGGGCCACCGGGGCTCACACAGGCCTGGGCACAGAGTACAGCCTGTTAGCACCCCGACGACGACTGTGGGTCCCCGCTTCTTGGGGAACAGGGTCATACAAACAGCTGCCCCAGAGCCTTGCCCCCCAGAGAGCACCCCCCCCCCACAGGACAGCCCTTCACTGTCCTCGCCCTTAGTGTTGGATCCTCGCACCCGCGGCGGCTACAGGAGGACCCCTCAGGTCACAGGAAGCCCGAGGCCCCCAAGTGCCTTGGCCCATCCCAGGCTGGAGGAGGAACTCGGAGCTCAAATGACACACGTCGCGGTTAACCTCCGAGGGACAATCACCCACCACCAGGAAGGACAGATACCACCGTGTGCCTCCACATGGACGGACTGGAGGGGGGATGCCGAGTGAGGTGGGTCAGTCGGAGGAGGCCTCACCCATACGGGGACCCTAGTAACTGGTGGGAGGGACCAGCGGGGAAAGGAGGGGAGCTGAGTGGGGAACATCAGGGACGGAGACAGACCACGGGAGACTCCTGACTCTGGGAAACGAACAGGATAGTGGAAGGGGAGGTGCGCGGGGGACGGGGTGCCTGGGTGACGGCACCGAGGGGGGCGCTGGACGGGATGAGCACTGGGTTACATGTTGTAAATCGAACTCCAATAAAAAGTATACATATGTAAAAATAATAGATAAACGTTGATCCAGATGTAAGAGGAGCACATCTGAAATAACAAGGATCTTGGAAAACAGGTCCTTGCTGCGCGGGGATCCTCCAGCCGCTGCACAGTCCCCGGAAGGCCGCTCTCGGCAGGGGCAGCGCGGCCCTCGCCTCCCCCCGGAAGCGCTCACAGCAGCCGGCCTCTGCTGCCATCAGCCGCCCCTCAGGTGGGTCACCTGCCTCGGCAGGTGCTTCCGTGGGGTGAACCCGTCTCTCCTTCCGAAACTTCCTGATGGCAGCCTCCAGGTAGCACGTGAACAGCTGCCGGTGGGGAGTGTAGAGGCCGCTCTGGGCCTGCAGGGCCTCTCCTGCTAGCATCTTCCAACTCGCCAGATCTCGGTGACCATCGCCAGATCTCTGCGACCACCACCAGATCTCCCCGACTACCGCCAGATCTCCGTGACCACTGCCAGATCTCCCCGACCATCGCCAGATCTCCCCAACTAATGCTACCCCACTCGGGCAAAGACCAGCCCCCAGGGAACCTGGGAGGCGGTAAGGAGCCCCTAAATCGGAGACCTCTGTCTCTCCTTGTCCCATAAACTCCTTCTTACAGGCTTTCCCTCCCTGGGAACCTGCACACAACCTTGAATTTGAACTGGAGCTGGAGCGATCCGCCCAGTGACCTCCAGACTCAGATGGCAGAGACCCTGGCTCCTGAAAGCAGGGTCGTGGGAGCAGCAGGCCCCCAGGGGCTCGTTAGAAACGCCGAATCACGGGCGGTATTCCATACCTTCCAAGCGGAATCTGAGTGTTCACAAGGTCCCCAGGTGACTCCCACTCAGCTGCAGGTTTGGGAAGCCCGAGGAGGCTCAGGCCCCCCTGCCTGCCCTTCCTGCCCTTCCTGAGGGCTCCAGAGAATTCTCAGTGAGCGTCCTGTAAACGGGACTCAAGCCTCAGCCTACTTCCCTGTCCTCACTTGTCTTTCTTTTTTTCCTAAGTGATCTGCACACCCAACATGGGGAACTCACACCCCAACGTCAAGAGGCACGTGCTCCACCTGTACCCAGCCAGCGGGAGGCCAGGCCCATCCTCACTTTCAAAGAATCCTGAGGGGGGGCTTCTGACATCCCTCTGCCCCCCCCCCCCCCCCCACAGCCAGCGCCGCTCTGACGGGCCTAGGTCCCTTCTAGGAGCCCCCAACCCACTCCCTGGCCTCTGGGGTATTTCCTGAAGGGTGGCTTTCCCCAAGTGAGGCCTGTGAGACCAATCCAGGTGCTCCCCCTCTGCACTTCTTCTTTTCTATTTACCTGCCTAGAGTTGCCTTCACCTGTCCGGTGATAGCCCCGTAGAGCTGGGCCGACTGCCCAGCAGCCTGGTCTTGGGCAGGGACGGGAGCCGCCTCGGCCGGCCGAGCAGCCTTGCCCGAAGCCAGACCTCCCAGACCTCCCCCCGCCGCACAGTCGGACAATCCTGGTTCTTTTCCCTGCCAGGTACCCCCTACGCCCCCAACAGGAAAGCAGAGCACAGCGAAGGCTGCCTTCAGACGGGGACACTGAAGGAAGGAAGAGGACGCAGGCGGACAACCAGCCTTGGAGAAAGGGTCGAGGTTCCTGGGACCAGCCAGCAGGAGGGGCAGGTACATTTAAAATGCTCCAAGCACTTGATTCTTTGAAGGTTTCAGGATTTGAGTTTGGAGGGTTTTTTCCAAAGCTTTCCAAAAGGAGAAAAAAAAAGTTATAGAAAACTTCTGGGTCTTGGAAACCAGAGCCTCTTCTAGAGTGTTAAGGTAAGGCCTTGGGGCTCTTACTCCGGAGGTCAGGTTGATTAACCACACATCCTTTCTCACACCTTTATCATTTATCACACAATTGACACCACCCCCCCGCCGCCAACATATATTAAAAGCCAATTTCCAGTCTTTTAAAAAATACCCTGGGAATGTTATCCTTATATTATTAAAATAGCGTTTTAAATTTTTATATATTTTATGTAACAGGAAATGAGTATGGTACTTTTTTACGCCCCAAGAACGGTCCTAGGAGGTTTACAAAGATTAACTCATTGAATCTTTAATCTAATAAAATATGTACTGTGTTATCAACTACATTAATAGGTGAGGAAATTAAGTCACAAAGAGGTTCAGTCACTTGTTTCAGGTCACACAGCTAATAAATGACAGAACGAGAATTCAACCCCAGACAGTCTGGGTGGGTCACAGCCACATGCTGAATCCCCGGGCTTCACTGCCTCTTTAAAGGGCCTGGGTCAAAGCGGATTCACATGAACAGAAAGTGGATTGATGGTTGTGGGGCACCTGGCGTGAGGTGGAGAGCACAGGAAAACTTCCCTAGGGTGTAGGAACAGTCTATACCTTCACATGGTGGTTGCTTGGGAGGCTCTATTTGTCAAAATTCATCAAATTTAATGTGTGTGAATTTTATGGCCAATAAAACGAATGATCATGAAGAATATTAAAAAAAAAAAGTTATTCATTCAGGGCACCAGGCTGGCTTAGTCAGTGGCTTGTAACGCTTGATCTCAGTGTTGTGAGTTCAAGCCTCACATAGAGCGTAGAAATTACTTAAAAATAAAATCGTAAAAAGTAATAATAAATAAAAATCAAAATAAATATTTTTTAAAATTAAAAAAAAAATGGGATGCTTGGCAGCTCAGTGGTCGAGCATCTGCCTTCAGCTCAGCATGTGATCCCGGTTCCAGGATCGAGTCCCACCTCGGGGTCACCGCAAGGAGCCTGTTTCTCTCTCTGCCTGTGTCTCTGCCTCTCTCTCTGTGTCTCATGAATAAATAAAACCTTTAAAAATAAAAAAAAAATTTTTTTTGAAGATAAGGGCCTGGGTAAGTATGTGTGTTTATTTCCATTCATATTTTCAATTCAATTTCAATGTTATTTCTGTATAAATATATATTTTATGTATTATATATTCTTACATATTATATATCATATTTCACACGTGCATGATGTACATATGTAAATATATATGAGCGAGAGTGTTTAGGGGAGACAGAGGATTCTAGATGCAGTTTTTCCACATGGTCACCCTTCCACACCTAAACACACCTAAAAGCCACTTTTGAGAAACGTGTGCTGCTTGGGGAGCAGGACCCCCCGGAGCCCCACAACCCGGATTGCCCCCGCTTTCCTCGCCTGAGCCGGCAGCAGGGAAGGGGGGGACCAGTGGGCCCGGTGGGAGTGAGGCTGCCCCGTCTCAGGTCCCTGCCCTCTGCGGGGGCCGGCTCCCCTTCCCTCTGCAGGGTTGATGCCCCAGAGGTCGGAGGTCGGGGTGTCCCCGGGCTGCTGTCCCCGCGCCGGGCCTGAGCGCTCTGGGTGCCGTTGCCACCAGACGCCGCCTCACCTGGAGGGGTCAGGGCAGCCCCGCAGAGACCAGGGCGCCTCTGCCGGCCCTGGGGGTGCTGCAGCCGGGGCGCCCTCCAGGCCCGGGGCGGCCTCCCGTCCTGCACCCCACTGTCCTACTGTCCTGATGTCTTGCTGTCCCGCTGTCCTGCTGTCCTGCTGTCCTGCTATTCCACTGTCCTACCGTCCCACTGTCCTGCCAACCTGCAGTCCTGAATCCTGCTGCCCTGCTGTCCTAATGTCCTGCTGTCCCACTGCCCTGCTGTCCCGCTGTCCTGCCATCCTGCTGTCCTGCTGTCCTGCTGCCCTAGGGTCCCCCGCAAGCAGCCTGTACCAAGCACACAGCCTGAGTAAGGCACCAGTGAGCTTGGGGTGGTGATGAGAGACCAAGTGTCGCAGCCTTCCAGGGCCTCGCCGTGACCGGGGACGCCCCACATCTGGGGGTTACGATGTGAGCTGACAGGTGCGGCGCTGGAACCCGACCACGTGAACCCCACGTTTGCAACTGCAAGTGGCAACCTAGGGCCCAAGCCACGCAGCACAGCACGATGGCCCTTTTATTAGGGAAGGAGGACCAGGACTCATGCTAGAATTTTCTCTGTGCACCGAGATGAACGACCTGCATGGGAGCCATGGGGCCAGCCTGTCTCCCCGAGAGACCCAGGCCGCTGGGAGTAGAACTGAGAGCCCCAGGGCGGTGCGCGAGCGGGCAAGGAGGCCAGGCCTCGCAGAGAGGGAGCGGAGGCTGGCACAGGAGGCTGGCACCGGCCTCGGGACGGAGCGCGCACTTGGTATTAAATGAGTAAGTGACGTGTGCACTCAAAGACGCAACCTGGGGCGCGGGGGGGTGGGGAGGCTCAGCGTCTGCCTTCGGCCCGGCTGTGACCCCGGGGTCCCGGGATCGAGCCCGCCTCAGGCGCCGCAGGGGCCTGCTGCTCCCTGGGCCTGGGTCTCTGCCCCTCTCTGGGTCTCAGGAATAAATAAATACGATCTAAAATACATATATACACGCAACCAAGATCTCTGACACTTTTAGAACAAGAGTCTGGTTTATCCTCCAAGTAGATTTTGTTGGATTTTATTTTTTATTCATTGTTGTTATTATTATTTTAAGATTTTATCTACTTTTCTGGCCCCGGGGAGAGGAAGGGTGGGGGCAGAGAGCAGCACCAAGTGGGGGGCGCCGGCCCGGGGCTGCCCCCACCCGCCTGGCCGGGCCCCTGGACGCCGCAGCTGGGAGGCACCTGACGGCCGCAGGAAGGCACCCGGGGGAGACACGCAGGCCACCCGAAGCCGGGGGTGGAAGTGAGCCCCCCGCCTCGGCAGCTCGGCCTCGCGGGGTGCGGGGGTACAGGGGAGGCCATGAGCCCCCCAGGGCACGTGGCCCCCCGCCACTCGCTGTTTGACCACATGTTGTGAGCCGATGAGGCAACGAAGATCCTTAGATGGGCTGGTTCCTGCCGGGGACCCCCCAGCTCCTGCAGTGTTACCTGTTACCTGTTACCAAACAGCAGCAGCAGAACAGCACCCCCCGCCTCCACTTTTATTCCATCAGCAAAGGCCAAGGGAGAGAAGCTGCAGAACCACCTGGTGGGTCGCCGCAAGGACCCACTGCCTCTGTCGCGCAGGGGCCGGGACAGCTTATAGTCACACGGCTTCACCCAAGGGAGCAGGTCCCCGAGCGCGGCCACCACTGGGCGCTTCACCTGCTGCAGGAGTAGCGGTGGCCACGGTGGGTCTGGGTGATGAGAACGCGTAACCCGTAGTTGCGTAAACATACACTCTCCCCCTGCACGATGAAGAGCTCTGATCATTATTCTATTATTTTTAAAAGAGTTTATTTACTTATTTGGGACAAAGCGAGTGAGAGCACAAGGGGGGCCGAGCGGGGAGCCAGCTGTGGGGCTGGACCCCAGGACCGGATCACGACCTGAGCTGGAGGCCCCCGGGGCCCCTCTATCATGATTCTTTATGATTATTAAAGTATCAGTTTGGCCTTTAACCAGAATGTCCCCGAGGTTCTGGTAAGTTTGGGACAAGTGCAGGGCCCATGCTGTGTCCCCGGATGGGATCTTTGTCCAGTTTGTTCGTTGGTTGACACCCTCCTTTGTCCCTCAAGAGACTTCACGTTGCCCGGGGCCTTTCACGTCAGAGGTGCCAAATTGCACTGAGCCACATGCTGCTAGGCTGTGTACGTACGTGTGTAAAAGACGTGTTGATCGGGATCCCTTGGTGGCACAGCGGTTTAGCGCCTGCCTTTGGCCCAGGGCGCGATCCTGGAGACCCAGGATCGAATCCCACATCGGGCTTCCGGTGCATGGAGCCTGCTTCTCCCTCTGCCTGTGTCTCTGCCTCTCTCTCTCTGTGTGACTATCATAAAAATAAAATAAAATAAAATAATTAAAAAAAAAAAAAGACGTGTTGATCACAGCAGTCATAATATTAGACGGATTTATTTGGGTAACACCGAATTCCAAAACTGATGGTAACTGAAGCGAGTTATACACACACATGTGCGTGTGCTCGTTGTTTTTTTTTTTTTTTTTTTTTTACGCTGTAGCTTTTCAGAGCAGTAACAGAAGAAAAAGGCAGAGAAGACGAGGCCGAGCCGGGGTAGGTCCTATGCAGGGGGTTCTTCGGGGTCCCTATCAGAGAAATGGATCTCCATCTGCTCATGATTTTCCCAGTGACCGCAACGGAACAGAGATGTGAGGATGACCCGAGGTTCAGTCCCCTCCGCGGAGTCCTTGCAGACGCCTGTCATCGGGCTCCTTCTGGTTTGAAAGGAAAAGAGGTAGGTCCCTACTCTCTGGGGAGCTAACCCTCCTCCGCTAAAACAGTCCAACCACACGCAGCGGTGAGCTCTATCCCAGGGCAGAGGTACCCAACACATTCGGTAAATAAAACACGATTTATTTAACCCGGGAAGGATTTCGTGGGAGAATAATAAAATCAGGAATGCTACAGTCATTTTGTGAGTCATCCAGGCATAATCACCAACCAATAAAAATAAAACATCCGTAACGCCCTCGGTTGCCATTACATGCTGGTTTTCAAGGCATTGTTCTGCTGTTTGCCTGCGTTCAAGCAACGTCTCTAAAACCAATACACTGCGTCTGTCCATATGTACTGGGTGGAAATCGTTAGGATTATGGGGTTTTACGTGCAACCACGTTGTCCAGGTCCCAGCTCGGAGTGCACAGTGAGCATGAGCCACAGGCGCATCACTGTGGCCCAAGGGCCCTGGATTGACGGAGTCTTACCCCAGGGAGCCTGACACAACACAGCTAAGGGCAGGGAAACAAAAGGTAACGTCTCAGTTGGTAATAACGGGCCTCGTGTGAGGTCAGAGGGCAAGTAAAGTCAACGAAGGCTGAAGAGTGGCGGTTAGAACCCAGAAGCTGAGAGAAAGGCTTTGGGAGCTGTGAGTCCCCTCGAACCTCCGCAAGCTAAGGCTAGGCCTGATAACGTGGGCCCAGATATTCCTCATCCTCCTTGCTGGGTCATTATATCACCAGCTTCATTTACGCTGAGAAATTAATGGCCACGGGAGATGATGATGATGATGGTGATGATGATGATGATGACAATGTTGGGATGACCGCTGTCTTTCTCTCCCTGACTTCCAGAGGTGTGAGGTAATTATAAGCTACTTTACGTGTTTGCTTGGGCAACCACTGTAACAGGGACCAGAAACGCTCAGATACTATGTGCGCCCTGCAGACCTGCGTGGGAATCAGAAGCCAGCCCGGCCACGGGAATCCAAAGAGTAAAGTCACGGTGGTATAAGGCTGTGGTAGCTGAGGTGACCTTCTGACTGTGGGGAGTCCCTCGCCCCCCTACAGCACCCACACGAGGTCCAGATCTGCCACTGGGAACAGAAATGACGCCAGCCAGTCCTATGAGATCCAAAGCTGTGAGAAAGGAAGACTCAAGGCGGCCAGACGTTGTGTCTACAGCCTAGGGAATGCAGGCGATTTTGCACTTGGTTTTTTGTAAATTGGAGATTGTTTTTTCGAATATAAAACATTCTTCATAGGCCCCTCCCTGCAAAAAAACCTCCTAGGCCCTTGGCATGCCCCCTATAGTATTCCATGATAAAATGGTCCTGACGGCGTAGCCTTAGCCAGAGATGCAGGAACCAGCATTCCCGGCAGAATTAAGGGACGACAGGCCCCGGTTCCTGGGAGTAAGCCAGGAATGGAAGCCAGGGATGGAGACAACACTGCACCCCTCACACCCACCCTTCACACCTGCTTCATAGCAGGCCAAGAAAAATGTTTGAAAATGAACGAGCAGATTACCAGGTGAGCCAGAAAGTCAAAGTAGGAAGATGATAAGGTAACTAGTTTTAAGTACAAAAAACCACAAGAGATCAGAATCCAGGAAATTAGATGAAGTCGAAGACACTGCAGCACCTGGTGATCAGAATACAGATCTAATCGTAGTGGTGACCTCTTCTGCATTTCCTGCTGAATCAGGGTGGTGGTGAGTGTCTTGGTAGCTTTTCAAGCATTTTATGATGCAAATGTATAAACACACAGCGAGATCGAGAGAATCTTGTGAATGCTGTACACGCCTACCACCTGGATTCGACCATTAACGTCTTACATTTTACTTAGTTTATCACATGTGTATTCATTCCTCTATCCGATCCCCTGTCTTACTCTTCATGCCTTCCAAAGTCCGCGGCAGACATCTCCGCTGACTGTCAACATGCGTATCATTAACTAGAATTAAAGATCTGTTGTTTTTTTAGAAACTTGAAGCGAAATTTATACACAATCAAATGCAAAATCTTACCAGTAAATCCCCGGTTTCAACAAATACCCACACCTGTGTACCCCAAAGTACTCACGTGTATCCCCGACCTCCGTCCTGGAGGTTGGCCCGACTCTCCCTGCCAGAGTCCGGACTGTCCTGCACATTTCTAGTACCCAGGCAAGTTAAATTCTTAAAACTAAGAAGCCCAACCAAGTCTTAGGTCCTCTCAGGATTGTGTACTGAAAACCATTCAAAAGCTTTCCTATTATATATCTTATAATATTAAATGAAATAATCTATATTACCAGAGTTGATATCCATTTATCTAGCATTTTTGCCGTGCAACATTTTAGATGTGGCTTCTGGCATCGGAATATGGAACTTTAGTCACGTTTGTGTCATATCTGGACATTATGATGTCATTAAAATACTCCATTAAAAGACTGTTTAAAAACTTTGATTACAGAAATTTTCAATTACATACAAAAGTAAAGGAAATATAATAATGAGTCTCCGCGGATTTATCCCCCGCCCCAACAATTATGTTCTTCCTAATAAAGCACATTCAAATTCACCCATGTTGTTGCACCAATTAATGGTTTGTTCCTTTTTATTACTGAGTAGTGTTCCATTTTATAGATTTTCCATAGTCTGGTTATTCATTTACACCTTGATTCCTTGTTTTGAGGTAAATACAAATAAATATTCACCTACACATTTTTCTGTGAATGTATATTTTAATTGGATAAATACTTAGGCGTGAGATTGATGCTGGGTCATGTGATAAATGTATATTTAACTGTATGAGAAATGGCTAAATTTTTATCTAAAGTGACTACCATTTTGCATTTTCAGCAGCGGAGAAGGAGACTTCCTGTTGCTGTTCATCACGGCCAACATTTTGTATCCAGCTCTTTATTTTAGCCGTTCTAAGAGGTGTGTAGCAGTGCCCCATTGTGGCTTTCATTTACGGCTCCCTAGTGACCAAAGATGTCGAACACCTTCCCATATATTTATTTGCCATTTATATGTCTTCTTGGGGAAGTTTCTTTTCAGATATTTTGCCCATTTTAAATTGGGTTATTTGTCTTATTATTGTTGAAGTTTAAGAGTTCTTTATATATTCTAAACAAAATTACCCTATGATCCAGTAATCCCACTACTGACTATTTACCCAAAGAATACAAAAACACTAATTTGAAAAGCTACACACACCCCTATGTTTATTGAAGCATTATTTTACAATAACCAAAATAGAGAAGGAACCCAAGAGTCCATCGACAGATGAATGGATAAAGAAGATGTGGTTTATATATACAATGGAATATTACCCAGCCGTAAAAAAGGAATGAAATCTTGCCAGGTGCAACAACATGGATGTCTCCAGAGAGTAGAAAGCTAAGTGAAATAATTCAGAGAAGACTAATACCATATGATTTTACTCATATGTAGAAGTTAGGAAACAAAACAAATGAAAAAAGAGACAAACCGAAAAACAGACTGAAATATAGAGAGCAATCTGATTGCCAGAGGGGAGGTAGGTGGAAGACGGGTGAGAGGCGAAGGGGAGTAAGGGTACCCTGATGGCGATGAGCACTGAGTAATGTAGAGAATTACTGAATCACTACATTGTATGCCTGAAACTAGAATAACACTGTGTATTAACTATACTGGGATTAAAATTTAAACAAATTACAGCGGGGTGCCTGGCTGGCTCAGTAGGTAGAGCACACAACTGTTGATCTCAGGGTTGTGAGTTCAAGCCCCATGTTGTACTACAGCCTACTTAAAAAGAAAATTACAGTTAAAAAAAGAGTTCTTTATCCTAAATACGAGTTCTATATATATATATATATTTTTTTTTTTTAAGATTTATTTTCTTTATTTGAGAGAGAGAGAGCAGTTGCATAGGTGGGCGGGGGGAGGGAGCAGAGGGAAAGAGAGAGGGAGAGAAACTCAAGCAGCCCACTGAGCGAGGAGCCCAGCCTAGGGCTCAGCCTTACCACCCTGAGATTATGACCCTAAGTGAAACCCAAAGTCAGATGCTCAACCAACTGAGCCACCCCTAAGTCCCTGAATACAGGTTCTTTTTCGGGTATGTGATCTGCAAATATCTTGTCCCCATTTTCAGCATATTTCATTTTCTTAAGAGATTATTTTGCAGAGAAGTGTTTAATTTTAATAAAATTCAGTTTCTCAACTTTTTGTTTTATGGGTTGTGCTTTTCGTGGCATATCTAAGAATGGATCACCAAATCCAAGATTTCCAATGGTTTTTCTTTCTTTCTAGAAGTCTTATAGTTTTACTTTTATATTTTAGGCCTATTAAGCTAATTTTTATATGAGGTACGAGTTCTGTGCCTAGGTTGCCTTTTTGCACATGGATGAATGATTATTCGAGCACCATTTGTTGAAAACTCTATCTTTTTTATTGAATTACCTTTGTAACTTCATCAAAAAAAATTGACTGCAATTTTGTAGGTCTGTTTTGGCCTCTCTATTCTGATCAGTTGATAAACTGATACATACATCTATCTTTTTTAGCACTACACACTGTCTTGATTATTATAGCTTTACGCAAGTCTTGACATTGGGTTGTGTAAACCCTTTTTCTTCTTTTTTGTTATTTTTTAAAAATTTGACTCTTCTAGTTTCATAACCTTTTTCATATAAATGTTGAATTCACTTGTCAATATCTAAAAATATGTCTGTTGAGATGTTTCTTGGAATTGTGCTCAGTATGTAAATCAAATGGGGAGAATTGGCATCTTAACAATATTGTCTTCCAACCCATACACACAACATATCTCTCCATTTGCTCAGATCATCTTTGCTTTATTTCATCAATGTTTTGTAGTTTTCAGGATACAGATCCTGCACATGTATCATAGATTATAAGCTTTTTTATTTCGGGAGGTACTATTTGAAATATCTTTTAAATTTCAACTTTCAAAAAATATGTAATAAATAAGTAAACAATTTTCAAATCTCAGTTTTTCCTAACTACTATAAATCTTTGTGGGAAGTTTCCTTGTGTGGAAATAAGTTTTCAGTTCATTTGGGTAAACACCAAGGAGTGCAATCGCTAGATCATATGCTAAGAATATGTTTAGTTTTGTAAAACTCTGCCGAACTGTGTTTCAAAGTGACTTTACCAAAAACAAAACCAAAACAAAGTGACTTTACCATTTGCATTTGCACCAGCAATGAATGACAGTTCCTGTTGCTCACTAGAATTTGTTGTCATCAGTTTTAGATTTTGGCCATTCTAATAGGTGTGTAGTGATATCTCACTATTGTGTTAATTAGCATTTCCCTGATGACATATAATGTGAAGCATCTTCCCATATGCTTACTTGCCATCTGTCTTTCTTCTTTGAAGAGATGTCTATTAGAGTCTTTGGCTCACTTTTATTTTCTTTAATCAGTTTATTTTTTATATTATGTGAAATTTTTAAAATTTAAATTCAATTTGCCAACATATAGTATAACACCCAGTGCTCATCCCATCATGTGCCTCCTCAATGCCCATCACCCAGTTACCCCAACCCCCCCGTCCACCTCCCCTTGCAACCCTTTGTTTGTTTCCCAGAGTTAGGAGTCTCTCATGGTTTGTCTCCCTCTCTAATTTTTCCCACTCAGTTCCCCTCCTTTCCCTTATGGTCCCTTTCACTATTTCTTATATTCCCCGTATGAGTGAAACTACATGATGATTGTCCTTCTCCGACTGACTTACTTCACTCAGCATAATCCCCTCCAGTTCCATCCACATCAAAGTAAATGGTGGCTATTCGTCCTTTTTGATGGCTGAGGAATATTCCATTGTATACGTAGACCACAACTTCTTTATCAACTCATCTGTCGATGGACATTGTGGCTCCTTCCATAGTTTGGCTCTTGTGGACATTGCTGCTATAAACATCGGGGTGCAGGTGCCCCGTCACTTCATCTCTATCTTTGGGGTAAATACCCAGTGGTGCAATTGCTGGGTCCTAGGGCAGCTCTATTTTTAGCTCTTTGAGGAGCCTCCACACTGTTGTCCAGAGTGGCTGCACCAGTTTGCCTTCCCACCAGCAGTGTGAGAGTGTTCCCCTTTCTCTGCATCCTCGCCAACATTTGTTGTTTCCTGTCTTGTTAATCTTTTTCGCTCATTTTTAAATCAGCTTGCTCATTTCCTAATGGCTGAGTTTTAGTTTTAAGTGTTCTCTGCATATTTTAGATAACAGCTCTTTTTTTTTTTAAGTTTATTTAAGTAATCTCCACACCCAACGTAGGGCTCAAACTCACAACCTCAAGATCAGATCAAGAGTCACGTACTCTTCTGACTAAGCCAGCCAGGTGCCTCTAGGTGATAGTTCTTTATCAGAAATGTGTTTTGCAAGTATTTTCTCCCAGTCTGCAGCTTGTGTTCTCATTCTCTTCACATTGACTTTCAAAGAGAAGTTTTTCATTTTAATGAAATCCAGCTCATCAATTCATTCTTTCATGCATCATGATTTTAGTGTTGTGTCTAAAAAGTCATTGCCATATTCAAGGTCATCTAGGTTTTCTCCTATGCTATCTTTTTTAGGAGTTTTACAGTTTTGCCTTTTACAATAATGACTATGATGCACTTTGAGTTAATTGTTGTGAAAGGTGCAAGGTCTGTGTCTAGGGCTATTATTTTGCATCTGGATGTCTAGTTGTTCCAGTATCATTTGTTGAAGAGATTTATGTTTGCTCCATTATGTTACTTGTACTCCTTCGTCAAAGTTTAGTGGATGATATTTATGAGGGTCTATTCCTGGGATTTTTATTCTGTTCCATTGACCTCTGTCTATTCATTCACTGGTGAGGTAATGTCTTCCTTACCGTACCCTTATAACAAGTCTTGAAGTTGGGTCGTGTCAGTCCTCTGACTTTGTCCTACTTCAGTGTTGAGTTGGCTGTTCTAGGCCTTGTGCCTCTCCATCACTTTATTGATATCCATAAAATGATTTGTCTGCTTAAGGGAGTTTTTTTTTTTTAAGATTTTATTTATTTATTCATGAGAGACACAGAGAGAGAGGCAGAGGGAGGAGCAGGCTCCATGCAGAGAGGCCGACACGGGACTCGATCCCAGGTCTCCAGGATCGTGCCCTGGGCTAACGGCGATGCTAAACCGCTGAGCCACCCGCGCTGCCCTTAAGGGAGTTTTTCTTTATGAATTCCAGAACTACATTAATTAGGCACCAGGAACCTCTGGTCTGAAATGCAATTGGAATACATTATTTTCTGCACGAAAACAAGGTGATGAATAAGATGGAGCAAGATGACTCCACTTTTTTGTTTTGGGGGGTTTTTCTCTTCAGGGAGTTTCTCCATTTTCTCATCATAAGGGATCGTTAAAATAACCAGAAGACAAATGACACCAAATTAATAACAGTGTAGATCAAATGATCCTCTATTAACTATTCTTACTCGATTGTAATTGAGGACTGTATTGCTTAAACTGATAACTAACGAACAACAACAAAAAAATTCACATGCTTCTCCGGATGCCTGAGTGGCCTTAGTTATGCCATATACGGTGACCTAAACTATAACTATTTGGTGACGCTGACCATGTGGCCTCACCAAAGTCACCGTGATCCAGACTGAGTTGAACAATAAATCCCAAAGTGGAGTGACCTGTGCTCTTCAGGTTTATTTTTGTATGTGGGAAAGTGTGGGCTACAGAATAACCCTCTGTTGGAAATGGAGTTGCTTTTTGGCCCAACTGGTATGCTCTGTAATCATTGGCAATGACACCGTAGACCCGCAGGTCAGTTTCAACTCCCTCGTGCGGATCGTGATGGATTATAGCTTTGCCTTGGACCTCACCCTGGCTGTCTGAAATAAGAGCCACTGATCCCCTTTGGCTGTGTCTGCACCCTTGGCAGAGAGGGGTATGATTGCGGTAAAGACTGCGAGGTGGCCTCACCCTGCTGCTTGAAGTCCTGGTGATGGAAGCTTTGATTAAATGCTGAATGAGACAAATTAAGTGCATTTGCTCCCAGCCTCTGTGGTCGGATTAATCAGAATGGCTGATGGGGTGGCAGGCTCATGTAAAAATTCAAGGTCGGCCAAGAGTGCGTTACTGTGGCAGAGGGGCGGAGTGTGGAGAGAGCCCATCTGCCTTGGGCCCCAGCGTCCCTGCCTGTTCTTACCAGGGATCCCAGGAATCCCCTGAATGCGAAGCCTTGAGCATTCCTTCCGAGCCGTTTCTGCAGGCTGTGCGTCTGGTGAGCAACCTTGGGCTGGGGTAGTGTCTCCCCCGAAGAAGGGCAGGCTGGCGTTCACTTCCTGTGCAAACAACGAATCCCCTAAACTCAGTGTTTCCTCTAATGCAACTCCCTGGGTGCCCAGGCATCCGTCGTGGGCCCTTTGGGTCCCTTCTGCGGGACTTTGGGGGATGAGGAGTCAACGCAAAGCTCTGAAGATACCACTTTTGCTGTGAGCAGTAAAGTCCTTTGCCTCTGACTCAGGACTTTTGCGTCTTCTGCCGGCATCCACAAAGCAGGAACAGGCTAACTTGTCAGCTTGTAAGCGGTGTAAAACCCCGCGCCTTACCCACCTCTTGACAATCCTACACTTGGATTTGGCTGACTGTGTCGCAACAGTCCTCTAACTTGTCCTCTGTGTCTGCAAGACACATTTCTTGCAAACTGGAAGCCAAATCTGGAAGTTTCATCCGATGCTGTTTCAGCTTGAAACACAGAAATACTTTGCATTCAAGCTGCGTTCTTCTATGGCCCACCCTTTGGCCCACCCTCCCACCCCACCCCTGTCAGGAGACATAGTGTCAGCTTGACCACTTTAAGCGAAATTAAGCTTACTTAGCAGATTGAGGTGGTTTCAGTATGTCACAAAATTCCGCATCAACATTTCAGCTCAGCGCTCATCGATGGTCATTGCCTGGATCCCTTATTTCCTGAGTGGATTTGTGGATTTTATTTCATTTTTTAGAAAGATTTATTTATTTATTTATTTATTTATTTATTTATTTATTTATTATGATAGACACACACACACAGAGAGAGAGAGAGAGAGGCAGAGACACAGGAGGAGGGAGAAGCAGGCTCCATGCCGGGAGCCCGATGTGGGTCTCGATCCCGGGACCCCAGGATCACACCCTGGGCCAAAGGCAGGCACCAAACCACTGAGCCACCCAGGGATCCCTAGGATTTGTGGATTTTAAAGGGTGACATTTAAATGGAATCATTCTCCCCATATTAGTCCACCGTAATTCTTTGGTAAAGGACAACCTTCTATCATCGACTAATGGGTTGCCCTGAAATCAGTTCTGTCCTTTGACCTAGGATGCAAGGGTCTCTTCTCTGGGCCCCTTGTTTCAGGGGACCCTACACTGAAGTACCTTCTTCAAAATGAAACCATGGGTAAAGGGGGACTGCTTTATCCGTATCAGCTTACATTTGTGCTCTCACCTTCATGGTAAATATATATATATATATGGTAAATATATGCATATATGAAGATTTTTATTTAGCTCTTATTTCATTTTTCTTTGTTCTGTTTTTATTGAAGTTCAATTTGCCAACATATAGTAGCACCCCTAGTCATCCCATCAAGTGCCCCCCTCGGTGCCCATCACCCAGTCACCCCAGCCCCCCACCCACCTCCCCTTGCAACCCTTTGTTCATTTCCCAGAGTTAGGAGTCTCTCATGGTTTCTCTCCCTCTCTGATTTTTCCCATTCAGTTCCCCTCCTTTCCCTTATAATTACCCTTTCGCTATTTCTTATATTCCCCGTATGAATGAAACCATATGATGATTGTCCTTCTCCGACTGACTGACTTACTTCATTCAGCATAAATATTTAGCTCTTGTTTCAAAATGTCCAACAGAAAAAGGGGTGGTAATATTCAAGTGTTTATTTGAAGTTGTGTTTGATAACTTTGCTTACAAATAAAATACACATTCTGCCAATTTGCTTTTCTAGTGAAGTGATGGAACCATCAAGACTAAGTGTTCATTTTATAGAGAAATACTGATAAATTTGGCCAAAAACATCATATTTCTGATATTCAAGGGAAATGTCAGACAATCATCATCATGTGATGGGAATGGGTTTTTTAATCTTCTAAAGGATAAAAGTTGGGGTTATTTGGGTGGCTCAGTTGATTGAGTGTGGGACTCTTGATTTTGGCTCAGCTCATGATCTCAGGGTTGTGAGATGGAGCCCCACATTGGGCTCCACACTCAGCATGAAGCCTGCTTGTCCCTCTCCCTTCCCCTCTGCCCCTCCCTCCATGTGTTTTCTCTCTCTCTCTCTGTCTAAAATAGATAAAATCTTTTTTTAATAAAAGGATAAAAGTCTATGGGAAATGGATAAATAAACTGATATACAATAAAACTAAAAAATATACAGCATTAAAAACACCAAATTTCAAAAAAAAAAAAAAAAAAACACCAGATTTCTGGGTGGCTCAGTAATAGAGCGTCTGCCTTCGGCCCAGGTCGTGACCCCAGGGTCCTGGGATCGAGTCTCACATTGGGCCCCCCGCAGGGAGCCTGCTTCTCCCTCTGCCTGTGTCTCTGCCTCTCTCTATGTGTCTCTCATGAATAAATAAATAAAATCTTTTTTTTTAATCCCCAAATTTATCATACAGCAATACGATGGACAAATCTCACAGGCATTAAGTTGAATAAAAAGTCCAAATGCAAAAGAATACATATGCTATGATACTGTTTCTCAAAAGTCCAACAACATGCAGTGAGTGGTAAAGATAAGTCAGATTAGTACATATCTTTGGTGTGTGAGGAGTTGCCTGGGAAGGGGGGGGAAAGGGAGATTGAGGTGCTGGAAATGTGCTAGGTGGTAATGTGGGGGGTGGTTATGAGGTCTGTGTGTGTATAAAAACCCATCAAGCTCTATACTTATTATCAGTGCACTTAGGTATTTTACTGCGTGTTTAGTTTCCTGTTGTTGCTGTACAAGAAACTACAAATTTAGTGGCTGAAAACAACACAAATTTACTATGATACAAGTCAAAAATGGGTCTGCAGGGCAGCATTCCTTCAAGGTGTTCTCAGGAAAATCCACTCCAGGGCTTTTATCCAGCTTCTCGAGGCCACCTGCATTCCTTGGCCCACATCACCCAACCTCTGCTTCCATGCCTTGCCTGTCAGACCCTCCTGCTTCCTTCTTACAGGAAGCCTTGTGACTAGTTGGCCTACCTGGATAATCCAGGATAATCTCCCCATCTCAAAATCTTTAACTTAATCACATTTGCAAAGTCCCTTTTGACATGTAAAATAATATTCACTGGTTCTGGGGATTTAGGACTTGGATTTCTTTGAGGGAGAGCCCAATATTCTGCTGAACAGGTATGAGTCATGCTTTTTTTTTTTTTACTTCAATTAAAAATAACACAAAAATTAAGTTGATGAATGATACACGATAGATTGTTTTACAAACTACCATGATAATGAAAAAGAGTTTGAAATGTTGAATGTCTTTTCTAAAAAGTTTTGCCACGGAAAATTATTTTAAAAGACTTTGTTCACTATTTGGTATACTGTAGAATTTTTTGATTTAATGAAAAATAAAACGTTAAGGTTAAAATATTCTAAAATTCTATCACGTATCTTTTCAATATATTTGAAAAGTTAAAAAAGCTCTTTTTTAAGCTGAAAGAAAATGAGAACAATTTCACTAACGTGAAGGATATTATCATGGAATTTATCAGCAAACTTACACTGCTTACAAATAACTCTTTGTTCAAGATTTTTCAATTTCCATCCTTGCAATTAATAGATAGAAATATGCTTAATGATACTGATTGGAGAATGTATTTGCTCACACTCGACTATTATCTTTAAAAGCATCATAGATAATTTAAAGATTTTTTTTTAATTTAAAACACTGAATTAGGGGATCCCTGGGTGGCTCAGCGGTTTAGCGCCTGCCTTCAGTCCAGAGTGTGATCCTGGGGACCTGGGATCGAGTCCTGCGTCGAGCTCCCTGCATGGAGCCTGCTTCTCCCTCTGCCTGTGTCTCTGCCTCTTTCTCTGTGTGTGTGTGCGTGTCTCTCATGAATAATAAATCTTTTAAAAATACATAAATAAATAAAAATAAAACACTGAATTGGAAAATTTATACATTTGAAATGAGTGTAGACCATGTTAGCCAACTTAGCAGAAATTAATGAATCATAATAAAAAACTAACAAGAGAAAACATAAAGATTTTGAGGCCAAAGAGCAATCTAATCAGTCTAATTACACAAGCTTCTAGATCCAACTAAAATGTTCCTACCTAATTTCTTGGAAAGATAGTATTACTAACTTTATAGTTAGTTGAAAAGGGGCCCCGTGCACTAAGCAGTTACTGCAAAATCAAGAAAACTAACTACAAACACATAACAGAGAAGATTACAGAGTCATATTATTAGGTTCAAAGCCAATATTACACAATTAATTGAGATACTAAGTGCAAGGATTTTATTGAATTTCATTAACCAGGTTGTTTAAAAAATATACTACTGCCATGATATGTATAATAAATATTTTATTTAATATATATTTAATTTTTAGTGTCATGATTAGAACATTGTTTACTGACATTATTTATTTACTTGGAGGTTATTATTGGACTTCCACCCCCCCTCCCCTTTTTATGGAGAGATTTTATTTAGTTATTTGAGAGAGAGCAAGAGAGAGAGGGAGCACAAGCAGGGGGTGGGGCAGAGGGAGAAGCAATACTCGGGCCCCATCCCAGGAGCCCGGGATCATGACCAAGCCGCAGGCAGACGCTCCCTGACCCAGCCACCCAAGCGCCCCTTGTTTTTCACTCTGAAGCTAATGCTGCCCTGAGAAGAGAACCATACAACGTCTCTTTAGCCTTTCCTACTAGTTTCTGTTCTCAATCCAGACACTGTTCTCTGATAGTATCAAAGCATCTGATCGCCGAGATACTGTCAATCACGAGTGAGTGTATAGGCCTCCCTATGTAATAGTAAGGGCATTATGTTGATCTTCCAAAATTAAATGTAGAAACGTTATATTATCTGTGAGTTACATTTCAAGAGAAAGTGGGCAACATATTCATTATGTAGAAAGGAAGCATGAGGCCTGTTGAGGATGAGAACCAAGGGCTAAAGGAAGCGATCCTGGGGAGGAGGCCCTGGGATGCTAGGCCCAGGGGACTGGGATGCAGAGCCTAGGCGAGGCAGGGAGGCGGGGTGGGAAAGATAAAGCCTGACAAACTGGACGTCGGCCGAGGGATCCGGGAGGGAATGTGGTCTGACTACTCCCTTTTACAAAAGTAACTATAAAATGAATAGTCTGTACAAAAACTCCCAGTAATCTTTATGAGCATGTTTAAAACATGTACACAGGGATTTAAAAGATTGTGGCACCTGCTTTCTGACTCCCTTATTAATTAAGATTAAACCGACCGTGACTATTCTTTCTAGTCAGATAAAATCTTTGTTATCTGAGTTATAAAAAGTCCTGCCAAGGGGATCCATGGGTGGCTCGGCGTTTAGCACTGCCTTCGTGCTAAAACACTAACTTAGAACATATCAAACCTAACTGTAGGAGCTGAAAGTATATAACTCTATATAACTCTAGGAAAAAAAAAAAAAACTATGAGTAAATTTCTCTGACCTTGGATTAGACAGTGGTTTCTTAGATATAACACCAAAAGTACAGTAACAAAAGAAAAAAATGGATAAGTGGGGCTTTGTCAAAATTAATTTTTGTGCTTCAAAGGACACCATCAAACATGTGCAAAGACTGGCTGGCTCAGTCCCTGAAGCATGCAACTCTTGATCTCAGGGTTGTGGGTTTGAGTGTAGAAATTACTTAAATAAATAAAATCTTTTCTTTAAAGATTACTTTAAAAAAAAAAAAGATTTTATTTATTTATTTATTTTAAAGATTACTTTAAAAAAAAGATTTTATTTATTTGAGAGAGGGAGAAAGAGAGAGAGAGAGAGAGAGAAAGCCTGAGTGGTGGGGAGGAGCAGAGGGAGAGGGAGACGCAGACTCCTCTCTGAGCAGGGAGCCTGTATGCCCAGACTCTGGGATCATGACCTGAGCCAAAGGCAGCCACTTGACTGACTGAGCCCCCAGGTGCCCTCTAAAAAATAAAATCTTGAAAAAAAAATGTGAAAAAACAACCAACAGAATTGGAGAAATTATTTTTAAATTATATATTCTGGCAAGGGACTTGTACCCAGAATATATAAGACCTTTTACCACTCAAGAACAAAAAGATAACCCAATTTAAAAATGTGCAAAAGATCTGAATAGATTTAGTCCCAAGAAGATAGATATACAAATCACCAAAAAACAAGAAGCGCAACATCATGAGTCATTAAGGGAAAGCAAATCAAACCTATAGGGAGATACTATTTTATCCCTAATAGGATAGCTAAACTAAAAAAGATGGACAATAACAAGTGTTGATGAGCCTGTGAAGAAATTGTACATCACTGGGACTGTAAACTGAGGCAGCCACTTCGCAAGATAGTTTGACATTTATTTAAACCTTTAAACATAGTTATCATGTGATCCAGTAACTCCACTCCTAGGTATGTAACAATTTAAACCCATGTGCACTAAAAAACCCGTACACAAATGTTCACAGCAATATTATTCATAATGGTCAAAAAATGGAAACCACCCAAATGTCCATCGACTGATGCACAGATAAACAAAATGTGGTGTATTTATTATAGTGGAATATCATTTGGCCACAAAAAGGAAGGAAGCGCAGATACATGCTACGTGGTTAAACCTTGAAAACATCATGCTAAGTGAAAGAAGCCAGACAAAAAGATCACATATCCCATGATTGTATTTATATGAAATGTCCAGAATAGGCAAATTCCTTGAGACAGAAAGTAGATTAAATGATTCCAGGGGCCGAGAGACAGCCGGAGGGGGAATGACTGCTAAGCGGTATGTGGTTTCTTTTTGAGGTGATGGCCATGGTCACACAACTCTGTGGATATGCTAAATATACCTATTGTCATATGTGAATTATATCTCAATAGAGCTTTAATTATTTTTAAAATTCTGTATATAGATTTCCTTTAGGCAACAACCTGCCTTAGTGCAGGTAATGTTTATAAGAATGCAGTTTACATACAACTTTCTGGGTTTTAGATGAAGTGTGATTTTAGTAAGTGTATTTATTTTAGGGGCTTTATTTATTTGCTATTCTTAAAAACATTTACAGAGTGTTGAGGGGTTAAGAACATATAAGGTGGGATTTTACTTTTTTTTCCTGAAATTTTGGGAAAATTCAAGTGTCTTCCTTTTTTATTTTCTTCCTTTCCAAAGCTTTCCATCTCTTTTTATAGGATTTTTTAAGTATTTGGCCTGAGCTGAGATCTGCATTAGATATTAGGCATGAGGGATTCCTGGGTGGTGAAGCGGTTTGGCGCCTGCCTTTGGCCCAGGGTGCGATCCTGGAGACCCGGGATCGAATCCCACGTCGGGCTCCCGGTGCATGGAGTCTGCTTCTCCCTCTGCCTGTGTCTCTGCCTCTCTCTCTCTCTCCCTGTGTGACTATCATAAATAAATAAAAATTAAAAAAAAAAGATATTAGGCATGAGACATACAAATAGGAAGTTTAAAAGAAAAGATATATAATAATTTTTAAAGCATTTGTTTAAAAGTTTGGAATAGCCAGGGCGCCTGGATGCCTCAATTGGTTGAGCATCCAGCTCTTGATCTCGGCTCAGGTCTTGATCTCGGCTCAGGTCTTGATCTCAGGGGTGAGTTTGGGCTCCGAGTTGGGCTCTGCACAGGGTGTGAAGCCTACTTAAAAATAAATAAATAAAAGTTTGGAATATCCAAGATAAGAGGGAAAAACAGTATTTTAATCACACTCAATTCTTAGCAGTTCCATTTTCCTACACTGATAGTCTCTTGGCTATAATATAACCTTGGAGCTGACCCTCACTGTTGGTATTTCAAAATTATTTATTTCACAGTGAGTCCTTTTTTTAAAAAAAAGCAGGTTTCAAATATTCCAGAGTTTTGTAAACTTTTACCGGCAATTTTAAGTAGTCTTACATTCCTTGTGACTCGGCTTCCAGGATCTGCAGAGTTTAGTGGCCTAGCAGTTATGCCCAAACTGAAACTAGGCCTACCCAGAGCTGCATCTATGTTCATAGATGCACATGTCTTAATGGATGGACGTAAAACAGTTCCTTCTCAACACAAAAATCAGGGTTCTGGGGGGATCCCTGGATGGCTCAGCAGTTTAGTGCTGCATGGAGCCTGCTCCTCCCTCTGCCTCTCTCTCTCTCTCTCTCTCTCCTGAATAAATAAATAAAATCTTTAAAAAAAAAAGAAATCAGGGTTCTGACAACTCTTGCATTTGGAATACCCATGTGTGGGACCACCACTGAGAAATCAGGTTTGGAGGGGTTGTAACCATAGCTAAAACCTTATGAAAAGCTTTCTAAGTATTTCTACACTTGCAGAAATAAAACCCTAGATGCTATGTGAAGTTGCATGTATCTTAAATTAGTTCTGTTATGTATATCTTAACTTACAATTCATTTCCCTTCCTGGTTTCCGAGAAACATTTTCAGATTTTTCTCACAATTCCAATGGGATGATTCTGGTTTTGTGCAGATATTACATACATCAAGAAGTATGATTTCCCCCTGTGGGATCCTCCTGCAAATGTCCGGTGCCTTTTAGTTTCATAATTTGGGCATGGTGACTTCTTGCTCCCAAACCCTACCGCAGTCCCAAGACACAGGATCACTTGAGTGTTTGAAATGCTTTGAGACACATTTATTGAGGTATTTGACCCAGCCGGCTACGTGTTTTTGCAACCTCCCTTCCATAACACCAGGTTATGTACGCAGCCTTATCTTTGGCCATTGAAACTTCACACAAAACACTTATCATAGCTCCTTGAAGACAAGTGACCGGTGTCAGTACCCTCTGTACTACTAGACAAGAAGTGTAGATCCCACAACTAACTTTATTTATCCTCATTTTCCTTAATTTCTTCTGGGAATGCAAAACTGACCTTGGCAGTGTCCTTTGCCTCCCTTCTTTTTTTTTTTTTCTTTATCCTCAATATCTCTTTATTCTAATTAGGGCAGCAGTTGTACCTAGAATCTAAATTGGGAAGGAAAGGTATACACAATTACATTAGGATACCTGCACTTTGGGTAAGAGGCGCTGCGGTTGAGGAGAGATCACAGAACTCCCCTTGGCTTATGACAGTCTGCTTTACCTTCTCCAGAAGGGAAACAGATTAAGGTACAATCCTTTCAAGTTGAAAGTTTTTGACAAATCACATTTTTTTTAATCCCCTGAGTTCTTATTTATAGGGCGCTTGCTAGTGGCTTCTTTTTCTTCCTTATCAATACTAAAAATTCTTCTGTTTTATCCTCCATTATTCTTATCTTTCTGCACCTCTATCAAATTCCTTCATTTTACCCCAGCTTCTCTTCCCTTCCTAATATAGATCTCCAGAGATCTATATTAGATCTCCAACCTGGCTTTACTGTTTTAGCAGTTGGAAGTACTGAAATCCTTTTCCTTTGGATTGTTTAGAGATGCCCTATCTGTGAAGGACACCCTTACAAAATGTTTGAATGCACTGCTCACAAAGGGGAGAGGTTGCAGGAGAAAGTCCTCAATGTTATCTTTTGGTTGTTGGATATAGGTAAGATACTTTAGAATTCAGTAAATCCAGATTAAAGGAGTGCAATTAATGCCAGCTGAATTTAAATGTCGGCTTCTGAGATAAGGGAAGGGATGCAGACAAAAATTAGGAATTTATTCTTCAATGTAGCACCTGAGGGAGGCAGTTTGCATAGGGGTTAAGAATAAAGGCCCTCACTTGATGGGATGAGCACTGGGTGTTATTCTATATATTGGCAAATTGAACACCAATAAAAAAAAAAAAGTAAAAAAAAAAAAAAAAAGAATAAAGGCCCTCGAGGGGCATCTGGATGGCGGAGTTAAGCTTCTGACTCTTGGTTTTGGCTCAGGTAGTGATCTCAGGGTCCTGGAATCAAGCCCTGCATCGGGGCTCCTCGCTCAGCATGGAATCTGCTTGAGACTCTTTCTCCCCTCTCCCTCTGCTCCTACTCCCCAAGTGTTTGCTCTCGGTCTCTCCCTCTCTTCCTAGAATAAATAAGCAGATCTTAAAACAAAGACCGTAGAGCCAGACTGGCCGGGTTTGAACACAGCTTCATCACTTGACTGTGTGATTTGGGGTACCTTTCTTTCTTTTGTTTTGTTTTTGTTTTTGTTTTTGTTTTTGTTTTAGAATGAGAAAGAGCACAGAACAGGAGGAGGAGCAGAGGGAGAGGGAGAGAATCTCAAGTAGACTTTGCACTGAGCACGGAGCCCAATGTAAGGCTCCATCCTATGACCCCGAGATCATGATCTGCGCAGAAATCAAGAGTTAGCCACTTGACCAACTGGGCCACTGAGGCCCCCCTTGGGCATCTTTCTTATCTTTTCTTTGCCTCAGCTTCCTCCAGTGTACAGTGGAGGACACTTCTACCTCATGGGGGCATTACAAGGATTAAATTAGTTTATTAAAAAAAGCACTTATTATTGCCTGGCAATAGTAAGCACCACATAAACATCAATTACTCTTACTCAAAATTATAATAAAGAATAGATCAAGGCCCCAGAAATATTTTTCAGTTTTTAGAAATATGAATTTTTTTAATGTTTTTGATTTTTGAAAGATCACAAATGTGGTCTGGATTACCCCTAGAAAAAAGTTTGGCTTAATAACTGATTAATGAGTTTTTTAAAAAGAAACCATTCTGTGTGACCCAGTACAGAGTGTAAAGTTCACTAACAGGAGATGTCTGGTTGGCATAAAAACGATTAAAGAAAATCCTGAGCATGATGTTAATCTTAACTCGGAAACACATGCTTTACATTATTGTCCTATCAGTTCTCAAGTTCCTGGCATATGTCGCTGAAGCAGACTTTTTTTTTTTCAAGTAGTCATTCTCTCTTATTGCTTTTGACTTAGATAAACGACCTTCTAACTAAAGATTGGGAAACTTTTTGTAGGCTTTATTTGTGATTGTTATTTAAAGTGATAGCTGTGAAAGACTGTCAGAATGTCTTTAGCATAGTGCTCTTCAAAAAGAAAGGGTAATTCCTTTGAAAATAATAATGAAAGGATAATAGAATCTCAGATATAAGAAGAATAAGGTCTGCGAGCTCACGGATGGTATTCATTTGCCAAGACCGGGAAGCCTGTTTCAGGAGCTAACTGGTTCTGCTTGCTTCATACTGCTGAGTACGCTGGGGTTGCTACATTGGGGGCAAAGTGCACTGGGCAGAGGCCCAACAGATTACTCTTCTAGCAGGAAGGACTATGGCAGCTCTGCGTCTACAGTTCTGGCCAACTCACGCCACCTCACAGTCTGGCTTTTCACTGAATATACAAATAATTCCAATGGCCTGGGTGTTTATTATATACTAAATACGAGCACTACTCTTAGTAACATTTCTGAATAAATACTTTACCTTTTTAACCACTGCTATTTTATGTTATTCTCTGCACATGCGTCCTGGAAGCTTGTGTCCAACATGGAGATTAATGAGACATACAAAAAATAAAGTGCAAATCTGCATTTTTAATTGAGAGCACTTTTAAAGGAATTTCAGTATTTATTACAAGACTTAGATCTGCAGAAGTAGAGAGGCAGCATCATCTGGTGGAGCAAATACAGGCTTAGGAGTCCCACCTGGTTTATTTCCTGGTCACCAGTTACATAATCCCTCTAACTCTATCTCTTCATCTATAAAATGAGGACAAGACAATATCCGCCCTAAAATTTTCAAGAATTCAGTTAGATACATAAGTCAAAGAGTGCGTACCGCACGGAATGACGGAAAAGTTTCTCTCTCCAACATTCAGTTTCCCCTTCCCTCTCAGTGGAAAGAGAACTGAAGACTAATTAAACCCTCAGAATAGGGCAGCCCGGGTAGCTCAGCGCTGTAGCGCGGCCTTCAGCCCAGGGTGTGATCCTGGAAACTGGGGATCCAGTCCCACGTCCGGCTCCCTGCATGGAGCCTGCTTCTCCCTCTGCCTGTGCCTCTGCCTCTCTCTCTGCCTCTCCCATGAATAAATAAATAAAATCTTTTAAATAAATAAACTCTCAGAATAAAGGTTGAGGTTTTCAGTAAAAGAAAAATGTCACGTCTAAAATGATCACCAAGAAAGTACTTTATAGCGAGAGAGCCTTCCCTCAGCCTTAGTCATTAATTCTATGCTAACTAACCTCAAAGTACAGAACTTGGAGGTTTTCCCTAATGTAATGCAAACACCCTGTGTCTAGACAGTCAAGAGACCCAGGATCTTAAAAAGGTTGTCATTCTCTAGAGGAAAAAAAAAAAAAATCCTCCACTGAGGATATTTGCACTCAGATCACTAAAAAGTTATGCAGAGAAACCCATTAGGTGTTAAATGGACATCCGTTTCCCAGGCCGTGAACCTGGGCTAAGCCTTCAGGATGGAAACCTTACTTGGGAATAAAGGTTTGAGCCCCGTTAATTCTAGAGGTCATCGAAGACCATCTCCGGGCGCCAAGCTGTATTTAAACAAAATGGACCAAGGACAGAGGCCTAAGTAGGCAGGGAGATGACAGGTGACAGGTGGCCATCCTGTGGGCCTCCTACCCCGCAGCGCAAAGGAGCAGGCGGTGGAACCCGGGGCTTCCCTTGCGGGGCCAGACATCCTCCTCGAGGCCTCCGGAGTTGTCTTAACGCCCCTCGAGAACCCCCCCCCCCCCCCCGGCCCCGGAGGTGGAGCATCGCCCTACCCCCGCCCGCCCCGGCGGTGCCCTCCTGGGTGGCCTCCTGCGCCCCGCCCGCGGGGCAGCCCCTACGATGCGCCGGGCCCCCCTGGAGCCCCGGAGACACGCCCGGGGAGGTCCCTGGCTGCCGTCCTCCTGGGGCCTGTGTGTCTACGGAGGATTTGCAGCGAGTCCTCGGAAACCAGCCGGGGAAGGGGCCGGAGGCTCCGGGCGGAGGCAGAGTTCTGGGAGGCCCCGCACCTGCGGCTGGGGGTGGAGAACCCGGGCTCCCTGTGTCAGCTCCCACTGCCCCGCCTCACCTGCTCCTGTCAATTCATCCCGAAAGGTAATGTCAAAGTTGGAGAGTACGCTTTTTTTTTTAAAAGATGTTATGTATTTATTCATGAGACTCACAGAGAGAGGGGCAGAGGCAGAGACACAGGCAGAGGGAGGGGAGCCCAGTGCGGGACTCGATCCTGGGACCCGGCGTCACGCCCCAGGCTGAAGGCAAATGCTCCACCGCGGAGCCCCCCCGGGCGCCCCTGGAGGGTACAGTCTTTAAAAGTCAGCATCCAAGACCGCGGATGTACCCGGAGGGCACCGACGCGCTGCGCTCTGCTCCGCGTCAAGACTGATGAGCGGGGATCCCCGGGGGGCTCAGCGGGTTAGCACCTGCCTTCGGCCCAGGGCGTGACCCCGGGGTCCCGGGATCGAGGCCGGCGTCGGGCTCCCTGCGTGGAGCCTGCTTCTCCCTCTGCCTGCGTCTCTGCCTCTCTCTCTCTGTCTCTCATGAATAAATAAATAAATAAATGTTTAAAAAAATAAAAAAAAGTGATGCGCATCCCGCAGAGGCCACCGCGACCCCGCGCTCGGAGGCCCGCCCGCTCGCCGCGCCCTCTGCCTCCGCCCCGCCCCCAGCCCCGCCCCCCGCCCCGCCCACATCCCTCAGCCCCGCCCACAGCCCCGCCCAGCCCCGCCCCCCGCGCACCTCCGCCCCTTCCGCCCCGGCCTGGCCTGCAGTGCGGCCTCCCGGCGGGGGGCGTCGCTGTGTCGGGGTGCGCGCCGCTCCCCGGGCCGCCGGCGCTCGGCGGGGGCGGGAGGCGGGGCGGGAGGCGGGGCGGGGTCGCGGCGGTCGGAGGCGGCGGGCCGGGGTCTCTGCGCCATGGCCGCGTCCGTGTTCTGCTGCCTGCGGTGCTGCCGGGACGGCGGCGCGGGGCACATCCCCCTCAAGGAGATGCCGGCCGTGCAGCTGGACACGCAGCACATGGGTGAGGCCCCCGCCCCGGCCCAACGGCCCACGCCCCGGCGCGCGGCGGGACCACGCGACACGGCCCCGCGGGGCGCCGCCCCCCCCCGGCCCCGGCCCCGGCCCCCGGCCCCCGCCCTCCGCCCTCCGGGTCCCCGGGCGCCCGGACACCCCTGCCTCCTCTCCCGACCCCGGCCCTTGGGGCCCCGGGTCTCCCGTCCCCCCCACGACCCACCCCGCCTCCTACCCGCCCCTTGGCTCCCCAGATCCCCCGGGCCCCCCCAGCTGCCCCCCTGCACCCGCGCGCGGCCTCGCGGGGTCCCCGGGTTCCCCGCCCCCCCTGCCTCCCAAGTCTCCCTGGCCCTCCGGGGACCCCCCCACCCAGCTGCTCCCCTCCACCGGGGCATGGCCTCGCGGGGCTCCCCGGGTCCCCGCCCCCCCAGCTGCCCCCCTGCACCCGCGCGCGGCCTGGCGGGGCTCCCGGTCTGCGCCCGCTCGGCCGGGCCGTGTTGTGCGTGGAGGCCGTGGAGGGTCCTGCCCCTCCCCCCCGCCGGGCCCTGCACCTGCCGCCCCGTCCCCCAGGCTCTGGCTCTCGGCGCCGCGCCTCCCCGGACCCGAGCCCCCGGCCCAGCGCTCCTCCCGCGGGGCTCCTCCCGGGTGGCCTACACAGGATCTCTGGCCGCAAATGAATATTAAATACAAACATTCGGGGGGGGGGCGGGGACAGTGAACTAAAAATTGTTTCGAATGTATCAGCATTTGTATCTTTTGGACTGAATATAGCGTGGCTCTATTTTTGGCTGAGCGTTAAAAGTGAAACAAATGAACCTTGATGGTTGGATGAGAAAATTGAAAAAAGAAAACTTGACACGGCCTCTGCATTTTTTTTTTTAATTCAGGAACGGATGTTGTCATTGTGAAAAATGGAAGAAGGATTTGTGGGACAGGAGGCTGTTTAGCCAGCGCCCCTTTACATCAAAACAAAAGCTACTTTGAATTCAAAATCCAGTCCACAGGTGGGTATAATGGTTCTTTTTTTTTTTTTTTTTTTTTAATTTTTATTTATTTATGATAGTCACACAGAGAGAGAGAGAGAGGCACAGACATAGGCAGAGGGAGAAGCAGGCTCCATGCACCGGGAGCCTGACGTGGGATTCGATCCCGGGTCTCCAGGATCGCGCCCCGGGCCAAAGGCAGGCGATAAACCGCTGCGCCACCCAGGGATCCCATGGGTATAATGGTTCTTTACCATTGGGAGCCCTAACTGTAAATAGTAAGAGCAGTTTTGGGGTACATGAGAAAGATCAGTGAGACAGTAAAAAAAAAATCACAAAGCTTGTTTGGAAAGCCCCTTTTTTCCCCCCCCACCTCTTGTGTGATCCTGGTTAAAGTAGTTAATTTAGTTATTTTAGGTTCAGTTTGCATATCTATAAAATGAGATTACAGGAACTACCATTCCTGCTTTGCATTAATCATACTTACAGATGTGTTTTGCACTGGGTCTGTGTAAGGCGCTGGCCTTATTGAATGGGTACTAGATGCTCCATTTCATTCGATCAAGCGTATAAGGTGTAGATTCCTGCTGTGTTATCTTAGGATAGAATCAGTCTTACGATCCTGAATTTTTTTTAACACTTGTTAAAATACCAAGATCTGTTGCCTTCTGAAGCAATCAGCAGATTTAGAATTCTAATATCTATACTTCTCATTAAAAAATTTACAGAGTGTCTTGAATCATATGACAGTCCTGTTTGAGTATTAGAGTAGCAATGAGTTAACTTGGAGCTGTACTGAATATGAGGAAATATATTGTTTAAAGCTTTGTTGTAAGAAAAAAAACTTCTAGTGAAATATAGCTTGAAAAATAGAAGTATAGGTATAAAATAGGAAAACTAGCCGGGAGTAAGTCAATCAACCATACTCTTCTTACTCGACAAGCTTGAATGATATAAAACATCCTTCTGGGGCTTATTTTCTTAATTAATGTAAAATACTGATATTCTTAAGTATATGAAATAAAAGGAAACTGTCCTCCATTCTTTTATAAGCTAAACTGCAAAATGTCTCTGGTTGCTAAAATCTTCTCAAGTACAATCTACCTTTCTCAAGAGAAGCCATTATATTCTTGAACCTTAAATTTGGTACAAGTTTTCATGTGGGTTTTCTGTAAAGGATGGCATCCTCAGTGACATCTCTAGGATAAATACATTGTTGGGGTTTGTAAATTGATCTCTCAATGCAAGCCTGAGACAGTTGTGCCCAAGGGCATCACAGCATGCACAGTTCTCTAGCGGTAAGGAGACTCTAACCCCGTCTAGAACTGTTGTCCACGAAGCTAGTATTATCATCTCTGTCACTCTTAAAATTGTCCCACTCTGGAAGGTAAATTACATAGTCGGATTATCTAGGAAGCCTAGACGGTAATATCCAGACATGCAGCTTTTTGATAGTGCTGCTCACTTCAGAAAAATTGGCAACCTGATCTTCAAACTTTCTACCATTTATAGATTTTCTCCTAACTGATTTTGATAAAAACTGAGAAGGAAACAGTTTGAGACAAAAATCCAGAGCTCTAGGTAATTCAGTTTCACTGGTTAGCTGCTTGCTTTAAAATCAGCTTAGACCAAAAGGCTTTAAACTCACTGACTTAAGGTACGGGTAAGAAAATCATTTTTCTATCATTAATTTTCTCCTCTTTGTGATCTTGACCAGGTCCTATATTCTCTGTCACACACCATGGACAGAAAAGTTAAAGACAGATTTCCCACCTCTCCAAGTAGTGCTTGGCTAGAACCCTGGGCCATTTAAATTTGTTGTGTAGCTTTTTCAAAATGTCTTTTAAAGAATAGTGATGACAATAATAGCTAACATCTTATAAAAAATACTCTGTGCTTTACTTAACCGATTTTGGGGGGGATACTTACACTGATCCAACTATTTACTAGGTTACCTTCCTGTATCTCTTAATAACTGAAGTACTGTTAGAAGCCCAAGTTCGCAGGTGAGGAAGCAGAGGGAGGTTAAAGACCTTGCCCCAGATGACGTAGCTAAGCCGAGGTTTCACCCAGGCAGTACGGGTTCAGGACGCATTCTTACCTCCTAGGTTGTGCTCCATCCGTAGAGAACATAGGGTACTTTGCAGCCTACTTTTATTTACTTATTTTTTCCTAAATATATATATTTTTAAAGATTTTATTTATTTATTCATGAGAGACAGAGAGCGATTCATGAAAGAGGCAGAGACACGGGCAGAGGGAGAAGCAGGCTCCATGCAGGGAGCCCGACACCATCTCGATCCTGGGTCTCCAGGGTCACACCCCAGGCCGAAGGCAGGCGCTAAACCGCGGGGAGCCACCCAGGGATCCCCTGCAGCCTATTTTTAAAATATTTGTTTTTTAGAACATAAAAAATAGTTCAGTGATAGTATGCCTCTTCTTTTAAAAACAACTTATATTCTTCTTAAAAACAATTCCTTCTTTCATATTTGTATTCCTTCGATTTTGGGGGCATTTAAACTGTTATTTTTTAGGAATATGGGGTGTTGGCGTTGCAACTCAGAAAGTTAACTTGAATCAGATTCCTCTTGGCCGAGATGTGCACAGCCTGGTGATGAGGAATGATGGAGCCCTGTACCACAACAATGAGGAGAAAAATAGGCTGCCAGCAAACAGTCTTCCGCAGGAGGGAGATGTGGTGGTAAGTTTTCTTGTGGGATTGTTTCCCACTGTAACTTATTAGACTTGAACTGCTTAAAAAACAAAAAACAACAAAAAAAAAAGACTTGAACTGCTTTTAGCCTGGCAGTTTGTGCTTTGAATTCCGAAGTGCTGGGACTGGGTCTCCTGAGATGGCACATACTCCAGAGACAGCCCCTCGGGTAGTTGCTGCTGCCTCACCTGACTGCCCTGCTTCCTGACGCCGCCGCCGGCTGGGAAGAAGAGCGTGAGCCCTTATTTCCATTCAGGAGAATTAAGGACAGGTTGGCTGTTGATCAGCGTTTCCTGCTTCTCTCACATCAGAGAAGTTCTTGGTCCACAATGTTAAAAGTTTGCTGATGTTCATATTAGAAAGTACTAGGTATTTTCCCCACTCGAGATCTCTTAGAGAAAATTGTGACGTTTATTGCAGGCATACCTCGGACATGCTGTGGGTTTGGTTCCAGACCGCTTGCAATAAAGCAAATACGGTAGTAAAGCAAGTCAAGTGAGGCTTTGGTTTCCCGATGAATATAAAAGTTATGTTTGCACTTTACTGCGGTCTCTTAAGTGTGCGATAGCGTTACATCTAAACAAGTATACGTACCTTAGTTAAGAAATACCTTATTGCTAAAGAAATGCTAATCATCATGTGAGTTTTCAGTGAGCCATAATCTTTTTGCTGGTGGAGGGTCTTGCCTCAGTGTTGATGGCTCCTGACTGATCAGGGGCAGTTGCTGAAGGTTAGGGTGATGGGACAGTGGCTTAAAAGCAGATGACAATGCATTTTGCTGCAAAGATTGACTCTTCATTAACAATTTCTCTGTAGCATGCAATGCTGTTTGAGAGCATTTTATCCAAAGTAGGTCTTCTTTCAAAATTAGAATCCATTCTCTCAGACCCTGCTGCTGCCTCATCAGCTAAGTTTGTATGATATTTTTTTTGAAAGATTTTATTTATTTATTCGTGAGAGACACAGAGAGAGGCAGAGACACAGGCAGAGGGAGAAGCAGGCTCCATCCAGGGAGCCCGACACAGGGCCCGATATGGCCTGAGCTGGAGGCAGGTGCTCCACCCCTGAGCCCTCCGGTTGGCCCTATATAATATTCTAAATCCTTTGTTGTCATTTCAACAGTCTTCACAGCATCTTCACCAGGAGATGTTATCTCAAGAAACCACTTTCTTTGCACATCAGTATAATAACTCTTCATCTGCTGAAATTTTATCATGAGGTTGCAGCAACTCAGTCACATCTTCAGGTTCTGCTTCTAATTCGAGGTCTGCTGCTATCCCTACCACCTCTGCAGTTATTCCTCTAAGTCTTGAAACCCTCGAGGTCATTCATAACAGTTGAAATCAACTTCTTCTAAACTTCTATTAATGTTGATACTTTGACTTCTTCCCATGAATCATGAATATTTTTCTTCTTTTTTTTTTTTTTTTTTTTTTTTTTAAGGTAAGCTCCATGCCCTTATGGAGCCCAACACAGGGCTTGAATTCATGACCCTGAGATCAAGACCTGAGTGGAGACCAAGGGTCACATGCTTAACCAGCTGAGCTACCCAGGTGTCCTGAATCACAAATGTTCTTTTTATTTTTTTAGAGATTTTGTTTATTTATTTATTTGAAAGAGAGTGAAAGAGAGAAAGCGAACACAAATAGGGTGAGGGTAGAGGGAGAAGCAAACTCCTGCAATCACGAATGATCTTAAGGGCATCTAAAATGATGGATCTTTTTCCGAAGGTTTTAGGTTACATTTCTGAGATCTTCCAGAAGAATCATCATCTATGGCAGTTGTAGCCTTACAAACTGTATTTCTTAACTAATAAGACCTGAAAGTTGAAATTACTCCTTGATCCATGGGCCACAGAATGGATGCTGTGTTAGCAGGCATGAAAACAGCATTAATCTCATATATTTCCATCAGAGTTTTTGGGTGAACAGATGCATTGTCAGAGAGTAAGGATTTCATTTTTTCAAACCAGTGGGTCTCAGCGGTGGGCTTAAAGTATTCAGTAAACCATGTGGTGTTCTCCAGGCTTTGTTGTTCCGTTTATAGAGCACACAGCGTAGAAACACGTCGGTCTTCAGGGCCCTGGGATTTTTGGAATGGACAGTGAGTGTTGGCTGCAACTTAAAGTCACCAGCTGCATAGCCCCCAGTAGGAGGATCAGCCTGCCCTTTGAAGCCAGGCCTGGACCTCTCCTGTCTAGCTCTGAAGATCCTAGATGGCATCTTCTTCCCGTGTAAGGCCGTTCCATCTGCCCTGGCGATCTGGTGTCCAGCGCAGCCACCTTCCCTTGGCGAGGTCCCCGGGATGACTTGCCGCAGCTTCTGCTCAGCACGGGCTGCTTTACCTTGCGCTTTTGTGTTATCGAAATGGCCTCTTGCCTTAAACTTCATGAACCGACTTCTTCTCGCTTCCACCTTTTCTTCTGCAGCTTCCTCTCTCAGCCTTCATGGAATTGAAGGGAGTTCACTGGTTCAGGCTTTGGGTTGAGGGAATATTATGGCTGAGGCGATCTAAGCAGACCACCAAAATTTCTCCACATCAGCAGTCAGGCTGTTCCGCCTTCTTACTATTTGTGTGTTCGCTGGAGTAGCACTTTTAATTTTCTTCAAGAACTTTTCCTTTGGGGATCCCTGGGTGGCGCAGCGGTTTGGCGCCTGCCTTTGGCCCAGGGCACGATCCTGGAGACCTGGGATCGAATCCCACGTCGGGCTCCCAGTGCATGGAGCCTGCTTCTCCCTCTGCCTATGTCTCTGCCTCTCTCTCTTTCTCTCTCTGTGACTATCATAAATAAATAAAAATTAAAAAAAAAAAAAAACTTTTCCTTTGTAGTCACAGCTTAGCTACTTTGTTTGGTACAAGAGGCCTAGCTTTTGGCCTGTCTTGGCTTCCTACAGGCTTTCCTCACTGAGCTTGGTATTTCTGAATTTTGATGTAAAGTGAGATGCACGTGACTTCTTTTCGCTAGAACACTTACAGGTCATTGTAGGGATATTAACTGGCCCAACTTCAATATTGTGTCTAAGGGAATAAGGAAGCCGGAGGAGAGGGGGGAGACGGGAACAGTCAGTCACTGAAGCAGTTAAAACCCACACATACATCCATCAAGTTTATGGTCTCATATGGGTGTGGTTTGTGGCACCCCAAAACAGTTGTAATAGTAGCATCAAAGATCGCTGAACACAGATCACCTTAACAAATACAATAGTGCAAAAGTTTGAAATATTGCAAGAACTACCAAAATGTGACCTAGAGACTTGAAGTGAGCAAACGCTGTTAGAAAAACGGCACCAATAGACTTGGTTAACACATGGTTACCACAAACCTTCAATTTGTAAAAAACACACTATCTGTGAAGCACAATAAAACAAAGTATAAAAAAAATGTATGCCTCTATTTAATTTATGAACTTCTCTTAAAGAATTTCAGCATTTTACTAGGAGTATTAATCCTCATTAAACTTAATCTTATTAAATTTCTTCACTTTGAGAACTTTTCAAAGAGGGACCCCGTGGGTGGCTCTGTGGTAGAACATCTGCCTTTGGCTTAAGTCGTGATCCCAGGGTTCTGGGATCAAATCCCACATTGGCCTCCCTGCATGGAGCCTGCTTCTCCCTCTGCCTGTGTCTCTGACTCTCTCTGTATCTCATGAATAAATAAATAAAATCTTAAAAAAAAAAAAAAACTCTTCAAACAATAGGACTTAATCCTAAGACCTCTCTATTTTTATTCCCAACTAGATATATTTAAGTCTTTACCAAAGCCACCCTGTTGAAAATGAAATCCGGAGATCCCTTTCTGCTTTCCCTGTTACTTCTTACATGGCATTATCCAAGAACCTTACACACTGGGTGTGGGCTATCAGCTCTTGATTGAGAAGAGAATCCTCGGCTCCCCTTCAGCAAAGGTGCCCTTATACATAGAGCCTTGCGTTCCTGGCTCTGGTACCAACTTGAAAGAAATCTATGTAATGAAGGAAAGTTTCTAATGATAAGACAACACAGGGTAAATCCAGGTTTTTGAATTGAGGAAATATACAGCATTTTGGTGAGAAGGAAGACACATGTGGAAATTAAGATTTTTAACTGTGGTCTGATCTTTCATTTTTCTTAAAGGTTTATTTTACAGAAAGAGTGGGGGAAAGGGGCAGAGGGAAGGGGAAAGAGAGACTCTCAAGCAGACTCCTGCTGAGCACAAAACCCAGTGTGGGGCTCAATCCCATGATCCTGAGATCATGACCTGAGCCAGAAATCAAGAGTTGGACAGCTAACCAGCTGAGCCACCCAGGTGCCCCTGATCTTTCATTTCTTTTCTGCAATTAAAAAAATACAAAGAACGTTTAGTTTGCATTTTTTTTTTTTTTTTTTAGAGAGGGAGAGAGAGAGAATCTTAAGCAGACTCCATGCCTAGCATAGAGCCTGACTCAGGCCCCATGTCACAGCCCTGAGATTATGACCTGAGCCAAAATCAAGACTTGGACACTTAACTGACTGAGCCACCCAGGTGCCCCTAGTTTTTTTAAATAGGTAAATTATTGAAAGATTTTTAGGAGAAAAAAAAGGAAATTGTTTTAGGAGACAAAAGACATAAACCATTTATAAAATCTGCTTTTCTCTGTTCTTCTTTTTAAATAGTTGGTTTTGTATTTGTAGATCATTGCCAGATGTCCGTAATACGGAACACCCTTACTCAAATGGATATTTCTTGAAAGAGAATCTTGAAGTCAGGTCGATGCTATCAACCTGTTTACACTAAGATGAAATTCAAACATAAGCAAGGATAATCAGTAACAAATGTTTGTCTTTGTTGGTGTGTTGAACTTCTACCGTGTGTTATTCTTGCCTTCCTATCTCATTTGTTGAGATTACTGATACCACAAATTGACAGATTTAAGAATGTCATTTTTAGTCTGTCAGCTTTATTAAATTAGACTTTGAGTTCTCATACCCATTCTGATAAAAGGAGGACTTTAAAAAAGGTGAAATATATGCAGAATCAAGAAAAGTAAAACATTACCTTACCATATTACCTTCATCTGCCTAGTTCGGACATTTGAGAACAAATTTCACCAAATTGCTGACAGTGGCATAGGAAAAATAGGATGGATTTAAGACAGTGAAAACACTCCCATATGTGTAACATTTCAGTCATATACCATTCTCTGAGGAGAAATCAAGAAAAATAAGCTTTCAACATCCGACCAAATGATTATATTCATGCGATAGTCCTACAGTGCCCACAGGGCCTGCTACAGCACGAGGAAGGTATACCTGGCTTGGGAGTGTAGGTGAAGAAATGTAATGAGATTAGGTTTAATGAGGATCAATACTTTTTTCCTTTTATATATAGTCTTGGAAAGTGGAAATCATTCTAAAATTGTACTTTTTGGTTCAATTTAGAGAAGTTTTATAAACATTCTTTGTAATGATAATGGCAAACACTTCTCTAGCATTTATTATGGGCAGGCACTGTTTTAAATGCCTAGCAAGGATTAAATTGTTTAATCCTCATAATGATTCTATACACTCTCTAGTATTATTACCATCATTTTACAGATTAGGAGAAGTAACCTCTTCTGCGGAGGGATCCTGGGTTAAAATACAGGCGTCGTAATTACAGAGCCTGTTCACTGAATATGCAATTATTGATAAATGCCTTGAACACATTAGATTATTTGGTATCATTATGGTGGAGTGAAACCTGGTTTCTAAATCATATAAAGGACTAAGTTAGAAATACTTGGGCTGAACTCTGCTCATAGTACTTAGTACTCCTATCCTTTCCCACTTGTTTCTTTGGTTTTAGGATTTTGCCCTCAGCTGCAGGTTTGGGCAACTAAAGCTTGCTTGCTTGCAGTAGGTTATGCTGCCACCAGGTGGTGGAGGCCGCCTGGATTATGCGGCTGATTACGCGGCTGCTCCAAACTGAGAGGTACCCCATGACATGTTCCTATAAAGAAGGAACACATTGTTTCTACGTAATTCTGTTTTCATTACAAAAAGAAATCCCAGCCACCAGTTAGCTTTATTATTATATTTAAATAATAAACTAAATGAAACAGAAACAATCTGTCTTGATATTTTTTGACTACTAACAAATTTTTATTTAACCCTGGCTAAGATTTGAGGTTTTTTTTTTTTTTTTTTAAGATTTATTTATTTTAGAGAGCATGCATGAGTGAGGGGGGCAGGGCAGAGGGAGAAAATCTTCAAGCAGACTCGCTGCTGAGCGCAGAGGTAGGCCCCAGGACCCGAGAGATCAGGCCCTGAGCAGAAGCCAAGAGGCCTGACTGAACACCCAGCTGCCCCAGGAGAACCTTTAATAGCGCTTAGTACGTGGACTCGCCTGGGACTTGGTTGTTTTAACTAGAAAGTGCGGGAGGCAGGCTAGATCATCTGTACGATCTTTTTCTAGCTCTATAAAGTTTTTTTTTTTTTTTTTTTAATTTTTATTTATTTATGATAGTCACAGAGAGAGAAAGAGAGAGAGGCAGAGACATAGGTAGAGGGAGAAGCAGGCTCCATGCACCGGAAGCCCGATGTGGGATTCAATCCCGAGTCTCCAGGATCGCGCCCTGGGCCAAAGGCAGGCGCCAAACCGCTGCGCCACCCAGGGATCCCTAGCTCTATAAAGTTTTTAAGTTGATATAGTATATCCACAGTCAGAAATCCCTGGAGTGGTCTTTTTGGTCTATGATGATTTTGCAGTTGAAAGATCTCTGCTGTTCTGCATTCTTCAAAGCTCTCCTCCTGCCAGCTCTTAGGAGCTATGGCATCAAGCATTAAAGAGAGGCAGGATGGTGCGCCACCAGAGTAAGTATGCTGCGTGGGTGTAAATCCCAGGCCTGCCACTTCCCAGCTCTGTGGTCTTACGTAAGTTACTAAACCTTTTTGTGCTTTAGCTACTTCATCTGTAAAATGGGGATAATATAATAATACCCATTTTGTGAGGACTAAATGATTAAATATGAAATACTTAGAATGGTGCTTGGTTCATAATACAGGCATTAAAAGTGTTTTTCAGCATTTTATTAGTAATAGCCGTTTATTATTAGTCTTTTTCACCATCAGTAACATACAGATGTAGAGAGTGATCTATTTTTATTCCACCTTTTTTTTCCCCTACTCTTTTGAGTTATTTTTCTGTTTTCAACTTGATGTATTCCATTATATAAACACTTTATTTATTTATTTTTTATATATAAACACTTTACCTTGGTAATGGATTTGAAGTGCTTGAAAGCAAGGTAAAGAGATACGGAAATGTATTTCATTTCAGAAATAAGTTGTATCGGGAAGCCTGGGTGGCTCAGCAGTGGA
The DNA here is from genome assembly GCF_048164855.1 of Canis lupus baileyi. Classification (NCBI taxonomy): domain Eukaryota; kingdom Metazoa; phylum Chordata; class Mammalia; order Carnivora; family Canidae; genus Canis; species Canis lupus. The sequence goes on along the minus strand of NC_132854.1, from coordinate 59,511,146 downwards.
GCGTCTGCCTTGGGCTCAAGGCGTGATCCCGGGGTCCTGGGATCGAGTCTGCATCGGGCTCCCCACAGGGAGCCTGCTTCTCCTATGTCTTTGCCTCTTTCTGTGTGTCTCTCATGAATAAATAAATAAAATTTTAAAAAGAAAAAGTTATATGAAGATACTTTTTCACAGTTTGAGAACAGTGACAAGTAGTAAGCCCTAATGCAGAAAAATTCATTGTTTTTCCCCCTATCTACAGAATTAAGATAAAATTCTGTTTTTTGTGTATGAGTTTTAAGGGTCTCTCTCTGAAGGTGCCGGGGCGGGGGGTACAGTCAGGTAAGTGGCCAGCTCTGGTTTCGGCTCAGGTCATGGTCTCACGGTTGTGAAATCCAGCCCAGCCTTGGGCTTTGTGCTCAAGGGGGACTCTGCTCCTGTCTCTCTCTCTCAAATAAGTAAATAAATCTTTAAAAAAAAGATCTCTCTGTACGCGGTCGGCAGTACTTCTATCATCTTAATATTCAGATTATAAAATTAAGATTATCTAAATATAATACCAGACATCAAACTGTTCTCATTTGTTTTACCTCTTGGAACTTTACCTGACTTCCCACCACATAATCACCACTGATTTTTTTTTTTTTTTTTGGTCTCAGTTCAAGTAGAACTCTACCAATTTGTAAACCCTTAATGAAAACTGTTGTGACACTAATTACTTTTTCCATGATTTTCAGTGAGTGCTTTCTGACTATTTAGACTTTTTATGTGAAACATTTATATTTTTACTTTGTAATATTTTCTTTCCTTCCTAGGGTATTACATATGACCATGTAGAACTAAATGTATATTTGAATGGAAAAAATATGCATTGTCCAGCATCAGGTATACGAGGGACAGTGTATCCAGTTGTTTATGGTAAGCTAAAATATTTCTAAATATTACTGTATATTAACTTTTACTTGACATTTTCACTAACTTTATAACTATCATTCAAAAATCTGGACAAGTTAATAAGGACCTTTCTTTATATGAAATGTACTCAGTAGGGTATCAGAATCCCACTTTGCAGAACTAAGGAAGTTTTTCTTCTGATGTATAAAAATTTTTTTTCCCAAATACAATGATCATACTTTAAATATGCAATAGCCATACTCCCTTTTTTAAATCATATAGTCTTATATTCTAGAAAGTTCCAAAAAGCTTTGATTTTACAAAGCTCTTTCTGCCAGTATTAGGGAGATTTAGATGACCGAAAATATAGTTGTAAAAAATATTGTGGAACTAAGGATGGGAATTTTATGTAGATTGAGCATTAGTTACCTTTGTAAAATTACCTGTTAAAATTCTTCTGAGAGAAATTGTGACTTAGAATAGTTTCATATTAGTTGTTTCGCTTTTGATGGTTATCTGTATGTCTGTACTATAGTTTTGCTCAAGTGAGTCCTGCCCAAGAATTGGGTTACTAAAGAGAGGATTCTATACCATTTATTAACTTTAATTTTTATTATAGAAAAATTCAAATGTTTATAGAAGTAAAGAGAATAGTATGCTGAACCCTCATGTACCCATCACCCAACTTCAAATAGTTATCAGCCTGGAGCCAGTCAGGTTTCATCTACCCCCTAATGCTAATACTCCTTCTGTTCTTCATCTTTCCACCTTAGATTATTTTGAAGCAAATGCCAGACATTTTATCATTTTATTCATAAGAATATTTCATATGTATCTCTAAAAAATCAGGTATCTTTCTTTATTTAAAAAACCAAACATAAGCACAGTGCCTTTATTCCTCTATTCTGCTTTATTTTTTATGTTACCAACTTTAAATCAACAGGTGTATGATTTTTCTGCCTATGACCTTAATAGATATAAAAATATTTTCTCATTTAATCACTTTAAGTTCTTAGATTTGAGGGACGCCTGGGTGGCTCAGTGGTTGAGCATCTGCCTCCAGCTTAGGGCATAATCCCAGGTCCTGGGATCGAGTCCCACATCTGACTCCCCGCAGGGAGGCAGGGAGCCTGCTTCTCCCTTTGCCTGTGTCTCTGCCTCTTTCTGTGATTCTCATGAATAAAGAAATAAAATTTTCAAAATAAATAAATAAATAAATAAATAAATAAATAAATAAATAAATAAATAAATAAAAATTTTTTGAAGTTCTTAGATTTGAGCCATAAATAGAAACCGATTAATTTTATAGTAATTTACTAGAAAGGTAGCAGCATTAGAATGACAGGCTGGATGTCAAAAAGTATATAAATAACAAATATAAATATTTAATAACATAATAACAACCAAAGCTTATGCTTTACTTTTTAGTTTTCATTAGTCTTTTCTCCCCAAAATTACTTTTCAGTGATTTTACGGTCTTTGCATATAAAAGTGTATTTTTAAGTTTGATTTTAGTTAGTTTCTTTACCATATTGGATAAACCTAAAAGCAATTCCTTTATCTACTTACATGGAAATGTAGCTTAGTATTCTAAATAATATTGTCTGGAAAAAGTATTCTAAATAATATAGTCTGGAAAATGAAATTTAAAAGTACACAAATGAATGTAGCAAATACAATTTTATTCCATATTGTTTCTTTGATTGAGCATAATTTTAATGTAGTAAAGCTATGGATAGTAAATTACATAGAGTAAAGCATATTTTATAAATTGGCATTGATATATCAGTTAAATTAACCCAAATATTTTAATAATCTGATAATATCAGAGAGAAAAATAAAACTTAAGGAGCGCCTGGCCAGCTTACTCAGTAGAGCATCTGACTCTTGATCTCAGGGTGGTGAGTTCAAGCCCTATATTGGGTGTAAAGATTACTTTAAAAATAAATAAAAATAAAACTTAAATTTAATTATCCTTTGTCCTCTATCCCATGCCTAATCCTAGATCCATCCATTCATTTTGTCAGTTCTTATACTATGGAGAGAAAAGGCTTTATCACACTGAAAGAAAAGTGTCCTTACAAAGTTATGCCTTCCAGCCTAAGCTCTCAGCATTTGTGGCAGTTCTTTTACATTTGTGCACCTTCTAGACCTTCACCATACTTCTTGAATTCCCTCCTCAGTCTCCACAGATGACCTTACCTTCTACTTTATAAAGAAACAGGCTGTCAGTAGTGAACTCTCCCTTCCCACCCCTGCCCTCCTGAAGCTTTTCTGGATCAGATACAGCCTCGCCTTCTTTCTGTCCCATCTTAGATGAGGTGGTTTCCTTCATGTTAGAAACACTATAGTCTAGATCTCTAGGATTCATACCCCTTTGTCGGTTATTTCACTCATACCTCAAGTCAGGAACCTGTCTCTCCAGTGCCTGTAAACATTCTATGAGTCATCCTTATCCCTCAAACCCTTCCTAAATTCACTAGCCCTTGGTTCGACTTCTCTATGTGGCTATATTAGCAGTGGCTACAACACTTGGTGTGTCGTTCAGTTGTTCTTCAACCCACCACTTCACCCAAAGTACCCTTCATAAAATCTCTAGTGGCTTGATGAATGTCAAGTCCAGTACTTTTCTCTGCATTTCTTATGCAATGTAAAATTATATTTAGTCATGTGCATTAAACATTTGTGCAGTTTAACATGTAGCTCTGAAGTAAACACTCATGTCATTACCAGAGTCAACATATTCATCACCCCAAAAAGTTCCCTCCTGTTCTCGTGTAATCCTTCCTGCTCCCCTCTCTCCACCACCGCCCCAGGCTTACACTGATCTGCTTTCACTACAGACTATCTGAATCATAAAGTTTGTATTCTTTTTATACATGGCTTCTCTCGGCATAATTATTTTAAGATTGATCCATGTTGTAGCATGTATCCATAATTCATTCATTTTTATTGCCGAGTAGCACATATAGTTCATCGTGTGCTTATATTGTAATTTGTTTTTCCCTTTGCCTGTTTGTGGGTATCTCAGTTGTTTCCAGTCTGGGGCCATTACCAAGAAAGCTGCTGTGAATATTCATGTACAAGTTTTGTGTAAGACGCTACCACTAGGGGAAGCTGGATGAAGGCCACAGGGAACTCTATTATTTTTGCAACCTTTTTTGAATCTATAATTTTATCAAAATAAAATAATTTTTAAAAAGTAATACATCTTGATGTATAAAACAAAATACAGAGGCAAATAAGGAAAAATTAAAAGTACTCATATTCACACTAATTATCAGTAATATTTTAATGGATCTCCTTTTTAGTGTTTTAATTTTATTTTTCATTGTGGTTATTTCTACCTAATGGGATTATGTTTTGTAACCTGGGGAGCAGATGTATCTATTCTTTTTGCCTGTTAATATTATGGTATTATGAAAATAGTTTATTTTATAATTATGCATTCTTGCGATTTAAGCTGTTAGCTTCTAATTTCTTTCTTTCTTTTTCTGTCTTTAGTTGATGACAGTGCAATTTTGGATTGCCAGTTCAGTGAATTTTATCATACTCCTCCACCTGGTTTTGAAAAAATATTATTTGAACAGCAGATCTTCTGAATGTATTTGTTTTTGAAACTTGTGTTTCTGCACTTTTAAAAGTGTTTACCATTTAATAAAGCTTTACCTGACCTGTAGATGAAAATATATTCTTAAAAATATGCTTGTTAATGTTGTTTAAGAAACCAATGTATTCAAGATACCATCTGGAAGTTGTGATTTAAAATATTTTTGTTTTGTGAGATAAAATCAGCATTTGGGGCAGTTTATTTAATTCTTATTTAAATATAACTATGGGTTTGATTAACAGTATTAAGTGGAAATATGTATATACATATTTAAAAGGGATCTTTCTTACATAAAATAATTTGTTTTTATAATAGAGATGTAGAGTTGGGTGGGTTTTTCTCATTCTGAAATTTAGACCTCATCAACTATTTTAAGTCTGCCGTCTAAGATTTTGTGTCTGTGTTGTCTTTTATATAGAGTGTAACAAAGTGAGAAAATATACATTATTGGCAACTTCTTTTTTGGTGGTTTATTTACTGTAAATCGTACCACTTTTCTTAAACTTTAAATTGTTTACTTTGTATGTCATTGCTTTAAATTTGCTTTGTGAAAGGAGGTAAATGTTTCAGTAACTGTCAGAGCGTTTTGTTGAAGACCATCATGCTGTGTTATTTCAGTACCAGAGTAAGTCATGGTTGATGGGCGATGTATACACTGGCAGACATTTAGAATAGTATGATGCTTTAAACTTAAATGTAAATGAGATTATTCTTTTAAGAACTTTTATTTAAATGTGTGTTTTTCTGTAAGAAATAATAAAACGATAGTAATTAAGTAATACTTAGTACTATATTAAATACATGTTCTTCCTGTTTTGTAATTATATGTTAAGTTCGTTTCATCCTGATTATTTCAGAAGTTCAGAGATAAGTGAAATGCTCTCCGTGACCCTGAGCCTTTGTCGAGTCCTCAGTAGAGATTCCTTCAGTACCCTACTAACTTGAACTAATTCATTGTACACACGCTGGTACAGTCTCCACTTCTAGCAAGTATGCCAAGGATGTGGACGTTTCACTCCTTTGTCAACAGAGAGCAGTATGTTGTACTAGAAAACCACGGGACTTAGAATCAGTTATCTGAATTGTAATTTTGCCACCTAATCCCATTACCTTCTCAGCTGAGTTCCTTAGCTTCCCTGAGCTCAGCTTCCTCATTTATAAAAGATACTCATACCTGCTCGATAAGATTCTATAAGTAAATAAGGTAATATATGTAAAACACTTGAATCACCATAGGCACTTAATAAGTGTAGCTTCCTTGTTGACCCTTAAAACAGTGGGTTTCATAGTGTTGTCAGACTAGCAGCCTCAGCAACACTTGGGAACTTGTTAGAAACACATATTCTCAGGCCCCACCCCAGACCCACTGAATCAGAGACCGTGGGGATTAGCACCCTGGAGTCTGTGGTTGAACGAGTCTTTCAGGTGATTCTAATACATGCTAAAGTTTGAGAACCACTGTTGGGGAGAGAATGGTTGACTACTATAAGTTTTCTAAAATTCTAAGACTATTTTTGACCTATAGGCAAGAGAATCCTGCAGTGTTTGTTTATTTGGTAGATAAAAATGCAACAATATGCTTTGAAAACATAAGTATACTTGAGTAAGTTTATTGACGTAAAACCCAGATTTACCTCTGAAGATACATAATTGAAATAACTATATTATTTATGCGTTTTTGTCTGACTTTCTGTCCTAGTAATCTTAATTTGTAAAGAACATGCTTACTTTGGAAAGCAAATTAAAATGACTACTGTTTGCTGTCTTTATAATGTTATCTACCTCTTAGTTACCCTTTCTTTTTTTTAAGCTAGCTTTTTAAAATCATCATTTTCTTTACTCAATACTATTTTTCTGTCTCTAGTCATATGGAATAGGGACAATACTAAAAATGATATATGAATTACGTCCATGGCAATGGTTTGATGAAGTCTAGATGTGTTTTTAATCTGTAGGTATTTAAGTCCTGTTAGGAAAATTATCTTCCTAAAACTATGACCTCAGTCTAATCTTAAAGAAGACATCAAATTCCAGTACAGGAGCAACCTACAAAATACTTGAACAGTACTCCTCCAAACTATCAAGGTCATCAAAAAAGAAAGAGAAAAAGAAACTGTCATACCCAAGGAACTGAGCCCAACGGGACACAACAAGTAAACGTAATGTGGGATCCAGGAACAGAAAAAAGATACTAGGTAAAAACTAAGGATATATGAATAAACTATGGATTTTAATAATAAAGTATCAATATTCATTTATTAATTGTAACAAATGTATCCTGTGTACGATGTTAATGGAGAAACTGGGAGAGGGCATATATGGAAATTCTGTACTACTCAGTTTTCCTGTAATTCTAAACTATTCTAAGAAATAAAACCTTAAAAAATTACACTGATGGGGCACCTGGCTGGTCAGAAGAGTATGCGATCTTGATCTGAGGGTCTGGAGTTTGAGCCCCACGTTGGGTGTAGAGATTAAATAAAAGAAATTACATTGAGCTAGGAGAAATTTAAAAATAAAGCCTTTCATGAAGCCATCATGAAGAACATTAGTATAAACCCATAGCTTAAATATTTAATGATAGCCAAATACAGGCCTAGATGGGACATAAAACACAGCATTTGTTCCTGGCTGAAGAGACAATGTCCAATGTCTTGATTCTGTATATTGTAAAAATATGTTCATACTAGTGCAATTTATCATAGTTACACTGAAAATTATTACTCATATCAATGATTTAAATATCACAAATGATTTATAATGTTAGATATGTGAAACAATGAGAATCTTTTACATATTAAAAGCCAGAAAAAGTAGATTTGGCTTTTAGTTGCCTTAGGCTCATTCGTTAAGATAATTTTTTTTTTTTAAAGATTTTATTTATTTATTCATGAGAGAGAGAGAGGCAGAGACACAGGCAGAGGGAGAAGCAGGCTCCATGCCAGGAGCCCGATGCGGGACTCAATCCCGAGACCCCAGGGTCATGCCCTGAGCCAAAGGCAGTGCGAAACTGCTGAGCCACTCAGGGGTCCCTCATTAAGCTAATTTGAACATATTTTCAACTTGGATTACGGACTATTATACATTAACTTTGGAATGATATAAAACATAATTTGACCTAGGGCTTTTCTAAATCATTAACAAAAACAGACATGCATAACATTGTTGCTCAGATCTTTAATTGTATGTTTATTTTCTAATATAAGTCTAGTTATGGACAGCAAAAGTGTTAGCTAGAAATGCAAGTGAGATCTTGGACAAGTCTTGATAAAATACCTTAAATCAATGACTTCTAGATAATGCAAAAGATCTAGATATGACTGAGAAGAAATCTGTCATCAAAACTCTAGATAATTTCCCTGTACACAGATAAAACCAAACATAGTGCTCAGAAATGGAATATAATCAACTACCACTTATATTAATTTGCATTAATTGTGCAACCTGGCAGGCAGATACTGTTGGGAGCTAATTGGGCCGTTTGTGGGAATGAGTGGAAACATAATAGAATCAATTAACTATTGTTCTTGCATGTACTGAATAAGATAGGAGATTCCCTTTCAACTTGCTCTTTTAAAGTAACTGGGACGAAATTATTCAAACAGTGGGTACAAAGAGGATAATGTTAAATATGATGAGCTAACATAAATGAAACCACGTACCATCCAAGAGTTCTATAGAAACTTAAAGAGGAAACTCTCCCAGTATTGGCTAAATTGTGTAATACGTAGTCACATAGGAACCATTACAATGTAGTCATCCAACAACTATCATCCATGTGCTGTGTTTCATAAATACTTAAGTCTCTGCCCTCAAGGAGCTCTGCTAATCGCAGTTAATAAGTATGGCTCTAGAATACCCAAGATAGATTGATGAATGGTACAAAAAAAAAAAAACGTTATTAAACATTTCTGTGTTTAATATGAACCATTAAATGCTAGAGTCTAGGAAAAAGTAATATATATACATACATATATATGTGTGTATATATACCTATATATAATATCCTGGAAATAAGATTACTGGGCATTATGTCTTTTATTAATAAAGTTACCTGGTAAATTACTAGTTGATGTCGTGCCAGGCGCCAGCGTAACCCTGACCCCCGGACCCAGGAAAGTAATAGTGCCCGTGAAGCCACATGTGGATAGACCAGTTCTGGCAAACGCTGCATGTTTTTAAAGGACAGCGACAAACCAGTGGGGGCTACCAGGCTGCCAAGGGTCCGCTGACCCCACGGATGAGTGAATGACGATGGGAATGTTAGAAAATAATTCACTGGGCTGTTGAAACCACAGTGACTAGTGAAATGCTGATCATTGTAAGAAGGAAACTAGAGGGCGGCTCGGTTGGTTAAGTGGTTAAACATCTGCCTTCGGCGCAGGTCACCATCTCCGGATCCTGGGATCAAGCCCCGAGTCGGGCTCCCTCTGCCCCTTCCCCTGCTCACATGCGTGTGCTCTCTCTCTCAAATGAATGGATAAAATCTTTTTTTTTTTTTTTTAAGGGAGACTAGAAATAAAGCCAAAAAATTCTGTAGATTCATGTGTGTGATTCTCACAAATGTATTTCAGGAAGGCAGTCATAGGTGTGTTTCAGATCCTCGATCATTCACTTGAAAAATAAAAAGGGGAGTAGATTATTCTCTGTTGCCCTGGAGGCAGAAGTGTTTGGAAGGTTCGGGAAGCCGGCTGCAGTTCCAGCTGGGCGGGAGCTGTCCTATCAGGTCACCACTGAAGTCGCCGCCTTGCAAAGAAATGGGCTTCTGGTCCCTGGAATCGTTGTGACATTTGTTTTAAAGATGGAGGTTTTTTAAAACTGAGAGATGGTGGGCCAACAGATCGGGGACAAATGCCATTGGAAAAGATCCTTTGTCACAGTTCCCAAGAGGAAAGGGCACCCGGGCTGCCCGGGGACACACAGGGAGGCATCGGGTTAGGTCAGGACAGCATCATGTGAATTCTGCAGGTTCGTGGGTGAGTCATCTGTGTAGCTGCAAATGGCAAGATTTCATTCTTTTTTTTTTTTTTTTTTTTTATGGCTGGAGAATATTCCATTGTATATATAATGTCTGTGCCCCACATCTTTATCCATTCATCTACCGATGGACGCCTCGGCCGCTTCCGTAGTTTAGCTGTTGGTCACGCACCGATTATTTAAAAACGACCGCTGATTCAGGTCGGATCGATAAGCCTTGGAATAAAATATGGATCCAATATGTTAACATTCAAATGTATCTGAATCGATTTTACTGGCCGTTAAAAATTGGCCATTTGGTATTTCGAGGCGATGTAGAGTTTAAGCTTTTCTGCTGCCCTGTGTGTCGTCAACAGTGTCTCCCTACGTGCGTTTCAGAGAACAGCAGTTCTAGAGGGTGTTGGTGGAAGGGGTTCAAGGGCAACTGCTTTGGGAACCATGTCTACTTGCTGCAGAGCCCCGGGCCCCGGGCAAGCGCGGCCTCGGTCTTCACTGCAGTGAGCACGGGGGTGGGGGGTGGGGGGGCAGCGGGGTGGGGGGGTGGGGGGTGGCAGCGGGGTGGGGGGGAGGTGTTGAGCAGTGTCAGCAGGCCCCGCGGCTGAGAGGCCTTGGTCGGCGGGCTGCGCCCTAGGGTGACCGGGCCAGGGGAGCGCCGCATCGGGGAGCTGGGGTGGCCGGGGCCGCGCCCTAGGGTGACCGGGGCAGGGGAGCACCGCATCAGGGAGCTGGGGCTCCGGGCTGGTGGGGTGAAGGCAGCTCGCCGCAGGTGGGGCGCCAGTGCCAAGGCATCGGGGACACCGCAGACAGAGCTGGGTTACTGCACGGCCTGGGTTGCCGTCCCGGGGGCGCCGCGGCGAGGCCAGACTAGATGTTTTCTGGGGCTGTGATTGGGATCCATTCGGCCTGTTGCCCCGTGTCCTCACGAGTGACACTGACGACAAAGCAGTGGGAGACACGGCAGCTGCAGGGAGCGAGGCCGGTTTGTCCTGTGAAGCTCCTGTTCCTTCTGGAGCCGGGAGAGGCCGCCGAGGTTTACTGGGGGACGTAGCCCTAGCTCGGCCCTTGCACGGTTTCGGGAGTGAACAAGTGACTTAAAAGGGGTGAACAAAGGCCTGTGAGGTTTGGGGGCAAACAGACGAAAGGCCGCGGGTCGCGTGGCCTGTGGAGCGTTTCAGCTCAGCCAGAGCCCGAGGCTCCGGGGCACCGCACCTGCCAGCACGGGGCTTGCGGGGAGAGGGAAGCTGGCGAGCGGCCCAGGGGACGAAGCTCGCCCGGGGCCCTCGCGCCCGGCCAGGATTACCGCCTGCTTCCGGCGAGGCGGGTCGAAGGGAGCCCCGGTGACCCCGAGGGGTGACCCCGAGGGGCCGCCGCTCGCCACGAGGGCCTGCGGGCTGGGAGCCAAGGCCCGAACAAAACGCACCAAGCCTGGAGCCAGGGTGGGCGTGGGTGGGCCGGCCCCGCGGGCGCCCACTGGGCATCCGATTGCTGGGTGCCGGCAATTAAAGCAGAACCTTAAGTACCCAGAGGCGGGACAACTTCCCGCTGATGCCGTGGGAGCCGTGGGTCCATGTGGGTCCACCCACGCCGGGGTGGTGCAGGAGGGCGAGCTTAAGCCACAAGACATCCTGGAGGTCATTCGTGCAAACCCTCACCTCACGCTTGGACAGGGTAGCCAAGAGCCATTAGGTGTCCCAGCCACGGTGACACCGTTAGCAGAATCCGCGTAACCAACATCCGTGGAGTGACACAGCGCCCTGTCAGCCGCTGTACCAAGTTCATTCTACCGGGGGTCCCCGAGGGGCTCAGCAGTTGAGCACCGGCCTTCGGCCCAGGGCCTGATCCTGGAGACCCGGGATCGAGTCCCGAGTCGGGCTCCCTGCGTGGAGCCTGCTTCTCCCCCTGCCTGGGTCTCTCTCTCTCTCTCTCTCTCTCTCTCTGTCTTTCATGAATAAATAAATAAAATCTTTAAAAAAAGTTCATTCTTCCTTGGCGTGGGGCTAGATAAATCCATTAACAATTTCTAGAGGTTTCTAAAGGAATGTTTGCTTGTTTTTAATTTAAATTCAGCTTGCCAACACATAACACCCAGTGCTCATCCCCTCAAGCGCCCTCCTTAGCACCCCTCAAGGGTTCTTGGTGGAAACTGGACATTTCGGGAGGTGAGGCTTCTAGCACTGACCGCGTGGAAGAGGCCTTTGCAGTCCTCGAGACACACCCTCGTCACATGAGACAAAGGCCAGGATAATCGACCTAAGGTCGATTCACATTTGATTACGCTAGTTCCACGGTCAGTACCTGTAGAGCTGTCGGAAACGATGAGATGAACCCCTGCCTTTGGGGATGATCTGGGTGACAGCTCTCCACGAGCACAGGTAGTGGTTCGCCCACTCTCATCCCTGGGTCGCCTGTGGACACGGAGGCGTGGCCTCCAAGACAGGTAACCAGGCAGCATCTGATCTTTCTCCTCGTGTTATATTCTTGTAATTAGATGGGATATGTCCCCTGAAGCTTGGAAAACCCACAGTCCTGTAATGAAGTCTGCTAAGACTTAGCTTCCGTGCACCTCCTGGAAGGAATATGACACTATATGTTAACTAGAATTTAGGTAAAAAAATTGAAAAGGAAAACATGTAAATTGCTTCAGGTACTATAGACATTTTCACAATATTTGTTATTCCAATCCATGCACATGAAATATCTTTCCATTTGTGTCATCTTCAGTTCCTTTCATCAGTTTTTTTAGGTTTATTTATTTTTAGCAATCTCTGCACCCAACATGGGACTCTAACTCATGATCCCAAGATCAAGAATCTCGCGCTCTTCAAACTGAGCCAGTCAGGCACCCCTTGCATTAATGTCTTAGAGTACAGATCTTTCACCTGTTTGGTTGCATTTATCTCAGGCATTTTATTATTTTTGGTGCAACTTTAAATGAGATTGTTTTCCTAATTTCTCTTTCTGCTGCATTGTTATTAGTGTATAGAAATGCAGTGGGTTTCTGTTCATTAGTGTCCTATGACTTTACTGGAGTCATGTATCAGTTCTAGTAGTTTTTCCTTGGAATCTTCAGGGTTTTCTATATATAGAGTCATGTCACCTGCAAATAGTGAGAGTTTTACCTCTTCCTTACCAATTTAGATGCCTTTTATTTCTTTTTGTTGATTGCTGTGGCTAGGATTTCCAGTATTGTGTTAAATAGTTATGGTGAGAGCAACATCCTCCTCTTGTTCCTGACCTTAGGGGAAAAGCTCTCAGTTTTCTACCATTGAGTATGATGTTAATTGTGGGTTTTTATTTTTTTTATTTTTAAAAAGATTTTATATATTCATGAGAAACAGAGAGAAAGAGGCAGAGACATAGGCAGAGGGAGAAGCAGGGTCCATGCAGGGAGCCCAACGTGGGACTCGATCCCAGGTTCCCAGGATCATGCCCTAGGCCAGAGGCAGCGCTAAACCACTGAGCCACCCAGGCTGCCCAACTGTGGGTTGTTATTATGTTGAGGTGTATTTTCTCTAAATCCACTTTGTTGAGTTTTTTTTTTTTTTTATCATGGAATGGATTTTGTACTTTGCTAAATGTGTTTTCTGTGTCTAGGAGATAATCATACGGTTCTTACCTTTTCTCTTATTGATGTGGTGTATCACATTGATCCATTTGCAAGTATTGAGCCATCCTTGCATTCTAGGAACAAATCTCACGATTGTGGTGAATGATTTTTTTAGTATATTGTTGGGTTCAGTTTGCTGATATTTTGTTGAGGATTTTTGCATCTATATTCAGGGCTATTGGTCATAGTTCTCTTTTTTGGTGATATCTTTATCTGGTTTTGGAATCAAGATAATGCTGGCCTCATCAGATGAATTTGGAAGTTTTTCTTCCTCTTCTATTTTTTGGAAAAGTTTGAGAAGAAAAGGTATTAACCTCTCTTTAAACATTTGGTAGATTTCACCTGTGAAGCCATCTGGTCCTGGACTTTTATTTGTTGGGAGTTGTTTTTTTTTTTTTTTTTTTTTTGTGGGTATTTTTGTTTTTTGTCTTTTTTTTTTTTTTTTTTTTAATACTGATTCAATTTCATTGCTGGTAATTGGTCTGTTCAAATTTTCTATTTCTTCCTGCTTCAGTTTTGGTAGGTTCTGTTCCTAGGAATAGTATCCATTGTTCAATTTGTTGGCATATAATTCTTCATAATATTCTCTTATAATCCTTTGCATTTCTGTGGTGTCATTAACCAGCATATTTATTTGAAGAACTTTTTTGTTCCTTCTGCAAAATAAGATTTTTTTAGAAGCAGTGATTCAAAAATCTTTTTACCACAAAAAAATGGAAAATATAAAGACTTAAAGCCCACAAAAGGCAGCTCTATACAAGCACAATTTCTTGATTAATTATTGTAAAAACTCTACCATTGCTTTAATTATCTGAATGACTGCTTCAATCTTCATTACATATTATTTAAGAATGACTACTGATTCAGGTCTGATAGATATGCCTTGGAATAAAATATGGATCCAATATGTTAATACAAATGTATTTCAATCAATTTTACTGGCCATTAAAAATTGGCCATTTGGTATTTCGAGGTAAAGCATAGTTAAGCTTTTCTACTGACCTATATGTGGTTAACATAGTGTTTCCCAAAGTGCGTTTCAGAGAACAGCAGTTCTAGAGGATGTTAGTAGACAATTGTGCAAAAATGGTTCAAGGGCCAACTGCTTTAGGAAGTATGTCTGTTTACTACAGAGCTTTAGAGAACCAGCTTGTGACCAAGAGAGGGAGACAGAATACATATAATATTACCTAAACACTTAATCCAGGAACTCCTTTTCTTAGGAACAGGGTGTGGTACAATACTTTGGCCAATACTCATCTAGTGAGTTCAGGTTATTTAGGAAGAAAATTGAAAGTTGATTGTAAGTATAAATGTTATAACTCGCTTCTGCGTTTCAGAGGGACCACAAAAGAAGATAAAATGCATAGCGCTTCATGTCCAGGCACTGTTCTAAGAACCTGACTTGCATTTCCTTCTTTAACGTTCAGAACAACCTTCTGAGGTAGTTACAATCACCGTCATTTTATAGATGCAGAAACTGTCCAAGTTCCTGTGGCCACGATGTGGCACAAGGAGGATTCAGCCCCATTCTTCATAACTGTTCCACTATCTGGCATTTCTAGGAGCAGGTATAGGTCTAACCTTCCTGAACCTGTCTGATATTGCACCAGTGTTAACAGGTTTAATTATTGTTGCTTTTTAGAATGTTCTCTCGTCTTTGTAGGGCTTTTCCCCGCTCTGTACTCTTTTTTTCCTTGATTCCCATAGCTATTATCATTTGTTTCTTTTTCTAGATAACCTACAGAGTAATATGTTATGTTCCAAAAATAAAACAAAAATTTTATTGGGGCTTTCATTTTGTTAAAACTCTAAGTTAATATGAGAAAAATTGCCATTTTATGATACTCAGTCTTTCTGTTCATTAACATGATTGCCTTCCAGTCTTCTTTCAGTCTTGCATCTTCTCGGGGAAGTAGTTCTTTTCAAGTGCATTTTAAGTGACTCAGACTCTGTTTAGGGACATTTGGGGTAGGGATCTCTCTTCCAAAACTATCTCGGTCCCATAATGCGGCCCCCTCACCTTTGGCCCCTTTCTTCATCCCATGCTGTAGCTCCTAACTGTGCCTTCTCTTCTCTACTCCTTGACAGAATTTGAAGCCTTATTCTACTATTTAATGATGATATTTATGTTTATTTATTTATCCCCAGAAATCCTCCAGCAAGACTGGACCACTTAGCACCTTCCTTTTACCTCTACCAGTCACCTAGGGCAGATCTCATTTTCCCCTTGCCCCCTCCCTGTTTCACCCCCCATTTCAGGACATTACTGACTCCTCCCTACCCCAGGGCTCCACTGTTGTTGGAACGCTGCCCCCATTCACATCCTGGCCCTGCGCATCCCTTTGGAGGTTTCCTTTCCCTTTCCTTCCCTCACCAAACCAGACAAGGGCTGTGACCTAAATAACACTGCCTCCCCAGCTTCTACCCGGCCTGGGGAATTTCAACAGATGTTTGATCTCTTCCCCTCAAGTCCTGATGACAGAGATGGTGCGATTGGCTTTACAAAATAAAATAATACTTTGTGTTCATCTTTCTCCACTCTCAAAAAGATCATGACTACCACTTAATTTTTATCCCAACACACATAAAGCACAAGGTATACTTGTAGCAAAGCAGGAAGGAGGGTGGTGGTGGCCAAGCAACAGAAGCAAGGTAGCAGTTCATTTGTACTTATATTGAGAAGTTGATTGTTCATAATTCAGGAAATGGCTATGTCCCTAATGCGTTATCAGAACATTATCATTTTACTTAAATATGTGAGGTTTTAAACTTTATAGACTCCTAAGTATGGTTTTATTTTGTTTCAGGATGGTTCTGGAGATTTCTGTTAGAATTTCTTCTAACAGAATTTCTTCTGTTTTTCTCCAACAGAATACTTCTCTCATCTGACGGTTAAATCCAATGAACTAAATAAAGGATTTCTGGCTTCTTCCATGTCCATCTATCTGTAAGAATATAATCATTGTTGACATTTATTGACTGGGCTAAGCATTGCAAGGAGATATAAAAAGAGACACGTGGTTCTTTTCCTTTAAGAGCTGACATTTGTGGTGCGGAGGGGTGGGGAGGACTCCAACAGAGAGCTCCTAAATAATTTTTTCAGCCTCTGCTTAGAAACCCAGCTCCAGAAAGTGCATGGAAGGGAAGCTTTTTATTTATTTATTTATTTTTGATAGAGAGAGAGAGGCAGAGACATAGGCAGAGGGAGAAGCAGGCTCCATGCACCGGTAGCCCGACGTGGGAATCGATCCTGGGTCTCCAGGATCGCGCCCTGGGCCAAAGGCAGGCGCTAAACCACTGCGCCACCCAGGGATCCAGAAGGGAAGCTTTTCAAGCAGGCTTTTCATAAGGAAACAGAAAAACCTCAAGAAAAAGTTCCCTCAATTAATACAATTGTATTAATTAATTAATTAGCCTCACTGAGTCATAGGCTAAATGGAGGGAAACCAAATAATCAATTTACCATCAGTGTAGAGAGTAAAGAAACTTAGTATGGAAATGAGGGGGTGAGTCCTTTGTCTTATCTACAAAGAAGAGATTGGATGCTTCGGCATCTTTATCCACCTGTTATTTCAAGGTTTATAAAATAAATCACCATCGTCTCTCCCCTCATACCACTGCAGTTGTCTTCTGACCAGGTGTCATACCTGTTCCTGCCCAGTGAGCAAACAAATGAATATCTGCTGGGTCTCTTAAACCTTCAATTCAATCTATTGATTAAAATATGTACTTGGTTCAACCTGATTAAGAAAAGTGGACATGATTCTGGTTATTACCAGAAAGAAACATTTCCATGAATTTGTTTCGGCTGGCCTGACCACTAGCTTTTGCTGGGTCTCTCCCATGGCAGTATCAGGCGCTGGGCTGGCCCTGGGTTTATAAGTAGCTTGATAAGAAGTAACGTTCTCTGCCTCTGAGTTGCTTACAGAGACATTGGAACTAGAGACTTGAAAAGAGATCATTATGGTGTGATGGTACAAGGAAAGTATGATGGGGACACAGTGGGAAGCTGTTACCTTTTTCTTTCTTGAGGTGGGAGGAGGAATAGAACGGGGTTTTGAGAGATAAACATTCCAAGTGGAGGAAACAATGTACACAGTCACCAGGCCTGGTCGGGGAAAAAGGCATCAACAGAGGAATATCAAAGGGCAGCTGAATCCAGCTGTGAAGGGTCTTACATTCCAGGCTAAGAAAATTATCCTTTATTTTATGGGTGAGGAGCTAAAGGAGGATTTTTACACAAGGGTAATTTAGTAATTCTAGCAGCAGGTGTTTTGGAGTAGAGTAAGAGTAGAGGCAGAGAGACCAACGGGAGGCTATGGCCAAGGTCCTGGAGATGTTAATGGTCTAAGTCAGTGCCTTAACTCCTAGAAAGTGAAGGGAACAATAACAGGGTCTGCAGTCTACTTTATTAATTCACTAAAAGAAAGATTTGCTTTCCTTAGCTTCCAAGAACACTCTCAATTAATTAATGTAATCAGCCATCAGAGAAATGCAAATCAAAACAACAATGAGATATGACTTCATACCCAAAGACAGATAATAACAAGTGTTAGCAAAGGCATGGAGAAAGTGGAACCCTCATACACTGTTAGTGGGAATGTAAAATGGTGCACTACTTTGGAAAAGTATGGCTGTTCCTCAAAAGGTTAACATAGAATTAACATCTGACCCAGCAGATCCATTCCTAGGTATATATCCAAGAGAAATTGAAAACATGTGCATGCAAAAAAACTTACACATGAATATCCAAAGCCACGTTATTCATAAGAGTCAAAAAAGTGGAAACCACCCAAAGGTCAATGTCTTAGTCGGTTTGGGCTGCTTTAACAAATTACCATAGACTGAGTGTTTTTTTTTTTAAGGTTTTTTACTTATTTATTCATGATAGTCACACAGAGAGAGAGAGAGAGGCAGAGACACAGGCAGAGGGAGAAGCAGGCTCCATGCAGGGAGCCCGATGTGGGATTCGATCCAGGGTCTCCAGGATCGCGCCCTGGGCCAAAGGCAGGCGCCAAACCGCTGCACCACCCAGGGATCCCAGACTGAGTGTTTTAAACAACCGAAACTTATTTCTCACCGTTCTGGAGTCTGGGAAGTCCAAAGTCATGGTTGGACTCTGACGAGAATCCTCTACTTGGTTTACAGTTAGTCGGTCATCTTCTCATTACATCCTCCTAGAGGACTGAGAGAGGAAGGAAGCTCTTCTATGTCTCTTTTTATAAGGACAATAATCCTATCAAGAGAACTCCACCCTCATGACTTAATTACCCACCAAGGGCCCCACCTCCAAACACCATCACATTGTAGATTAGTCTTCCACATATGAATTTGGGGGGAACACAAGCATTTAGTCCATAGCAGTCCATAAGCTGATGAACGAATAAATAAATGAAGAATATTACTTGGCAACATGCTACAACATGGATGAACCTTGAAAACATTACACTAAGTGAAAGAAGCCAGTCAGTCACCAAAGACTGCACACTGTAGGATTTCATTTATATGAAATGTCCAGAGTAGGCAAGTCTACAGAGACAGGTAGATTAGCGGTTGCCTGGGGTTGGAGAGGAAATGAGGGGTGACTGCTAAAGGGAATGTTTCTTTCTGGCAGGATGCAAATATTCTAAAATAGATTGTGCTGATGATTGCACGACTCTGTAAATAAACTCAAAACCATTGAATTGTATACTTTAAATAAGAGATATGGTATATGAATTAGATCTCAATGAAGTTGTTATCAAAAAAGGATAAAAATGTCACACACTGATTATGGAAAGAGAGAAAATATAAGTAAAACTGATATAACCTTCTTCACCAATCTGCAATATGAAACAGCCTATCTCTTCTCTCTCCAGATGATCACGCCATCTCTTTTGAGACCATGCTTTCCAAACTGATGCATGTAGAGGGGCAGTCCTTCCCAATGCCAAGAGAGAGCATGAGAGACCCAAGCCACCACTCCTCCGTGCTCCTGCTCCTAAAGCTGGATCCACGGAGTTAGGGGTCCTGGGGAGGAAGACCACAGAGGTAAAATGCCATTTTCATCACATAATATCAAGGTTGGGTACTATCAACATCACTTGTCACCGTTGATGTTGATCGTGGTCACTTTGCTGCAGTAGTGTTTGTCAGGTTACTCGCTATAAAGTTACTCTTCCCTGCTGCACCCCGACCCTTTCCATACTGTACTCTTTGGAAGGAATTCACTATGCACAGCCCGCACTTAGAGAGTGGGGAGTTATGTTCCACCTCCTTGTGGGCAGAATAGATTTGGAATTCTTCTGCGTGGGAGATATGTTCATTCTCCCTCCGTTAGTGAAGGTTCTTCTGAAAAACAGAACCAATAGATGATAGATGATAGATAGATAGATAGATAGATGATAGGATATAAAGATATGCATCTTTATAGGGATATCTACATCTTTATAGGGATATCCCTTTATAGAGAAAGGGTATAAAGATATGCATATAGATAAACAGAGAGAAAGGGACAGATTATGAGGAATTGGCAATTATGGAGGTTGGTGAGTCCCAAGATCTGCAAGGTGAGATGGCAAACGAGACCCAGGAGACCTGATGGTACAGTTCTAGTCTGAATCTGAAGGCCTGAGAACAAGGAAAAGCTAATGTTTCAGTCTGAGACTAAAGACAAGAAAAAGCCTATATCCCAGTTCAAAGGCTGTCAGATAGAAAGAGCTCTCTCTTACGTGGAGGAAGGTCCACCTTCAACTGTTTCAATGAATATCTCCTACATTAGGGAACACAACCTGATTTACTCAGCCTACAATCTGAACGTTAACTTCATCTGAAAACACCTTCATAGAAACAACCAGAATAAATTCTAACCAAATATGTAAGCACCTCATGGCCCGGCAAGTCGACACATATAATTAACCATCACAAGTCCACACCTTGTATATGTGGCACCCGTGTGCACCTCCTTCAACCATACTTAATCTCCAAATAAAGACAATAGCAAAATCATGATCCCACCTAGCATGATGCAACGATCTTGCCTACGGCTGACAACACACTAACCCCTTACTCAGAAGAGGACACAAAGTCCTTGAGTAACGTTGACTCTTCTCCTGACATATCCTGTAACTTAACAACTCATAAAATTTATACTCCTTGTTTCTACAACTGGTCACATGGTTATAGCTGATATTTATGACTACCTTCCTCCACCACCCGTTCTGTATTCCTTTCACCCTCAACAAGCACCTCAGCTGGTCGTGGTTCTTTTATTTTTTTTTTTAATTTATTTTTTATTGGTGTTCAATTTACTAACATACAGAATAACACCCGGTGCCCGTCACCCATTCACTCCCAACCCCCACCCTCCTCCCCTTCTACCACCCCTAGTTCGTTTCCCAGAGTTAGCAGTCTTTACTGGTCGTGGTTCTTTACCTGATGGAGTGACCCAAACCTTCATTCCTGAAGAATCTGTGCCATTAATAGTCCAGCCTGGATTGGGTTGTAGATTTCCATTTACCTCAATCATAGGACACGGTAATACTAAGAGACACCCTAAGAGATCTCCTGCATGCCAGATACTCTCTTCCTTACATTCAGTATGGAGTCGCAATCCAATTTCCCCTCGGTAGCCAATGTCAGTCACCCCAGGCAGCACAATAGCTCCCTTCTTTGCTTGTTGACTCAGAGGCATGCGGAGCCCAAAGTGACTGGGCAGCAGTCTTAACTTTCAGTTCAGTGGACTCATTGTGTGTCTTCTGGTGGAAGCATTCTTCCCTTTAGAACTAAGGCCTCTATTCACCAAATGATGTTGGGAAAACTAGACAGCAACATGCAGAAGAATTAAAATGGACCACTTCCTTACACCACACACAAAAATAAATTCAAAATGGATGAAAGACCTAAATGTGAGACAGGAAACCATCAAAATCCCAGAAGAGAACACGGGCAGCAACCTCTTTGACCTCAGCCACAGCAATTTCTTACTGGACACGTTGCCAGAGACAAGAGAAACAAAAGCAAACACGAAGTATTGGGATTTCATCAAGATAAAAAAGCCTCTGTGCAGTGAGGGAAACAACAAAATTGAAAGGCAGCCTATGGAATGGGAGGAGATATTTGCAAATGACATATCTGATAAGGGGTCAGTATCCAAAATCGATAAAGAACTTGTCAAGCTCAACACCCAAAAAAGCAAACAATCCAATTAAGAAATGGGCAGAAGACATGAATAGACATGTTTCTAAAGAAGACTTCCAGATGGCCAACAGACACGTGAGAAGATGCTCAACATCACTCGGCATCAGGGACATACTAATGAAAACCACCATAAGGTTCCACTTCACACCTGTCAGAATGGCTAAAATTAACAAGGAACCAACCCTCTCACACTGCTGGTGGGAATGCAGACTCTCCAGCCCCTCTGGAGAACAGTGTAGAGATTCCCCAAAAAGTCAAAAATAGAGCTAACCTACAACCCAGCAATTGCACTACCAGGTATTTACCCACAGGATACAAAAATACAGATTCAAAGGGATACATATGCCCCAAACTTTATAGCAGCGTTATCAGCAACAGCCAAAGTGTGGGGAGAGCCTAGATGTCTATCAATTGATGAATGAATAAAGATGTGAGATATAGATATATACTGGGATATTCCTCAGCCATCAAAAAGAATGAAGTCTTGCCACTTGCAATGATGTGGACGGAGCTAGAGTGTATTATGCTGAGTGAAATAGGTCAGAGAAAAATATTTGATTTCACTCATATGTGGAATTTAAGAAACAAAACAGACGAACCTATGGAAAGGGCAAAAAAAAAAAAAAAAAAAGAAAGAGAAAGGCACACCAAAAATGCTTAATTATAGAGAACAAACTGAGGGGTGACGGAGGGAGTTGGGAGTGAGGTGGGCTAAGTGGGTGATGGATATTAAGGAGGGGCACTTGACACCAGGAGCACTGGGTGTTCTACGTAAGTGACAGATCACTAAATTCTACTTCTGGAACCAACATTACACTATATGTTAACTAACTAGAATTTAGTTTTTTGAAAAGGAAAAGAAAATACTACGAAAGAAAAAAAAAGTGCTCAAGACCAGCAAAGCACAGGCTGTGGGAAGCGGAAGCAAGAAATGTTGCCAGTGGGTGCCTGGGGCTTCTGGCAGCGCCGCCCCCTCCTGGCCCTCGCTGCGGCCCGTGGCTCCGGGAAGGGCGCCGAGCAGGTGCGCGGTGTGTGCGGCGCCCCGAGAGCCTTGCCCCGGCCCTGCAGGGCTCGGCCACCCGCTGGTGCTGCAGCTGCGCCTGCACAGGGCCTGCCGCCGCTCCCCCTGCTGTGTCCCCCGGCCCGCGGGACCGTGCGCAGCAGCCGACGGGGACCAGGCCTTCTGAGCGACCTCGGGTGGCTGCTGCGGGGACGCAGCGCGGGGAGGGCCCACGGATTCGGACCTGGCCTAAGTGTCCATTCCAGGGGAAACAGAAGGGGCTCCTTCCAGGTCAGCCGCCAGGTCACTGGCTGGTCACCCCGGGAGATGACGCCCTATCCGAGCTCAGCGTGGTCTCTGCCGTTGGCCCGGTGGGTGCCGAGCGGTGACCGGAGCAGGTCAGCCTTGGCCCTGGAAGCCCCCGTTGCCGAGCCCGTGCGCGACCCCCATCCCTACCACCAGCCCGCTTTGTCCGAGCTCTGGAAACAGGCTGAGTCATCCCCTGCACTCGATCATCAACCGCCTCCTGTGCGAAGCTCACCCCGGGTGATAGTCCTACGAGACACGAGCGGTCACATCTCGTCCCACCCACAGCGGTCTTCCACGCACCCAGCCCCAGGCTGCCTCGTCCCCACCATCTGGCCCGCCCGCGGCCACAGCCCCGCACCTGGCCCAGGTGCACAGCCAGGTGCGTTGCCTGCAGTCCTGGCCATGGGGAGGGTCTGCGTCCACCCCCACCCTCACGGGCGTCTCAGGAAGGGCCACGGCTCCGCAGCCGTCCCCCTCGGTGGGGGCCTCCTGTCGTGCGCGGCCATGTGCAAGGTGGCCCGAGGCCTGTGTCCCTGGCTCAGCGGGTTACAGGGAGCTCCCACGGGGTGGTGGGCGCCGGCGGGCGGGAGGAGCACCTGCACCTGTCCCCGTCGTCACGTCCCCACGGTCACACGTATGCCATCTCCACTGGAGGCTGGAGCGCCGCAGCCTGTGGCTTGGCTGGCCCCGCAGTCCCCGCTTCAGCCCCCCGCGGTCTCTAACCAGGCCCAGCTGCAGGCCCAGGCCGACAGCTGCTGCCCGAGGAGAGCAGGTGTTTGCGGAGGACCTGCTCCGGCCCGAGCGCACCCTGCGGTTCCCGGGCGGGCACCTGCCCCTCGGCCCGGGGTTCCCCAGACGCCACGGGGCAGCTCGTGGGGCCCTCAAGACTGTCGCGGAGCCTCCTATCACTCGGGGCCCCCCTCAACACCAGCAGCTCCCTCGGTTACGCGGTGAATGGGCCGGAGCGACACACTCAGATGGAAAATCTGTTGCCTCCAACATCCAAAGCGGCCCCCCAAGGTGCTGTGCCTGTTTGGGTTGCAGGAAGGGACGGGTGCGATTTAAGGACTTCCGCTCCCCCTCCCGGAGGACAGATGTCGTAGCTATATCATTTGTTCAGAATCCCCCTGCACAGAAGAGGAGTCTACTCTCATGTCTTTACTCAAGCATTTATGTAGGTCAGCACGGACTCGTGAATATTTCCTTCTATCTCGGGCTCTAAGCCACTCCTACTTAATCTTACTGCTCACGTTGTGCCAGCTTGGACCACGGGGATCAGTACTTTATAGATTTCCACAGGTGATTCTGATGTGCAGCCAAGGCTGAGAACCACTGCTCCACGTAAAACACTGTATAGAATTTCACCACCACAGAAGCATTGATCTCCCCAAAATTAGGACAGATCCAAACTAGGAAAAAAAAAAAAAAACACCTGCAGAAGGAGTCCTATGCACTTGCAAATACTACTCTATCCCTTCAAAGGCAGTTCATTAGGAGCTTCTCCTCCATTCCCTTTTTTACTGCAGATACATAAAATAACACTCATTTCTTGATCAGGACAAATTTTAAATAAGTGGGGACTGTAGGATTCAGCTGTTGGATCAACAAGCTGAGAGCTGCCCCGTTGCCCCGGGCGAAGAGAAGCTAAGTGACCCTGCGATGACCTCAGTGACTAGAACTCAGATTTTTTTATTTTTTAAGATTTTATTTATTTATTCATGAGAGACAGAGAGAGAGAGAGAGAAAGAGAGAGGCCGAGAACCAGGCCAAGGGAGAAGTAAGCTCCATGCAGGGAGCCCGACGTGGGACTCAATCCCGGGACCCCGGGGTCACGCCCTGGGCCCAAGGCAGGCGCCAAACCGCTGAGCCCCCCAGGGATCCCCAACTCGATGTTTCTGCAGAGACGAGTGCTTACCTCGCTGAGCCGCCGTTTCCTGCACGTGGCCTTGGCGACAGCAGCCTCCGTAGCTTGACCTCCAGGGCAAGCCCCAAAGCTGGTTTCGGGTAGGTCGAGCCGGCCGACGGCTTCCCCGGGGCTCCCCGGGGAGCAGAAGTGGCAGCCCAGGAAGTTGCCGGTTCATTACTCCGAGGTGCAACCCCTTCCCCCCGGCGTGGGCCCAGCCAGGGGACGGGTTACAAGGGGGCGGCCACCCCGACGGCCAGCTCCAGCAGTCTCCCCCTGCCGCTCCACGGAAAGGCGCTCGCGTGGATCTTCTTAGAACGACCCTGGCACGATCTTCGAGGAACGGTGCTTGTCAAGGTGCGCCCTGAACCAGCAGCACCCACGGCCGCGTCCCCTGGGGACTTGTTGGGAGCCTCCATCCTCCGGTCTCCCACGGAACCTACTGTGTTAGAGCCCCTAGGATGGTCCCCACAACCCAAGTCCCAACAAGGGAGCCCCTCCGGGTGACTGGGGCACATACTCGGGTCCAAGAACCACTATCCTGGGAGAAACCCAGGGGTTTCTGGCCACGGGCTCCCTCTTCCCCTGGCGGTCCCTATGCGGAGTCCTGGGGACACAACTCCTGCTGCCCCGTGGCGGGCCCTGTCCTCCCCTCTGTCTGTCCCGCTTCTCTCATCCGCGGACCACCCCGTCGGTCGTGTGGCTACAGGCCAGCCTTAACCTTCTAGACCCTCACAGAATCCAGCCACCGTGGGGTCCCCTGCGGTGTGGGGACGGGCTGGGGCTGCTCCCCCCGCCGTGACTGCAGGGTCCTCCTGTCGTCGTGAGCCACAGTCGTTCACCCCAGCCTATCACTAACTAGTTAGCATCCCATGGTGCGTGGGTTCCCCTGTTCCCCTGTGGGGCCGAGCCGCCTCGAGGGGGGGCTATACAGAGAGCCGCCGCACACCAGCGGCCGGTCCTCAGGAGGAGCCCTCCCACGTGGGGCGGCGCCGTCATCCTCGCAGAGCCCCCAGGAGGCAGGCCAGGCCCTGGTGTCACGGCCCCCACGGCCCGTCTCCCTGCTGGCCGCCAGTCGAGCCCTTCTCACCGCCTCGTTGGCGGTTTCTGGCTCATTTTCCATGGAGCGTTTGTTCAAACCTTTCAGTTGTGTTCCTATTGTGGAGTCTTGAGTGTTGCTTGTGTCCCAGATGCAGGCCTTGTCAGACGCTTGGCAGAGCACGTTTTATTTTTTTAAAAAGATTTATTTATTTATTTATGATAGACAGAGAGAGAGAGAGAGAGGCAGAGACACAGGCAGAGGGAGAAACAGGCTCCATGCAGGGAGCCCGATGCGGGACTCGATCCCGGGACCCCAGGATCATGCCCTGGGCCAAAGGCCGCTAAACCGCTGATCCACCCAAGGATCCCCCTAGAGCACGTTTTAATGTCAAAAAGAAAATACCTTGAGAACCGCGGTGACGATTGCGGCCTTAGGCCTTAGCGTCTTGGTAGCTGCGGAAATGAGGCAGACGGGCGGCCTCGGGGCTTGATAAGCCAAGTAGGTCCCTGTGGCGTCACCCGTGGCGGCACGTGCGTCCTCAGGAGCCGGTGAGGACAGGGTTTCTCAGAGAGAAGGGCAGCCTGGGGGGCTCCTCGGTTTAGCTCGGTCTTGGGCCCAGGGCATGATCCTGGGGTCCTGGGATGGAGTCCCACGTCGGGCTCCCCGCACGGAGCTGCTTCTCGCTCGGCCTGGCTCTCGGCCTCTCTCTGTGTCTATTGGGAATAAATACATAAAATCTTAAAAAAAAAAAAAAAAAAAGAAACTTAAAGAAAAAAGATCAGACTCGTATAGGCTGGCGACCCTGTGTGTTCGGGAGGCGCCCAGCCCAAAGCACCACCTGGTCGGCCTGTGCCCCGGGGAGAGGTTGCCAGGATACGCCTACTGGTTTGGTTGCCACTGTCACCCCGAGGGAGGGTCTTCAGTTCGAATCCTGTCTCCGTCCTGCTTTGCGGTCACTGCCAGCAGGAGAGACCTCCCCGGCACCGCCACTCCGTCCTTCCGCTGCATGTGACCCCCACCTGAAGGGGGGGGCTGTGTCCATCGGCTGTGTCCCCGGGAGCCCTTCTCCGTGGCCCGGGACTGTCCCAGGCCCTCCGCCTCGCCTCCGGCCTTAAGCCAGGCCCCGGGGCTCGCAGACACCGTGATGCTTGGGCGGTGGCCCAGGCCTGCGGCACAGCTGCCCGGCACTCGTCCTGCCTCCAGAACCGCAGCTCTTCTGAGGACCAGGCCGCACAGCTCCCTCCACTTCCCCCTCGACGCGGCTCATCACCTCTTGGCTGCACCTGCATCTGGAAGAAAGGCCACCATTTAGCCTCCTGCCTCCTCTTCGCAGCGCTCGCTCGTCATGTCACTCTCGCCCACTCTCGGGGAGCTCGGCGTTGAGTCGCCACAACCACCCAACACCACGGAGCCGAATCCTTCAGCACTCTGGGCGCTTAGGCCTCCGGCCAACATTTCCAATGACCTCTCCTCGTTCTGCCTCGGCCACTCACCCGCACAGCCACACGCTCAAGACTTCCAGAAGGGACCCCCCCACCAAAACCCGCCCCAAGCATCCTGCCCTCTGAGCACCACCTCCTTCCCTCCAGGTCCCTTGTTCTGGTGCCTCCGCTACCATATTTCTTCACACTTAGCAAAATCTCCAATCCCCTGGCCCCCTGCTTGATTCTCATCAGCTTCCTCATGACTCCGTGCTCCCTGTCTAGCCTAGGTGCCCTGGGCCACCATCGCCACTTCCCCAGGAAGGCACCGCACCCCTGAGCCCGGCTCCCTTCTTCCGTGGCAGGTCCTCCACCTTGGACTAGCTCTTTCATGCCCGAATCGAAGCAGCTAAACGTCACTGGACGAAGATCACACATAGACTTCCCTGGTTTAAAAAATGAAAAAAATGAAAAAAATGAAAAAAATGAAAATGTGTCTTAACAGAAGTAAAATATGCTTGTAGAAAAGTATTTAAAAAAATGAACACCTTGGGGGATGCGGACTGCTTAATGGGTGTAGAGTTTTCTTTTGGGGCGATGAAAGCATCTTGAAACGGGATGGGGGTGTTGGTTGCAGAACATTGTGGATATACTAAAACAGCACTAGATCGTTTACTTTAAAATAGATAATGGTCAGTTTTATGTTATGGGAATTTTACCTCCATTCTTTAAAAAAAAGGGAACAGCTCAGTTAATTGGCATAAAGTGAAGACACACCTGTAACCACCGCACAGGTCAGAAAATAGAACATTACCAGCACTCGAGAACCCCTGCGAGGCCCACTGCCAACTACAACCCCTCCGTCCTGCCCAAAGGCAACCAAATAATTAGCTTCTTTTGCCCAAATTATGTTTGCGAGAGTCACTCATGTTACGCCTATAACTATGATTCATTCATTGTCACTGTTGTATCAACCCTTTTTTTTTTTTTTTTTTTTTTACTATCTCACAATTTACTTAACCATTCTATTGTTGATGAACTTTGGGGCTGTTTCTAGTCAGTTGTCATCACAATAATACATGCAAACCTTTGGTCAGTTTTACACCTCGGAATACAACTGCTGAATCATAGGGTGTGCGTTTCTATCAGCAACAAAACAAAAACAAAAACCTCCAGCATCCTTTTTTATTTTATTTATTTATTTTTTAAAATACTCACATTCCTCTCTAGCTCCTTCCCCATTTCTCTGTTCCTCTTCATGGTGAAACTTCTCCAAAAAGCCATCTATGCATGCTACCTCCGTTCTTTATCTCACATCTCACATTCACTATTTTTGAGCTCACTTGTTCTTGTTTAATTTCTGCCTGCTTTTCTTTCACGATTTCTTGGGGTTTTTTTTTGTTGTTGTTGTTGTTGTTGTTGTTTTTGAACATATGGGATGATTTGAATACCCAGGATAAATTGACGGAAGTCAATTTCTTTTTTTTTTAAGATTTTATTTATTTATTCATGAGAGACAGAGACAAAGAGAGAGAGGCAGAGACCCAGGCAGAGGGAGAAACAGGCTCCATGCAGGAGCCCGATGCAGGACTCGATCCCAGGTCTCCAGGATCACACCCTGGGCCGAAGGCAGGCACTAAACCACTGAGCCACCCAGGGATCCCCTGGAAGTCAATTTCAAGCGAAATCTGAAATCAGTGGAATGTCATTAAAAATCCTTCCAAATTAATCGTCACAGAAGCAAAAAGCACACTTGAATTCTATTTGTATAAGATTTTGTAAAATAAAAAAGGCAACGTTTCCGTAAATGTAATGTGCAACATCATAGGTTCCTGCCACTACGTGCATCAGTATTACAGGCGATCCTAAATATAGCACAACTAGTCAGCAACAAGCCATCTATATCCAGGCTAACCAAGCTTTGCACGTGTTCCACGCTACGCAGTAAGACAGAGACCAGTCCACAAGATTTCCAAAGCATATCTTACAGTCGACGTGACCACAG
The DNA here is from genome assembly GCF_048164855.1 of Canis lupus baileyi. Lineage (NCBI taxonomy): Eukaryota > Metazoa > Chordata > Mammalia > Carnivora > Canidae > Canis > Canis lupus. Next base: position 59,482,221 of record NC_132854.1, on the reverse strand, counting down.
CAAGTCATTAGACGGTAGTGCCCTAAAACACCCCCCATGGAAAATTAACACCGACCCGTTAGTGCCAAGGGCTTCAGGCCAAGTCACGGAAACTCCAAAGATCAACTCAAATCTCAAGTCCTTTAGGCAAAGTGACATCTCGCAGGATCCACCAAGAAGATCACAGCAAAACAAAGCACGGAAATAACCAAGCTACACTGGCCACCGTCTTAGATGAAAATCACAGGGACATGAAGGTGGAACCCGCGGCTACCTGTGTGTTTTGCGCACCGTGTGTGTGTCTTTTGCGCACCGTGTGTGTGTGTTTTGCGCACCGTCATTTAAGCGGGTACAGACGAGCTTCTCGTCAGTGCTCACACAATCTCAAATAGGCACACGTTCCTGTGCATAAAAAGACAATCGTGCATGATTTTTTAAAAAACCCTCCCACCATTAGTCGGTTGTAATCACCCGTTAGCATCTTGGTTACCAGGAGCCACGTACTTTGCTTCTTTACCACAAGGACGGGACACGTGAGAGAAGAGCGACATCAGAGACAGTGAAGCAAAGGTAAGTTGCAGCCCGTCTGGGTCCAGGGTTCAAGAACACCTTGTCACTGCCAAGAGTGGGTGTGCCGGAGGTCCACCCGAGAACCGACACACACGCAGGCAGCCGGGGAGGGGACACATCCGGACCCAGGCCGCTTTCCTGCCACCAGCTACTAGCAGACGCGGGAGGTCACCTAGGAAGACGAAGGGTTTGATAAAGAACTTCTCACCTTTCCGTTCCAGCGTTCCCGAGCTTCCGTTTTGCTCCTTGAACATCTAGACAAACATTTAAAAATCACTGTCACCGGGGGCAGCCCGGGTGGCTCAGCGGTTTAGCGCCGCCTTCAGCCTGGGGCCTGATCCTGGAGACCTGGGATCGAGTCCCACGTTGGGCTCCCTGCATGGAGCCTGCTTCTCCCTCGGCCTGGGTCTCTGCCTCTCTCTCTCATGAATAAACAAAATCTTTTAAAAAAAATAAAAATAAAAAAATAAAAATCACTGTCACCGGGCCCCTGGGGGGCTCAGCGGTCTGGCGCCTGCCTTCAGCCCAGGGCATGACCCTGGGTCCCAGGATCGAGTCCCGCGTCAGGCTCCCTGCATGGAGCCTGCTTCTCCCTCTGCCTGGGTCTTGGCCTCTCTCTCTCTCTTTCTGGGTCTCTCATGAATAAATAAGTAAAATCTTTAAAAAATAATAATAATAAAAATGAAAATCATTGTCACGGGGCCCCTGGGTGGCTCAGTCGTTAAGCATCGGACTCTAGATTTTGGCTCAGGTCACGAGAGCAGGGGGTGACACTGAGGCCCACGACGAGCTCTGGACCGTCTCTCCCCCTCGCCCCCCCCCCAACCTGCCCTGCTCCCCGCCCACAGGCACTAGACTAAATAAATAAATAATAAAATCTTCGAAAAACTATTCTTGTTCCGTTGTCACTTACTAGAGGTCGTTGCTCTCATGCCCCGTGTCACATTGTCCCTTAGTAGAGGTCGTTGCTCTCATGCCCCGTGTCACACTGTCCCTTAGTAGAGGTCATGCACTCTAATGCCCCGTGTCACACTGTCCCTTAGTAGAGGTCGTGGCTCTCATGCCCCGTGTCACACTGTCCCTTAGTAGAGGTCGTGGCTCTCATGCCCCATGTCACACTGTCCCTTACTAGAGGTCGTTGCTCTCATGCCCCGTGTCACACTGTCCCTTAGTAGAGGTTGTGGCTCTCATGCCCCGTGTCACACTGTCCCTTAGTAGAGGTCGTTGCTCTCATGCCCCGTGTCACACTGTCCCCGACTAGAGGTCATATGCTCTAATGCACTGCCACACTGTCCCTGTTAGTGTGATGAAGTGTAATACAGGGTCACACTCCCCTTGACTCTGGGTAATGCACTGCTTGGGGCAAAGAACACCTACCCAGGAAGAGCCCGGAATGGGGGAAGTCTCAGTTCTAAAGGCTGGAAGTCCAAGGTCAAGGTGTCAGCAGGGTTCTCTCTCCAAGTTCTTTTTTTTTTTTTAAATAAAATAATTTTTATTGGTGTTCAATTTACCAACATACAGAATAACACCCAGTGCTCATCCCGTCAAGTGTCCCCCTCAGTGCCCTTCACCCACTCACCCACACCCCCCACCCTCCTCCCCTTCCACCACCCCCAGTTCATTTCCCAGAGTTAGGAGTCTTTACGTTCTGTCTCCCTTTCTGATATTTCCCACACATTTCTTCTCCCTTCCCCTATATTCCCTTTCACTATTATCTATATTCCCCAAATGAATGAGAACATACATGTTTGTCCTTCTCCGACTGACTTACTTCACTCAGCATAATACCCTCCAGTTCCATCCACGTTGAAGCAAATGGTGGGTATTTGTCGTTTCTAATGGCTGAGGAATATTCCATTGTATACAGAGACCACATCTTCTTTATCCATTCATCTTTCGATGGACGGCTCCTTGCACAGTTTAGCTATTGTTCTCTCCAAGTTCTAACGGAAGAATCCCTTTCTGCCCCTTCCAGCTTCAGGCCGTTCCCGCCAATATTTGGTGTCCCCTGACTTACGGGTGCTCAGGTGCTACGCTAGCAGGACTTGCTGGATGCAGGCTATTGGGCTGCCAGCAAAAGCCGTGCACAGGAAGGTGTCGTGCCTCCCAACATGCCCAAATCTGCTCTCTGGGGTGCCAAGGATAGCTGTTCACAGACAGGTGCCATGCTGGCATCACTGTGCTCCCAGTTGCCCAAGGTGGGCCCGAGGAAGCTGCCGTGGCCACTGGCCCTGCCTCCCGCAGGCCCCGGCCTCATCAGCCACCCTCATGGCCGAGCCTAGCTGCATGTGAAGCAGATTAGAACCAGGAAGCAAAACCCTCCTGCCCAAGGGTTCCCACCGCACCTTTCACCAGCAGGACTTAGCATCATCCCGGCAGGCGAAGGAGAAATAGCTGTAGGGTCCGTCTCCATCCAGTAGCACAGAGCAGGCTATGAAGGGTGGGTCTGGAGCCCAGAGGCAGGAAGTTGATCACTGATACAGCCCACCTCTCTGGCTATGTGGCTTCCATATACGGCTCTCTACAAACATCGCAACTCCTATAAAATAGCAAAACAACTTTCTATTTCTTTTCTTTCAGATTTTATCTTATTTTTTAAATTTTATTTATTTATTTATTCATGAGAGAAAGAGAGAGAGAGGCAGAGACACAAGCAGAGGGAGAAGCAGGCTCCATGCAGGGAGCCCGACATGGGACTCGATCCAGGGACTCCAGGATCATGCCCTGGGCTGAAGGCAGGTGCTAAACCACTGAGCCACCGGGGCTGCCCTATTTTATTTTCTCATTTATTTTATTTATTTATTTTTAATTTTTTAAAAGATTTATTTATTTATGATAGACATGGGGGGGGGGGGCAGAGACACAGGAGGAGGGAGAAGCAGGCTCCATGCTGGGAGCCCGACGTGGGACCCGATCCCAGGACTCCAGGATCACGCCCTGGGCCAAAGGCAGGCGCTAAACCACTGAGCCACTCAGGGATCCCTATTTTATTTTTTTAAAAGATTTATTCATTAATTTTAGAGGGAGGAGAGGGGCAGAGGGAGAGGGAGAGAGAGAATCTAAAACAGATTTCCTGCTGAGTGTGGAGCCCAACACAGGACTCGATCCCAGGACCCTTGGGATCATGACCTGAGCCAAAACCAAGAGTCAGACACTTAACTGATCCACCCAGGCACCCCTAAGATTTTATTTTTGTAAGTAATCTCTACACCAAATGCGGGGCTCGAACCCACCACCCCAAGGTTGAGAGTCACATGCTCCACTGACTGAGCCAGCCAGACACAACTTAATATTTTTAACTAAAACTATAGGTATCCTTCCAAGTAGAGAAGTTCTCACCGTTTCCTCAAAATGAAGAGAGGTAAAGTCCAGTCACCGTATCCATCGCTAGTTATGTTCATTAATCCCCAAGTTTTGTCACAATTCGATTTGCTATTGTATGAGCCCAAAGACTAAAGTTAACGTCCAACGACTTATATTTAAAAATAAAAATGAAGAGAAGGAGAAAGACGAAGGAAATGGTGATATATGCAAATAAAAACCTACATCTACCAAGCAAAGAGAAAAATATGCAAAGCAATGTACCCCTCACTTCTTTATTTGGCCACGAGACTGTAGTTGATATCTATGGCTTCTTTCTTTTCTTACTCATCCTGTGTGTCTCCCACCCTCAGTCAAAACTTCAGCTGCCAGAGATTCTTTATGTAGTGGAATGACCCAAACCTTCATTCCTAAAAAGGACAGGGCGGCCAATTATCTTGCATTTGTTGCTTGTTTGTTTCTATGGTCTCCATTGACCCTTCACGTTGCGCATGGAAACACTAAAGACACCCCAGAGAATCCCCTGGGTGTCAGACGAATTCTCCTTGTCCCCACTGTGTGCAGCAACTTCGTTTCCTGTTGGTAGTTAAGACCGATCACTGCAGCCGTTAGACTTTTCTGCTGCCGGTTGGTTCAACGGCATTAGGCACCCACAGAGGCCAGAGGAAAGTCTCATTTCCCAACTTAATAGCACCATTGTTGTTTCCCTGGTAGAAAGATTTCCTCTTTGGGGATTAAGACCTCCAGACCAGCAGAACCCAAGGATGAGAAGCAAAACTCAACTAGAAGTGAGTTATTAGGTAAAATACTGAGAAGAGCCACTCCCATTTGGAACCCTTGATTCTGGACCCATGTGTTCTGGTTAGAGGGGAGCCCGTAGGGTCCTTTCTCAAGGGCTCTTATTTAATCAATCAAGGAGCTTTCGATCTGTAAATTGATGTAGATTGGGAGCTTGGTAAAAGGCCATGACTGCCCGCAGTGGCTCAGCAGAAGCGTTGGGCTACCAGTCTTGTCTAGATCAAGCAATTCTTGAGTAAATGGCTCAGCTGTTCTCATTCCGGGCGCTTGATACGCTACCCACCACCCAAGGTCAGGCGGAGGCATTCTGATCACGCTCCAGGTAGACGCACCCACTCTGCCACTGGGGCCTAAGTGACTGTCGCTCTAAGGTCCCATCCTCACCCCTGGGATTGGGGAGGCTGTGTTGGTGGCGACCGCTTCCATCTGGCCTGCCAAGCCGACCAACCACAGGGCCATCCTTGAGAGAGTTTGCAGGGGCTCCACTCCTTGATGCAGTCCTCGCTCGCTTCAGTGAGCCAGATGCGCTCTGGCCTGGTCATGCAGCATAGCGGGGTGGCAGGACTGAGTCATGACGTGATGAGAACGGTAAAGAAATGTTTTGTACCATCTTCCGGGCTCTGTTCACAACTGACTAGTTTTTTCCTAATAATATGGACCATTCTGGGGACACCTGGGTGGTTCAGTGGTTAAACGTCTGCCTTCGGCTCAGGGCATGACCCCGGGGTCCTGGGATCGAGTCCTGCATCGGGCTCCCTGCATGGAGCCTGCTTCTCCCTCTGCCTGTGTCTCTGCCTCTCTGTGTGTCTCTCATGAATAAATGAATAAAATCTTCAAAAAATAGTAATAATAATATGAACCATTTTTATGGCATGGTGGAAAAATATAGATTCTACATGAGTCAAAGCCTCAGAATAGCAGAAACCAAGAAGTCCTGGGTTCTTTAGGTGCATTCATTTGTGAATCTCTTCTTTTTTTTAGGATTCTGCTATTATTATGACAAATTTCCCATCCTTACCCTTGGGTTTCTCCATTCAAGTTCTAGGGGGGGAAAAGCTGATTTTCCCCTTACTATTTTTTCAGTATTCTTGGAGCCAATACCAATCAAACCCAAATTCAGTAACAAGGCGTGCTCCTAGTAGGCCCAGTTAGCAAGTATTTTGAAGAGTAAAAAACTTTAACATCAACTTCCACAAATGCATGTGACATCATGCTTTTAAGCTGGAAGAAGTGCTTGGGGAATGACACATGGTATGAAGAAACCTGAACAGGCTGTACTCAAGGAAAAATATGTGATTTATCTAAGCATCGTAAATACTTCAGAGTTTAGTTTTCCTGGTAGGAATGTCTCATGTAAACAGTAGCAGGGACTATCCCAATAGCAAAATTTCCAAGCACGAAAATAAATCAAATTTTTCTGAAGAACGTTTTCTCGGTAATATCTGGGCCCTTTTATTTACAGAGCAGAAGAGGGAAGAAATATGAAAAACATACTTCTATTGCCTTATCTTTGCTCGTATCCTTTTCCTTGCACTGAAGAGAAAATGCACTGTGCGCTAAATTCAAGGCCAATGCCGTATCACTAAAGCCATCAAGTTTTGCAAATCCGTCCCATGGCAATGCAGCACTACTTGTTTGGGAACCCGCTGTCTGGGCGCGGGTACCCCCAAGGCCCCCCAGACCCCTGCATTACCAGGGCTCCTGAACAAGGCACGAGCCAAGCCTTTAAAGGAGAACTGGAGCCTCTCTCATGCAGCCAAATGAAACATATTTGTGCTCTGTTAACTCTGTCTTCACTTTTGCCCACAGAATCTGGGATATTTGAGGTGCTTAAAATATATTGCTTTCAAAATGCAAAAGCAGCTCCAGCATTTCAGAAACAGAAGAACAAAACCAAAATGTTGAATTCTGATCCATCTAATCTTCATTAGATTGGCTTGTTGTCTTCCATCTGTGTTGTTTTTTTGTTTTTGTTTTAGTTTTTGTTTTTTTAATCCCTGCTGTAATCCCTGATCAATACTCATTTTCTCAGGGTGTGGTTTCATAGCTTTGGTACCACTTCCTATCTCTCCACGTCTGAGAAGGTACCAGCCACTTACATTCTTCTGTTTTACAGGCACTTATTGTTTGCTCTTTTCCTTTTCCCATCTGCCGAGCTGATTCCACTTAACTCAATGAAACTTCAGTCTCTAGATTCTTTTATTTTTAGTCATTTAAGCTTTCTCACGTTAAACTAAATCGTGAACAAGCCAGACCTGTGTGTTTGACCTGGAGTGATAAAAAAACACAATGCTAGTCAAAGAGGCCCTTGTGAAAATCTAAATGAGCGTAGAATAAGCCAGGTGAGCTTCAGAGAGGAAGACAAACCATGAGAGACTCTTGGCTCTGGGAAACACATGGGGGGGTCTCTGGAAGCGAGGTGGGTGGGGGTAACTAACTGGGTGATGGGCACTGAGGGGGACACATGATGGGATGAGCACTGGGTGTTATACGCAACTGATGAGTTACTGAAAACTACATCTGAAGCTAATGAAACTAATGATGTGCTCTATGTTGGCAAATTGAATTTATATTAAATAAACAAACAAATGTCTCCATATATGTTTATAGGTTATGTGTTACCTCCTCTGTGAAAACACTTTTTTTTTCTTTTTTTTTTCCTCTTATTTTTCTACTTGGCTGCTTATGCTTTTTTTTTTTTCCCCCACTGATATGTATATTGATAATTATTCCTGGCCAGTTTTATGTACTTGAATATCTACTAGATATAACTTTTCACCTTCTCTAAGGTACTTTTTTTAAGATTTTATTTATTTATTATTGAGAGAGAGAGAGAGAGAGGGAGAAGCAGGCTCCATGCAGGGAGCCCGACTTGGGACTTGATCCCGGGACCCCAGGATCACGCCCTGGGCTGAAGCCGGCGTTAAACCACTGAGCCATCCAGGCTGCCCTCTCTAAGGTACTTTTGATGAACAAAAGTTCTTAATTTTTTATAGTAATGTTTATCAACCTTTTATAGTCCACATTTTTGTGTCTTCTTTACAATCTTTCTCTACTGCGATGTCTAAATTCTGTCTACTTCTGTTTTCTACAGTGAATTTTTAATAAACCTGGGAGGAGAGAGGGTACCTGGTTGTCTGTTCAACCTGTTAATAATCAAAGAGAAATGTTGAAATCTCCCAGTAGGATAGTGGATTTACCATTTCTGCCTATTGTTCCATCATTTTGCTTCATATTGCATCCTTTTGTTTTAGGAGGTGTGTACATGCTGTGTATCTTCTTGCTTTTTGTTATTAAGTCCATTTTATCTAATGTTACTGTAGTAAGCCAGCTCTATTTCAAGTAGTATTTTACTGATACGTCATTTTTCATACATTGACTTACAACCATTTTATTTCCTATGCCTTATGTTTATTTTTTTTTTTAAAGATTTATTTATTTATTCATTCATAGAGAGCAAAGAGAGAGGCAGAGACACAGGCAGAGGGAGAAGCAGGCTCCCTGCAGGAAGCCTGATATGGTACTCGATCCTGGGTCTCCAGGATCACACCCCAGGCTGCAGGCAGTGCTAAACAGCTGCGCCACTGGGGCTGCCCCCTTATGTTTATTTCTTATTAGTAGCACAGTTTAAAAGAAAAACAACAACAAATGAATCCAATTTGTTGAGGTACCTGAGTGGCTCAGTCAGTTAAGCATCCAACTCTTGGTTTTGGTTCAGGTCATGACCTCAGGATCATGGAGTGGAGCCCCATGTCAGGATCCGTACTCCTCAGGGAATCTGTGTGAGATTCTCTCTCCCTCTCCTTCTGTCCCTCCCCTTGTTCATGTGCACTCTCTCTCTCATATAAACAAATCTTTTTAAAAATGTTTTTAAAAGTCCAATTTATGAATCTTTGTATGTGATGAATTTAGCTCATGTACATTTATTGTAATTATTTTTATGTTTGGATTGTTTCTGCCATCTGAATTTTTTATTTCACCTATTTTTTATTTGGCTTTTATTTTTAGATTTATTCGTCACTCATTTTTTTTAAATTAATAGCTATATCATTCCCCAAATAAGAACAAAACTTTATTATATACTCATATCTCTTCATCTCTACTCCTCAAACCCATATTACCTTAATATTACATTATTACCTATATTTTAATGCCAGTTTATTGTGGATAATAATTTTTCTCTAGTCATAGTTATTCTTCTAAGTCAAACAAATTCTACCAAGCGCTTGATCATCTTTACTTCACATATTTCTTGCAATATCTACTACTAGATTTTTCTCTCCCCTTTTGAAGCCCTTTGTCTAAAATAGTTTCCAACATAGTCTTTGTGTGATAAGTTTTCTGAATACTTCTATGCCTGAGAAAATTTTTTATCATGCCCTTGCTTTTCAGTGGCAGATTGGACATAAGGAGAGAGGATGATTCTAATTTCTTTTCCTGCAATATTTTGAAAATACCACTCTGCTACATTTTTTTTTATTTTAATATTTTATTTACTTGACAGAGAGAGAAAGCACACACAGGGGGAGCGGCAGGCAGAGGGAGAGGGAGAAGCAGGCTCCCCATGGAGCAGGGAGCCCAATGCAGAGTTTTATGCAGGGCTTGATCCCAGGACCCCAGGATTACGATTTGAGCAGAAGGCAGACTCTCAACTGAGTGAGCCACCCAGGCGCCCCACCGCTCTACTATATTCCTGAATCAATTGGTCTTTTTGAGAAATCTGATGTCAGTCTGACTTCTGTGTTCTTTTCATGATCTTCTCTCTCTTTGCAGTCTTTTAAGATTTCCTCTGCTTCTCTGAAACTCTTTAATGTAAAGTGTCCTGATGTGGAATTTTTTTCCTTATCTCTCCTCCATAACCCTTTCAATCTTTTATATTTTTCTTCTTGGTTTTTTAAGTTCAATTTGTCAATATTATATTTTTATAATTACAGAAAATTATCTCAGTTTTCCTTCAAACATTTCTTTCTCTTCATTTTTATTTTGCCTCTTTCTAGGCCTCTTATCACCCCCGTGATAGTACTTCTATCTTCCAAATAACCTTTCTTTTTCTTTATATTTTATACTCTTTTGTCCTTTCCTTCTTTCTTCTGAGAGGTTTCCTCCACCTGGTCTCCCAAGTTGCTGACTTGTTCTGCATCTCTATCCATTCTGTTCTTTATCCATTCTGTTCTTTATCCATCCGATGTGTTCATTTCAGCTTTTATATTTTTCATATCTAAGATTTCTTTTTGGTGTCTTTTCTTATTCCTTCTTTTAGAAGCCATATGCTTTTAAATCTCTTTTGTGTGTTTATTAGGCCAATACTGGCTATTAGGTCAACTATTGATCCATCTGTTTTTGTGTATATACTTGGTTCTGTAATCTAATAGGTTATTTTTCATCTCAAGTAGTTGTGCTTCTCAAATATCTCTCATTACTTTGACGTGTGACTTCATGTTCCCCTGGAGGTATGTGCTCTGTCTGGTAATGCATATAAGGAACACCTGTCCTAATTAGCTCACTCCTATTCAGCCCCAATTAGCCCAGAGGGTGGGGATGGATTCGGTGGGGAAGGTAGCCAGGGCACAAGAAAACCAGGTCACTTGCTCTCCACCTCACAGGACAAGGAAGTCAGGATTTCACTCTTTGTCTTCCAGAGATATTCAACATTAGGAGAAGACTCTCTTGGAGGCTAATTTGCCAGCCTGGGGGTATGGAGAGGAAGGAAAAGTGACAACTCAAGGTTAGTTAATCCTCATTTCAAGCACAATTATTGAATCTAAAGTTGTGAATCTGACCTGTAGCCCTTGTCTGATATCCCTGGGAGGCAAGTCCTTGGCAGATCATCCACCACTGGTCACTATTTGTACGAACATTCTCCTTCAGTGGGTACCAGGAAATCTCCTTTGTCCAGAAATAATTCTTTTTCAAGAATTTCCCAATTCTATATCCCATCTCTTTGCATTACTTCCCTTATGATTTTTCCCCTCCCGTACTTCTTCAGACATGTATTAAGATGTACTGTGCGTCAGCCACTGTGCTAGGTTCTGATTGTGACAGGTGTGAAAATCACATGTTCTTAAATAATTAAAAAGGGGGAACAGAAATGTGGCCAAGTTTGGGACATTAAAGACAAATCTGACCTTCTTTCCCTAATAGCACGGCAAGGAGAGAGGGCTGCCTTCCTCTGAGAGAGAGCCCAGGATGATGATGATGGAAAGGTGCTCTAAGCCAGTGGTTCTGACCTTGGCTGCTCCTGGAACCACCTGAGGAGATTTTCTAAATCCCAATGTCCAGACATACACTGTCAAATAAATCATCATCTGTGGGGATAGAACCCAGGCGTCAATAACTAAAAAATTCTCTAGGTACACCCAATGTACACGCGGCTATGCATGCAAGTACCAAGGTCAGAATCAAGAGTTTTTGGTTAAATACCATTAGGACTGAATCGAGTGCCCCCAAAATTCATTTGTTGAAGTTCTGGCCCCTCGTGCCTCAAAAAGTGACTTCGTGTGGAGCTGGGATCTTCACAAAAGTGATCAGGTTAAAACAAGATCCTTGGGGTGGACTAGTGTCCATATAAAAAGGGGAAATTCGGGGCGGACACACACGGACTAAACACCACGTGACCACGAGGAGAGCCATCTGCCATCCAAAGAGGAGGTTCTGAAGCGACCCCGACTTTACAGCCCTCAGAGGGACTGAGCCTTGCTTCAGGCCGGCAGCCTCGGGGCCTGTGGGACGATGAGCTGCTGCTGTGTAGGCGCCCAGCGTCTGGGGGCTGGCGGCTGCACCCCAACGACCGAACAGCTCCCCACACAGCGAGTCTCACTGCGTGGCCACAGTTGCCCTCCTCACGCTGCAGTCACGGACACCCGCGCCGCGCCCTCAGGTGTGCTGTGTGCTGCACGGAGGGGGCCAGCCTCGGGGGCGGGGGACCCTGGTTCCTGAGGTGGCCCCCGGGGGCCTGGACTCAGTGGGGCATGTGGGGAGCCCGGCCTCACCCCGTGACCCTGGGGCCACCTCACCCACCCGGACGGCCTTGCCCCTAATCCCAAAGCAGGGAGTTAAGGCTCAGGGAGGTTAAGGAAGGCAGTCGGGACCCCCAGCAGGGCAGTGGCACCAGGTCGGCCTTGTTCCTCAAGGCGCAGGACGCCTGTGTCCAGCCCCCCACAGGCAGGCCTGGCACCGGCCCTGATACTGGCCTGCCCCCCGGGAGCCCGCCGCCCCGGCCAGCAGACCCCTGCCCCTCTCGGCACCCCCAACCCTCCCCACCCCGGTGGTCGTTGCTGCTTGGTGCGTGTGAGAGAAGGTGCCAGAGCTGCCTTCCTTTTCCTTCCTTTCTGCCCTTCGGTATCTCTCAGGATGCTTGATTCTCACAGCCGCTCCAAAGGAGTATTTAGGACAGTCCAGGAGCGACGGTTTTAATTATTTACTGCCTCTCTATTGAGAGAGTCAGGACATGTTTAAAAAAAAACACTGGTAACGAGATGTAATTAATTAGCTGCTGGTGTCTACACTGCTAGGCAACAGCAGCTTTTCCACCAAGACATAGTCCCTATGCCAGAAAAACTAACCAATGATAATTCTAACGTTTTATGTCTCAGAATTTGTATGCTGAGGCTGTCCAGGTAACGTTCTCCGACTCCTTCCTGCAGTCCTCTGTTCCGAACACATTCCAAACACATCCACTCATCCACCCACCCAACCCCCATCATCCACCCAGCCAACCCCTATGCATCCATCCATCAACCCATCCACCCACCGAACCCCCACCCACCCACCCATCCATCCACCCACCCAACCCCTACCCACCCATCCATCCACCCACCCACCCATCCACCCATCCATCCACCAACCCAACCCCTATGCATCCATCCACCCACCCATCCATCCACCCACCCAACCCCTGCCCACCCAGCCATCCACCCACCCACCCACCCACCCATCCATTCATCCACCCACCCATCCATCCACCCACCCGTCGGTCCATCTGTCAGTCCATCCATCCATGCATCCTGCTGACAGTTCAGAGTCCACAATGCAGAGCCGTGGACAGGTGCACCTGGCCAGGGCTTTGCCCACAGAACATTTGTGATTCATGGGAGGATGGCACCAAGAGCACATTGAGGAAACTCTCTTTGATGAAGGCCATGCTCATCCAGAAGATGCCAGTTCTTTCTGCAGTTTTTGTTTTGGTTTTGTAGCAATTCTTCTTTTTTTTAAAAATTTTTATTTATTTATGATAGTCACAGAGAGAGAGAGAGAGAGAGGCAGAGACATAGGCAGAGGGAGAAGCAGGCTCCATGCACCGGGAGCCCGACGTGGGATTCGATCCCGGGTCTCCAGGATCGCGCCCTGGGCCAAAGGCAGGCGCCAAACCGCTGCGCCACCCAGGGATCCCTGTAGCAATTCTTCTTAAGAGGATTAGAGCAATTAGAGAAACAGCTGGGAGGGGGGACTCGTGTCCTCTCCGTGGCGCTAACCAATGCTGAGCCTGTGGACAGGCCATTGGCTTGTGTGCTTATAAAATAGGGAACATGGGCTCCTTTTCTGGCTCTGCCGGTGTAGCATGTCACAGGCTGGTGTCATCAGCTGCAGCAGCCTTGAAACTCCTCTACTAGCTCACCTGCCCACACCAAAGTTCACCAGGCACAGTGCTGTCCTTGTGCAAGGTGATCCGTATTGACACCCCCAGAAAAGAGACCTCGGGGCCGAGGCAGCCTCCCCGCCCCACCCCTTGCACATTTGTTCTCTAGGTCAATAGACACAGGGAGGCCCCTGGGTCTCTGAGCAGCCCCCTCCCTGGGCCCTTTGTTCTTCGAACATCTTTGCTCAGACATGCCATCACAAACGTCTACGTAGGTATTATGGGGTATTCTGGCAAGTAAGGACACTTGGAAGGTGCTTGTGAATGAGAGTCATAATGAAAGAGCAGAGAGTTTACAGAACAATTCCCATTCCTTGGGTCAAGCTGATGGGATCCAGTCTGTAGGCGTCGGCGGCACCCTTTCCTGCTCCCCATTTCTGGCAGGGTAGGTACCTTTGCCCCCGCCCTGGTGCCCGGTGTCCTCACCGCCGCCCACCAGAGCTGCAGAGCAGGGACCGCGCAGTGTTCAGAGGGAGGCCGGCCCCGCGTGTCCCTGGCTTCCAAGCCTGTGTCCTCGCTGCCCATGAGGATGCTGAGACCACAGCGCGCACCCCACCCGGCACCGGACGGAAGGCCCTGGCCCTTGGCCCGGGGCAAGTATGTTCTGTAAAGGGTGTTACCTCCCCCAGGCACCTTTCCTGCCCCCAGACACCATCGTCTCGGGTTGGTTGAGCTCAACAGGACGGGAGGGTGCGCGTCTGGACTGACCCTTCCTGGTTTCCCACGCGCTCAGGGGAGGGAGCCACCTGCCGCCATCCCGGCACGGAGGTCCTTCGAAGCTCAGGCCATCAGAGCAAAGCCCTGCTCTCCCCTGCTGGCCCCTTTGCTACGTCCCAGTCCTTAAAGATGTGGGGCTTGAGCTCCGATCTTCCTTTCCAGCGACCACTCCACCAGCCGTGGCCTCTGCGTTTCTCACCCTTCCCCCGTCAATGACTTTGGGCTTCCCCGCTGGAGGTCGGCTGCTGGGCCTGGCCGTCCCCCCTAGACCTCAGTTTGGAGCCCCTCACTTCCAGACCACCTGCTCCCCAGGTAGTCCCCGTCCCAGAGCCGCCTGCCGCCTCTCTCGTCACGCGTCATGCTTCGGCTCCCCGCGCTGGCCCCGCCGAGCAGGCTGCTTCCCACCTTTTCCCGGGTCCTCGGCTCCGTCCTCAGCCTCCGGGAGGCTCCATTGCCCCGCTGCACCCCTGCACCCAGCCAGTGAGCCGACAACACCAGCTGCTTGAGTCAAGGGCCAAACCTCAGGTCCTCCGGCCACAGCTCCCATGTGCATCCTACACCCCTTCCTACTTGTCGGAGGCACCCCGGACCCAGAGCGCAGGCATCTGCAGGGAGGCCGCCCCGGGTGCCTGAGCTCCGACCCCCCGGGACGTCCCGAGTCGGGATCTGCATCCTCACCAGGTCGTCGGGTGACCGCTCCATTCCACACCGAAGGTTCCAGGGCACTGCCCTGCGTGGCTTGCTTCCCGGATGGCCAGAGGTGCACTGGGCACCTTCACATCTTCCACCTGCTGCACCTGCGTCACCTCCTTCCCCGCCCCTCAGCCTGCGACAAGGGCCGCAGCGGGGTGTCGCTTGCCCAAGGCCCCGAGGCCTGCACCCGCGTTTGAGAAAAGGCCGTGGCTCCCGCAACGCGGCCTCGCCGGGTCTGTTTGGGGGAGGGGGGGACACCCAAATGCTCTTGTTATCTCAAGCGAAGAGGAGGAAGACGGTCCCTGAGTATGAAGAACACCGCTGTTCCCGCGGGGGGAGACCGCAGGGGCCCCCAGGGAATCTCCCCGCGGCCCTGCCGGGTGTGGGGCCTGCCCCCGGAACATGCCTGGCCTGGAGCCACATCAGGAAAGACCTGCTGCTCCCCTTCGGGTCAGTGGCTCCGGGGGAGCCGGCCGCCCCTCTGAGCCCCGGGGTGGGGGGGGACCCAGGCCTCAGGCCGCAGCCTGCAGCGCTCACCCACCCTGAGGCAGGCCCTCCTCCAGAAGGATCCTCCAGCCTCCGGGCCTCTCTCCGATGCCCTGCGGCCTCCGTGGCCACGCGTTCTGCTGTCCCTGCCACCTGCCCACCTCTCTCTGCAGGTGGCCCTTTCCGCTGACTGCTTTTTTTAAGATGCAGTTATTTGTTTGGCAGAGCGAGCGCAGCCCCCGGTGGGGAGGGCAGGAGTCCCAAGCAGCCTCCGGGCGGAGGATGAGCCCGAGATGACGACCTGGGCCGAAACCAAGAGTGTGGCCCCCAGGGGATGGGCCGCGGGGCGCCCCGGGCCGGTGTGGAGCGCAGGTGGCACAGGGCGGTGGGCCGGTGGCCTGCGCAGGGTGGCAGTGCGGGGCTCTGTTGTCTTCACAGAATGGACTCGGGGCTCCAAGCGGCTGGAGGGGGCTGCGCCGGCGTCTGGCCGGGCCTGCCACTTGCCACTGAGTACTTCGCGTGTCGTCTCTTTGGCCTCTCAGAGCCACCCTGCGAGGAAGCCAAAGTTCAGAGAGGTCACTCACGGAAGGTCACACGGTGACCGGAGGCCAAGCGGCCTGCTCTAAAGCCAGGGCTCCGGGCCCTCATGGCTTGCGATCCAGGGCTGCCCCCCAGGCCCCTCGAGGATTTCTGCCCTCCCAGGAGCTCACAGTCCCTTAGACTTTATTTTTTTTCTGTGTAAATTCTGTTTGTTTGTTTTTTATTAGCTTCGAGTCCCTTTTCTAAAAGTCCTTTTGCTGTTAGTAAGAGTAATTATGTACCCACGACCTTGATCGTTAATACAGTGACTCCACAGTTAAAAATGAGCCAGAGGGACCCCGTCAGCTGGACAGACCGCACCTGGCCACCCTCCCGGCGACCGGACTTGTGGGCCACTTAGAGACCGGCGGCCGGCGCGGCCTGCAGCTGCCGGGCTTACCACAAAGGCACGTAGAGGAGCCCTGGTGAGGCGGTCAGGGATGCAGCCCCAGGGATTCAGCCCCGGGTCGTCTCTGCCCATCTCTGAACTTGCAGAAATCGCAATGTGAGAAATAGTTTAGCGGTCTGTTTGCATCATTCCTCAGCAAGTTAGAAAGCAAATTGCAGTGAATTAAATACATCACTTCTCAAAAGGGGCTCCTTATCCCTTGAATCATTAAACATTTTACTTTTTTTTTTTTTTACTGTTAGAAACTACTTTCTAAAGGAGCCAGTTGGACACATCAGAATTTAAATCCTGGAGATTACTGTGTCCCTATTCAAGTTCAAATCCCCATTAATAATAATCTACCAAAACACAACACACACACACACACACACACGCACGCGCGATCCTCAAACACTAGTGTTTCGCATTAACACTACTTGTATTCTAGAATTCTGAAGTTACAAACCGATAATAGGTCATTAGGTGACCCCACTCCATCTTTCTAGGTTTGGCAATGGAATTGTCCTGTTTCAACACAGAGTCCTTGTCCTGCAGACTAAGACGCCTGGCCACAGGACTTTGCAGTTCCTCCCATCAAAGGAAGGAGCCCCTCTCCTACCCCCTTGCACCTGGGCCTGCCTTGTGACTTGTGGAATGAGGTGGAAGTGAAGTTGCATGGGCTCCGAAGCCCAGACGTTAAGGGGTCTTAGGGTTTCCACTTTCAGTCTCTTCATGAGCTCTTCATGAGCTCTTCATGAGCTCTTCATGAGCTCTTCATGAGCTGCCGGTGCCACGCAAGGAGCAGGCTCAGAGAGAGAGGCCCGCTGACAGCCAGCACCAGGACTCAGACGCCCTCCCCGCTCAAGCCACTAGATGTCCGCAGCGGCGTGAACCACCCCGGGGAGACCGCTGGCACCATCACCCGCTGAGCCCGGCCTCACAGCAAAAGTGTGAGCAAATAAATAGTAGTTGTTATAAGCCAGTATGTTTGGGGGTGGCTTGCAGATAATGGATACAGAGATGGGTACAGAAATATTTAAGGATGAAGCTGTAAACATTGTCTCGCACTTTCTTAAAAATTATCAGATGGTAGGAGGAAGACAGAGGTGTAGACGAAGGAAGATCAGCTGTAAGTTAATAATTGCTGACAATAGACAATATGCATGTTGGGGGATTCATTATTCTTTCTAACTTTTTAATTTTGGGATATAGTTGAAATTTTTCCTACTAAAGTTTTGAAAAAGAAAAAAAAAAAAGAGTCAGCATTGCAATATTGCAAACCCAGTGAAAAAATTGCCTTTCTGCCATGGTATAACTTAACCTTTCATGTTGAATATTGGAGGATGTCATGAATGGTCCCATTTAAAAAAAAAAAAGTAGAATCAAGACCAAAGAAATCAGGCTAAAAGAAATATCCCTGCATAGGGGATCCCTGGGTGGCTCAGCGGTTTGGTGCCTGCCTTCACGCCCAGGTCATGATCCTGGAGTCCCGGGATCGAGTCTCATGTCGGGCTCCCTGCATGGAGCCTGCTTCTCCCTCTGCCTGTGTCTCTGCCTCTCTCTCTCTCTCTCTCTCCATATATATATATAAAATATATATATATAAAATATTTTTTAAAAAAAGAAAAAGAAATATCCCTGCATCAAGGGCATGGGTTCTCACACCACCTGAGACTGAGTGCTGAAAACATGCCTGGGAGCCAGGGTTCAAAATTAAATTCAGGAAAAGATGCTGAATCCTTCTCAATCACCCATGTGTCAGACCCTATGCCAAATACAGAGAAGCACAGCAAACAGTAAAGCCTCCCCCACCCCCCCACCGCAGTTCATGGAACCTTCTTGACTGCCTTTGGACACCTGTACTCTCCTTAGCACAGGGGCAGGAAATTCAAATGCCTAAAAAGCCCGGTCAGGTACACACATGAGTGAGATGACCACAAGGTGGGGACCCCAGCATGTGTTCTAGTGAGGAAGAGCTGGATGAGGATCCAGAGAAGCATCTAGAAAGGTCACTGCAGCTACTGGTTCTCCCAGTAGCAGCTCTTCCCTCACATGACAATTCTCACATTATGGTAGACTTTCAATTGGGGCGCCAGGGAGCCCAAAATACAGACTGCATTTTCAGCCTTAATTGCTGGGTGTGGTCGTGGATTAAGATTGAGACAGTGGGCTGTAAAAATAACATGTGCAACTCCCAGGTTATGCCCTTGAAGAGAGAGATCTTATCCCTGGCTTTCTTTTCTTCTCCTTTCAGCAGCCTTCTGAGACAGAGTGGACCATAAAATGAGAGTAAACACCCAAGGAGGTGACAGGGCTGCATTATGACTTTGGAGAACCCTGGACACCCATGGCTTTAGGGGCCCCTTCTTCTATTAAAAAAAAATAGTATTAAAACTTCTGTTTTACACCTGCATTGATATAATGGCAAATATAATCCAAGTTGGATTCATTTTTATACATTCATTATTTTTTTTTTCTGATTCTAAATGAAATTAAAACATTTTCATGGATTCTAAAAACATCACAGACCTTGGGCACTGTACCTGCTGCGCCTAAGGGGTCAGTTGGCCCTGGGTGGTGGAACAATTAGGGAGAAGAGCCAGGGTGCCAGAGGGTGCAACACCAGACAGGACTCCCTTGAAAGAGAATAAACATCTGCCTCTTTAAAAAGTTACTATTATGTGGGTTCTCTGTGGCGTGGACTTGAACCAGTGTATCTCCATGAAGACAGCCATTGAGCCCAGTGACTGGAGACCCAGGAGGCTCCCTAAAAGAGGTGACATCATGAAGGATGGATAGGAATTGGCCAAGTGAATGGGAGAGGGTTAAGGAGAGCCTTTCAGGTGAGAAAACAGCAAAGGCCAAGAGGAGACATGGGGAGAGGCACCCTAACCATGTCAAGTCTTCCAACCTAGGAACATGGGATCTCCATTTATTTATGTCTTCTCTGACTTCTTTTGGCAATGTTTTGTAGTTCTGACCCTACATGTCTTTCACCTCCTTGGTTAAGTCAATTCCTAAGATTTTGTTCTTTCTGACACTTTGTAAATACTACATTTTTCTTACTTTCAAGTTCAGATTATTCATTGTCACTATAGAAATGCAACTTTTCCACAGATGCAAATGATTTTTGCACGTTGGCTTTGTATCTATGACTTTTCTGAATTCATTTATTCTAAAAGTTTTTTTTTTTTCGGTAAAATCTTAAGGGTTCTACATATAAGATCATATCATCTGTGAACAGAGACCATTTTATGTCTTCCCTTCTGGCATATAGAAGTTTTTATTGCCTAATTGCTCTGGCTAGTACTTTCGGTTCTCAGCTGACTAGAAGTTGTGAAAGCAGGTATCCTTGCCTTCTTGCTGATCTTAGAGGAAAAGCTTCCCATCTTTCACTGTTTTTTTTTTTTAATATTTTATTTATTTATTTATACATGAGAGACAAAGAGAGAGAGAGAGGCAGATACAGGCAGAGGGAGAAGCAGGCTCCATGCAGGGAGCCCAACGTGGGACTCGATCCCAGGTCTCCAAGGATCATGCCCTGGACTGAAGGCGGCACTAAACTGCTGAGCCACCCAGGCTGCCCCCATATCTCACTATTGAGTACATTTTCTATGGAGTTTTCAAATATGGCTTTTACCACGTTGAGATAATTCCTAGTTTGGGGAGTGCTTTTGTCATGAAGGGTGTTGAATTTCATCAAATGCTTCTTCTGCATCAATTGAGATAATCATGGACTTTTCCCTTTCGTTCTGTTAATGTGGTGTATTATGTTGACCAATTTTTTGTGTTGAACTATCCTTGCACTCCCCTATTAAATCCCACTCGGCCGTGTATAATGCTTCCAGTAAGCTGCTGAATTTGGTTTGCAAGTGTTTTGTTGAGAATTTTTGAGTCAATGTGCATAAGGGCTATTGGTCTGTAGTTTCTTTCCTGTTGCGTCTTTGGATTTAGTATCAGGGTAAGGCTGGACTCATGAACTGGGTTAGGAAGTGTTCCTTCCCTCCTTTCAATTTTTTGGAAAAGTTTGAGAAAGATCATGTTAGTTCTCCTTTAAATGTTTCACCAATGAATTCACCAAGCCCAGGGCTTTTCTTTGTCAGGAGATTTTTTTTTTTTTTTTTTTTTTTAGTGATTCAGTCTCCTTACCAGTTATTCAGGTAAATCTTCTTACCAGGTTGATTCAGATTTTCTATTTCTTCATGATTAAGTCTTAGTAGGTTCTGTTTTCCTAATAAGTCATCCATCTTATCTAAGTTATCCAATTTGTTGGTGTACAATTGTTCAAAGTTATTTCTCATAATCATTTTTACTTCTGCAGAATCAGTAGTGGTGTCCCCGCTTTCATTTCTGATTTTAGTAATTTGAGTCTTCTCTTTCTCTCTTTTTAGTCCAGTCAGCTAAAAGTATATTAGTTTTGTTGATCTTTGCCAAGAACCGACTTCTGGTTTAATTGGTTTTCTTCTCTCTATTTCATTTATCTCGGCTCTAATCTTTATTATTTCCTCCTTCTGGTAGCTTTGGGTTTAGTTTGTTGCTTCTCTAGTTCCTTAAGTTATAAAATTAGGTTGTTGACTTGAGATCTCTCTTGTTTTTTAAACAAGCATTTATAGCCATAAATTTCCCCCTTATCACTGCTTTCCCATGTTGTGTTTCAGTTTTCATCTATCTCTAAGTATTTTCTACTTCCTCTTGTGATTTCTTCTTTGATTTATTGGTTGTTTAAAAATGTGTTGTTTAATTTCTGCAAATCTCTAAATTTTCCAATTTTCCTTCCATTATTGATTTCTAATCTCATCCCGCTATAGCCAGAGGAAATATTTTGTATGATATCTATCTTTTAAAATCTATTGAGACTTAATGTGTGGCCTAAAATATGGCATGCCTGTGGGGACCTTTTGAGCTACTCAGACACGAATGAAAACCTGGAAGTACTAAAGAGTTGCCCATGTTTGGGCAATCTTTGAAGAGTTTGGGTAACTGGACAATTCTGAGGTCCATTCTCCCCAGCAACTCAGAGTCCCCAACAGGATTAATTCCCAGGTGCCCAGAGCAGCAACTGGCTTAATAGTACCAGCCTTGGATTCATTCTCCCTTCTTCCTGCTTTCACCCAGATACTACTCTCCCATTTCTGGGGATCATTTCCTAAATAAACTACCAGTAAGTTCTGTTTCAAGGCCCATGCAGGGAAGTCGAGAACACCAAGTTCTAATGGAGGGAATGTGTCCAGAGAAATAGTTACACGTGTGATATAGGAAGCTGAGAAGCCCACAGGGGGCAGAGAGACCAGTTAGAATTAGAAGCCACTAACCTCTAGGCAGGAGGGACTAAGGACAGAGGTGATGCCAATAGAGTCTGGCAGATGGAAGAATCACCAGGAGCCTGTCTAGCAGGAGCTGGAGCCACAAAGGAGGTGCCTCAGCTGCTGAAGGTACTGCCTCCTCTACTCTCTTGTTGGCAGAGTTGAGCCCAAAGCCAGGTGATGGAGGAGCCTCGGAAACGCAGCCTTTAGGGATCGGCTCACTATAGCAAGGCATGCAGCAGGGCAAGGGAAGGCTTCAGGGCGAACCCGTGTGGACTGGGACAAAGGAACGGGCAGGAGAATAGAAAGCCAAAGAGACTGACCTGAATGGCCAAGAAGTCTGATGCCTCAGAGAGCCCGAGGAACTCACCCAGAATTACTCATCAGTCAGTGGCAGATAGGAGACGATCCTCAAGTGATGTACTTCTTACGTGTGGGTGAACTCAAGACCATATTACTGAATATCAATGTTCATAAGCTAAACATAGAATTGATTTTATATTAATGAGAAAATCTTGACCTTGGGCACTGTCTCACAGGAGGATACAACGGACACATTGAGCTACAGCACCTAGGGCCCTCCTTCCGCACATGCTCAAGGTAGGGAATCAGTAGAATTCCAGAGAAAGCGGGAAGTTTGTTGGTACCCTCTACAGTCTTCTGTTATCTATCATTTGTTGCCTACCCTCTACCTTTGATATGTTGTTGTTGTTGTTTCCAAAAGGCTTTGACTCGTTTATGCAAGTCCGACAGGGAAGGACAAGACTTTGAAGTTTTTAACTAACAGTTACCTAACACAACTCTTTGTACATAGAAAGCCCTACGGAATGAATATTACTGAGTAAACAAATCTGTAAGAGTTCCAGTTTACACCTCGGTGACCAGATCATATAATAATGTTCCCATGGATGATGGCCTTAGGAGAGATGAAGAGGCTCCAGAGGACTGAGAAACAGTCTGAGGAAGAAGTAGGAGGTGCCATCAATTAGTAGACAGGTAAAGAAAAGGGAAGCTGGAGAGCTGGGACTTAACGTTACTCTGCAAAATTTTTCTTGGTGACAACAGCAACGCTTCCTATCACAATACAACTTTTCTAGATTTGCGGATACCCAGGAAAAAGGAGGAGGAGTTCATAGAAGAATTCCCAAGCACGAGGAAACTCCCCACCAGTACAGAAGGGAGCAGGAAGTGATGTGAGGAGGCAGTAATAAGCCAAAAGCAGAAACAATGAATATCCCAGTTCTGCTAACTTCTGCCAAGGAGAAAAAAATCTTCAGTGACTGGATATGATGTGGACAGATTGCAAAGCAGCATAGGATTTGCTGGCAGAGGTTTTAGCGGACTTGGGGTAGAGGACTTGTTCTCCTGATTATGAACTTAAAATAAGGATGCTGCTGCTGCTGCTGCTGATGATACTTACCTTATTGGGTTATGTGGATTCAAATCCCCATCCTAGTTTTCTCATCATTAGTTTACAGTTTAGATATTGGAAACTCACTTTCCTTTGAAAAGTGTCCTCTCTCAAGGGCTACTGTTTGCTGAAATTTGTCTTAGAGTCAACTTGCTGCAAGCTAAGTCCTGTTCCCCAACCCCAGGGCTGACTCTAAGGGATTAGGACCATGCGAGACCACTGAGGATGCTCATCTTCCAATAGAAGACAAGAAGCATGTGGGTAATATTTGGATATTATTTTCATGTGATTTGATAAGGACGTGTTGCTGAGCAAATAAATGGGAGAGAATAGACAAATTGCCCATGTAGAATTCCAAGTGGTTTATGTAGATATCCACTCAAGAATGTGGGGAACAAGAAAATGGGGACCATAATCCCCCACTCCTTAAGGGTGGGCCATGCATAGTGACTCTCTTCCAGAGTACAGTAGAGAAAGTGCGTGAGAAGGAGTAACTTTACTGTGGAGAAACCTGACAAACATCACCTTAGCTGGGTGACCAAGGTCAGCATCAGTAATCAAAAATGATGTATAGGGGCACCTGGCCAGTTCAGTTGGGTACAGCATGTAACTCTTAATCTCCAGGTTGTGGGTGCAAGCCCCATGTTGAGCGTAGAGATCACTTAGAAACAAAAAAATTTTTTTTAAATGATGTTGGGAGTGCCTGTGTGGCTTAGTTAGTTGAGCGTACAACTCTTGATGTAGCCCCAGGTCATGATTTCAGGGTCCTGGGATCAAGTCCCATGTTGGGCTCTGTGCTTAGTGGGAAGTGTGCTTGAGGATTATCTTTCTCTCTCCCCCTCTACCCCTCCCCATGCTTGTTCTCTCTTCCACTCTCTCTAAAATTAAGAAATCTTCTAAAAAATGATGTTGAGGGGTGCCTGGATGGCTCAGTTGGTTAAACATTTGCCTTCAGCTCAGGTCATGATCTCAGGGTCCTAGAGAAGAGCCCTGTGTCGGGCTCCCCGCTCCATGGGGAGTCTGCTTCTGCCTCTCCCTCTGCTCCTCCCCCCTGCTTGTGCTCACTCTCTCTCTTTCAAATAAATAAGTAACGTTTAAAAAGATGATGGTGAGGGGATCCCTGGGTGGCTCAGCGGTTGAGCGCCAGCCTTCAGCCCGGGGCGTGATCCTGCAGTCCTGGGATCGAGTCCCACGTTGGGCTTCCTGCATGGAGCCTGCTTCTCCCTCTGCCTGTGTCTCTGCTTCTGTCTCTCTCTGTATCTCTCATGAATAAATAAATAAAATCTTAAAAAAACGATTAAAAAAAAGATGATGGTGATAGTATGTACATTTGATATGAAGTGATGGAAATAACATTTTGCATCTGTGACCTTAATCCTCCAAACCCATTATCACAGTCTGATTATGAGAAAAATACCAGACAGATGCCAATAGGAGGCCATTCCACAAAATACCTGACCAATGCTACTGACCAATACTGTCAAGCTCATCAAAAGCAAGGAAAGTCTAAGAAACTGCCACAGCCAAGAGAAGCCTGTGATTCTAGACAGGATCCTGGAACAGGAAAAGGACATGAGGTAAAACCTAAGGAAATCTGAATAGAGTGTAGACATTAGTCAATAATGTATCAGTTTTGATTCATTAAATGTACCAAATGTACAGTACTAATGTGGGATGTTATAGGAAAAACGAGGTGGGGAATATATCTGTACTCTGTACTATCTTTGCAATTTTTATTTAAATCTAAAACTGCCTAAAAATAAAGCCTTACTTTTTAAAAATTTGTTAAGAAGAAAAAACAGAACAAGAATAATAGAAGAGATTAGTGAGGGGCCCCTGGGTGGCTCAGCCAGTTAAGCATCTGACTCTTGATTGCGGCTCAGGTCATGATTTTGGGGTTGTGGGCTTGAGCTCAGTGTCGGGCTCCAGGCTCAGGGGGAAGCCCGCTTCTCTCTCTTTCTCCTTCTTCCTCTGCCCCTCCCTCACTCATTCTCTCTCTCTCTGTCTCACTCTAAGGAAGGAGGGAGGAAAGGGAAGAGGGAAGGGAGGGAGGGAGGAAGGAAGGAAAGAAGGAAGGAAGAAAAGAAGGAGAGATAGCCCAGTGGAGTATACGATTAATTGACAAATCATATAGATAATAATTATTCTGGAAGTTCAGTGGAAGGAGAGACATGACTTGAGACTAACGAATGCTTTATGGAAAACTGTGGGAGTTAAAGTGCTTCTTAAAGATTGATAAGATGTTGACGAGTACAAGTTGAACCAACTTTATCCAATGAGTACAGTTGACCCTTGATCCACACTGGCTTCAACTGTGCCAATCCACTTAGACGCAGATTTTTTTTTTTTTTATAAAAACAGTACAATACCACAAATGTATTTTCTCTTCCTTATGATTTTCTTAGTAACATTTTCTTTTCTCTGCCTTGGTTTATTGTTAGAATATGGTATAACATACAAAATCTGTGTTAGTTGATGGTCCATATTATCGGTAAGGCTTCCAGGCAACAGTAAGCTGAGTAGTCAAGTGTTTGGGGAATTGCAAGTTATATGCGGATTTTTGACTGAGCCAGGCAGGTCAGCGCTCCTAACCCCTACATTGTACAAGAGTCAACTGTAATCGTAGTATATCTGGATTAACTAATTGATGAACTGTTCTCTAAGTCCAAAGCTAAACTTAAAATTATTAATATTAGTTCATAATATATAAGCACTGATGGTACTCTACAATAATTCAGCCTCTGAATGCAAAGGGGATTTTCTTATTTGTATTCTTTGTTAAACATTTTTTGAACAAGAAAAACTTTTTAAGGGGTGCCTGGCTGGCTCAGTCAGTTAAGCATTCGACTCTTGATTTAGGCTCAGGTCATGATCTCAGGGTCGTGAGATCGAGCCCCGCATCAGGCTCCGTGTTGAGCACCGACCATGGATCCTGCCTAAGATTGTCTCTCTCCCAACCCCTCCTTGCTTCATAAACAAACAAGCAAACATATTTTTTTGACAAGACAAACAAAAACAAGTGAAAAATCCTTTAACCAGCCTCTACCTAGACTAGCCTAGCCCATAAGCAGAAGAGCAATATCTACTTCTTCAAATAGTGATTAGAAATGAAACTAATTCAGAATAATTAAAAGAGAAAATATGAAACCCCTGAGAGTCTGAGTATCCTTGCATCTGCAGTGCCCAGCATAATACTCACTTCTCTTGGTTCAACTCTAATCTTTTTGACCCCTTTTCCTCAATCTCTTTTACTACGTCTGCCTCCATCTGCCGATTAGGAATCAAAACAGATATAAACAGGTTTGGAGAACTGTATGAAAATATGGGTCATGCTCTTGTACTATATTTAAAAAGACAGCGGAAAAATTGATGGCTTCCTAGTAAAATATAATTTACCAAAATTGATCCAAGCAAAGGAAGGAAAACTAAACAGATCAATACATCGAAGCGATTAGAAGAGTAATTTAAAACTAACATTTGAAACAGCAGCAGGTCCAGGTGGCTCTGTGACTGTGCTCTATCCACCCTTTAAGGCGGTGCTACTTCCAGCAGCCAGTTAGGGAACTGTGTATTACCAGTCTGCCAAGAGGTAAGGAGCTTACACTAGAACGTAAATCAACATGTTGCTCCCTTCAAAAAGCCTTGCTTAAAAAAAAAAAACAAAAAACAAAACAAAAAAAAACAAACACACACACACAAACAAAAACAGAAACAGAAAAACAAAGCAAAAAAACCCCCCAAACATCTGATTTTATTAACGGTGTCCTGAACTGACCCCTTTGGATTTAGTAACTCAACCTGGGGGGGGGGTCCCAGGAAATATCAGAGAGGAGAACCTTTGGAGAAAAATAAACCTGTCATATATTGGGATATATATTTCCAAATGAATATTTGTGTATTAAATATGTTGTGGCCCTATTATACCCTGAGCTGATGAGGTAGACATATATCTGTTTGTTTTCTATTACTGTTGTTATAGATTTGGGGGAAGGATATTGTTTTAAAACACCTTTAAGGCACCTGGGTGGTTTAGTTGGTTAAACATCTTCAGCTCAGGTCATGATCCCAGGGTCTGGGATCGAGTCCTACATCGGGCTCCCTGCTCAGTCCACTTCACCCTCTCGCTCTGACCCTGCCCCCTGCTCATGCTCTCTTGCTCTCTCTCAAATGAGTGAATAAAAAATGTTAAAAAGATAAATGAAATACCTGTGATTTAAACACCCAGAATCAAGCACTCTGGGATATATATATTTGGTGTAGATGTACAAATTTAGATATGGGGCAATTAGTATCCTCCAAATTAAACACTATACAAACTATTTTGTAATCTGCCTTTTTTCACTTAAAGAATGTGAATGAGTTTCCATATCAAAATTGATCTACAAAGATCCCTGGGTGGCTGAGCGTTTCAGTGTCTGCCTTTGGCCCAGGGCTGATCCTGGAGTCCCAGGATCGAGTCTCACGTCGGGCTCCCTGCATGGAGCCTGCTTCTCCCTCTGCCTGTGTCTCTGCCTCTCTCTCTCTCTCTCTATGTCTATCATGAGTAAATAAAATCTTTAAAAATTTTTTGAAAAAAAATTGATCTACATTATAACTGAATTATATTCTATTAGATGGATGGATATGCTATAACTTTTTCAATCAGCTCCATGTTAAGAATGAATTCGATCGAGCATCTTCAACTTTAAAACATCATAGATATCATCGTAGAGAACAACTGTGTGTCCATTCCTTGTGCCACCACCCTCATTATCTCCTCCAGAACTGTTGCAGTGGCTTCATAAATAAGACCATTTTGGCTGGCAAGAAAAAGAAGAAGAAGAAGAAAGAGAGAAGGTCAGCCGAACTAAACAATATATTTAGTGACAAAGCCGATTTACATTTTCATGCCTGCAGATCACATTTTGAGTAGCGTTGCTTCCATAAGTGTACACTATTTATGTTATTTAAACTATTTTAGCTCATTAGGATGAAAAAAAAACCTAAAAATGACCAAAAAAATGTTATGAAGTTGTCAGAATCTTAAAATCCAATTAAGATACTAACAACAACAACAATAAGAACAAAAGGAAGGGGAGCAGAGAAAAGGAAGCGAGAGACTGGAAACCTAGAGGGGAAGGAGGCAGAGCACCGGGTGTGTAGGTGTCATTGTAGCGGAAGGACATGGGCCGGGGCATAAAAACAAAACACGACAAGTGCTGTGAAGAAGATTAAAAATTGGGCAACGTGGTGGAGAGTTACAGGAGGGGGGGGCAATGCACTTTAGCTGTTGTAACAGAGACTCTTGTTTTAAAGATTTTACTTATTGACAGAGAGAGAGAAGGAGGGAGAGAAGGAGGGAGAGAGGGAGGGGGAGGGCGCAGAAGCAGGGGGAGAGGCAGGCAGAGCAGGAGGGAGGAGGAGGCTTCCAGACCCCAGGACCCCAGGATACGATCTGAACCCCCCAGTCGCCCCACAACTCTGATTCTGTGCAGATTTGCCACCCTTGGGGTGCCTGGGAGCCTTAGGCGGTTGGGTGTAGGGCTCTCTGCTCCGTCATGGTCTGGGGGTCACGGGGAGCAGGCTTGGCCTGGAGTTGGCCTGGGCTCACTCTGCCTCTGGGATGTTCACTTGGGTCCTTCTCTCACCAGGTGGCATCTTGAGAAGGGCTGTTGATGGGGGACGGAAATGCAGGGGAGGCAGGACGTGGCCAGCGACAAGCATCGGTGGCCTTAACCAATGAAAATCCTTCCCCCCCCTCCGTTCAAAGCTCTTTGGAAGCCAATGGCCAGCCCGGTTTTTACAAGGTTGAAGCAATTCTAGGATGAACAACCAGGGAAGCAACAACTCGAGGGAGGCTGCTTCCCAGAATTCGATTCCACTAGAACAGCATGCCCAGTTGGGGCGGCCCTGACACCCGTGGGCCTCACACGCTTCCCGCAGAGCCAGCCGAGCTCCCCTCTGTGTCCCACTCCCGCAATAGTGCAAATGTGGGGCTGGGGTGTCGCAGGTCCCGGATCCAGGGCCTCCCAGCCTCTCTGCACCTTTGCGTCTCCTCCACCACCGCCAGCAGGGAAAGACCGACAGCAGGGAAAGACCGACAGCCACTGCTGAAACCGGGCGTGGGGTTGGCACCGCCGTTCCAGGCCGCAGGGGAGGCTCCTGGGACAGAAGGCCCCCCCCAACAGACACCTCCTCACGTCTCCTACTGGTGTCACGGGCTGTGACCTGAAGGACCTCACACGATCTCTCAGCCCGATTGTCCCTGGCTGTCTCTCCCACCTCTCCCATCCTCCTCATTCTAGCACCTTCCCTAGGGGACGAGGTCTTCCTCTAAGCGCTCCCTTCCTCAGCTCCCATCCACACCCCCTTCTCGGAAAGCCAAGGCCCATCAGTCAATTGGATGGTATTGATTCTCTAAGTGCTTTCTTTAGTTTTTCTTAAATGTTTTTGAGTATGATTTATGTGCCTTCTAAAAATGGCAAGACAACCGAAAGGTACGCAGTGAAGCATGCGTCCTTTTGCCTCGACGCCCATCTGTTGCAGACGCACACACGTCCCGTGTGTATGAGCGCTGGCTTCTTTTACACCAATGGCACGTGACGCTCTGTTCTCCACCTAAATGTCTAGGAGATGAGGCCACGTCCATTCAGGTGCATCTGTGAGAGGCTTTTGTGGCTGGGGAGTGTTGTGCTTCGCGGTCGGCCGAGTTGGGGTGGAGGCCTGGGCCTCTTCCCAGGCTGGGACTTCAGATAATGCATCCGCTGTCTGGTAGCCTTGTGGTAGACTTGTGGGCTAAACCTTAGGACAAAAGTGCTTGCCCGGCAGCGTGTCATGAACAGTCGTGGCTGACGAGCTCGGGGCGACGGTGCCGTCCTAGCATCTTAGACGGGCCCTCACTCAGCTGGGGCCGGGGCCCGCCTCGGGAGCCTGGGAGCCCAGGGCACTTGGGCCCAGGGAGAGGAGCCAGCTCTCCAGGTGGGCATCAGGCAAGGGCCGCGGAGGGAGGGCTCCGCCTCAGTTTTCACCTGTGCCAGGGCGCTGTTCCCGGAGATCATGACTCCTTTCCGTAGTATAGGGATGGGAGGGCGGGGGGAGAGACAGTGTGGGCAGGCTCCAGGGCTGTAGAGGCCCGGGGTGCTGCACCCCCACCGCCCGCAGCCTTCATCCTCAGCGGGGGCCCCGGAGCTGCCGGCCTCCCCTTGGCCTCCCAGTGCGGTTCCCAGGCCTGAGAGGTGCTCCGCTAACTGAGCCCTGGGGGCAGGCTCGGGACGCTGGGCCCCCGACCGCCGGAGAGTTACCCTGGGAAGGGAGAGGCTGGGCGGCGGGCCTCACTCTGGGCCAAGGAGGAGGGGGCCGCGCTGCCTCCCCCCACATCCCCCTCGCCGCCCAGTGCAATCGCGGGAAGACCTCCCAGGCTGTGTGATTTACCGTAGAGTGGCTGGGGAGGGCCGTGTACGGGCGCGCAGGTCTCCACCTGCACCCCATGGATGGGGCTGAATACAGGTGCGCGGGTCTCCACCTGCACCCACAGAGGGGCCATGTACAGGTGCGCGGGTCTCCACCTGCACCCACGGACGGGCCGTATATAGGTGCGCGGGTCCTGGCCTAGTAGAGCCTTTAAGACGCTGCTGGGAAAAGCGAGGCAGGGGCAGGCGCGGAGAGTATTCGGGATCAGGGGAGCTGTGCGGTCAGCGCGGGAGGCTGTCCAGGGATGTCAGGGTGAGCGGGGCCGTCGAACCAGGGTGAGAGGAGGGGGGCAGTGGGCTGCGGGCCAGCGGGGCCAGGCAGGGGTGACTGAAGGGGAGCGAGGGGCCCTGGGGCTCTGTCCCCCAGGAGGCGCTCGGCTCCGATGGGGTGAGGACAGGGCGTCAGAGGGGGGCCGCTGGGAAGGCTGACAAACCACAGCAACCCCCGCGCCCGGATTCTGGTCTCTAAATTCAACTTGTCACCGAAGGGGAAGCAGGGCTCCTCTGGGCGATCCCCGATCACAGAGCTGGGGCAAGGACTGAACATCCTGTCCCACCAGAAAGCAAAGAAGCTTTGGAAGACTCGGGGCCTGGCCAGAAGACGAGGTCAGGAGCCGGGGCAAGGAGACTCTCAAAGTTGGAGTGTCTGCAGTGGATCAAAACACATCAAACATGTTAAAATCCACGAGTTTATAAATTATACCAAGGGGAAAAAAATACCCTGCGTAGGTCACCTTTACAGGTTGCTAGGGAACCATCTCACTACTCTGAAAACTGGTTTAAAAAGGGAAAGAATTGAGCATTTGTCTTGTCTTTTCTATAGGAACTGTATCTCAGGATAGCTAAGTCGTCGTTGAGCAAAAGTTCTTCTTTTAGCAGCATTCCAGCTAATTGAGGAAAGAGAAATAGTAGACCGAGGGTGCCTAATTTTTGCAATTCTTAATGAACTGATAGATTTGTGATAATCATTGATGGCTCTTGAAAACTACCAGGGGAGGAAGGGCACCTGGCTGCCTCGGTTGGTAGAGCGTGGGGCGACTCTGGATCTCACTCAGGGTCATGAGTTTGAATCCCATGTTGAGTGTGGAGCCTATTAAACAAAACAAAACAAAACAAAAAAGATAAAATTATCAGGGGAAAAGCTTATGGGAGACTTTTGCCAAAAAAATTTGTATTATTTATTTTTAAATTATTTTAAATTATTTTTCTTTTTAAATTTTATTTTTATTTCTTTTTTATTTTTAGGTTTTAGCTCATGGGTAATTTTTAAATGAATGGATCAAGCCGTCAGTGTCTCAATCCACTAATCAGTATTTTATTTTATTTTATTTTATTTATTTGCTGGAGAGAGAGCACACAAGGTGGGATAGCAGGAGAGGGAGAAGCAGACTCCCCACTGAGCAGGGAGCCCAATGCGGGGCTGGATCCTAGGACCCTGGGATCATGAACTGAACTGAATCAGACGCTCACCCACTGAGCCACCCGGGCGCCCCTAAGATTATTATTTTTAAGCAATCTCTATGTACAACATGGAGCTTGAACTTACAACCCAGAGATCAAGCGTCTCCTGCTGTACCAACTGAGCCAGCCAGGCACCCCTGGAACCTGAATTCATCAAGATCCAACTGATACTTTTCAGGAAATATGGGGCTTAGGGTAATATGTTGTATGATACCACAGGGATGCAATCAGCCAAGTGCAGGATGTGGGAAAGTCTATGGGACAAATGACACAGTTTCTCCAAAAATACATAATAAGGGAAAAATAAAAGAAGGCAGGGGAGCCTTTAAGTTAAAAGAGACATAGATGATACAATAACCAACAGCAAAGTGTGGGTCCTGTTTGGACACTAACCTAAAAAAAAAGAAAACTATAAAAAATCGTGAGAAAATTGGGGAAATTTGAACACTATTTGATAATATTTTTAAAACCTTAAAAGTATGATACCATTATGGTTATGTGTTTGTTTTTCTTTAAAGTCCCTATCATTTATTTATTTATTTATTTTTTAAAGTCCCTATCTTTTAAAGACAGGATACTAAAATAATAATACTAAAACGTATGGATGAAATGATACGAAGTCTGGGACTTAGTATCACCCAGGGAGGTGAAGGCAGGAAGAAGGGTGGAATGGGATTTCCATATGTTGATAATTATTAAAGGCGGGCGGTGGTCTGCAACAGACACTATTTTCTATGTTTTGTGTATGTTTGAAACGTTTCATAATATAAAGTTTGAAGAGAATGTTCTGGGGGCCAATAATCACGTACACAGGAGTCATTAAAGAAAGATCTTCTAGGACAAATGGGAATAATAATCCCTATTTTCTAACTATAGGGCCGACAAATAAGTCACCCTTCGCACAGTGTCTCCTTTGGTAACCAGTAACGTACAGGAGCCCTAAAGAACTATTTCGGGGAAGATCAGCTTTTTCTTGTGAACAAAAGGGCTCAGCTCACAGTTATCAGGTGAGGTGTGGGTAGACTTTTCGGGTACATCAACAACAACGACCAGGGCCAGTGCTTGGCTGGAGGATGAAACCATGAGAGAGGCACAGAATGCTTCCCGCCTCACCTCCCCGCCCCTTCCCCCCCGGCCTCCTTCTTACTGCTTTGCCGCTCTTAGGAGCAGGGCTACCTGTCCAGCTGAGTGGCCTGTGCACTGCACAACTCACATATAGAGCCTGTGTGGATGACGCCCCCTGGACCAGAGCAGCACGGAGGCCCTCAGCGGGAGCCTGCTCACCTCAGGCCATCTCTGACTTTTGGGGTCCTTAGTCTTCATCCAGGGATATTTCCTTAGACCCTGTTTTCAGTCTCTGCTAAGGTCAATGGGTGATGATGTAAATCATGTTGGCTTTTTTAAGTTGGTATTTTTCTAGTGCTTTCTACTAGTCCCTTTCTCCCAGCGATCATAATCCTATATGTCCTAGTCAAGATAGGCAGACAACCCCCAGATTTCAGTGCTTTAAGGAAATAAAGGCTTGTTTCTTGCTTCCATCACAGTCCAAGGGATCTGCGTCCTGCTCCTTTGGGCTCCCTCCTCTATCGTCACCTCCTTCCCTGGACCCCCGGCAAGGCAAGAAAGTGGGGAAGGCATGGCCCTCCGAACGGCCTCTGGCTGGGCACCCCCAACGCCCGGACCCCCATTCCTCCAGCAAGAGCCCACGGAGGGGCGGGGTGCCAGGGAGGTGACGCCGACGTTTCAGGGCCACCGGCCAGGGTTGGCTGCACCCCGGGCCGTGGAGTGCCTCCCCATCCTCGGGCACCGGGGGATGCCTGCCCTGCAGACACCCGACACTGGCGGCCCAGGTGCCCGGCCCCCCGAGAGCTGAGGGACAGGGGACGTCGGTGGGGCAGCTTATGAGGCTCCTAGAACCCCGCAGCCGCGCCCTTACCCCACCTGCCAGGGGCTAATTGCTCTTCCAGGGCAGGAAGCCGGGGAGAGGGACATGTTCTGTTAGATTGCTTTCACTAGCCAGAGGCTCAGGGGGGTGGTTGTTGTTTTTAAAGATTTTATTTATTTATTCATGAGAGACACACAGAGAGAGAGAGAGAGGCAGAGACACAGACCGAGGGAGAAGCAGGCTCCATGCAGGGAGCCCGATGTGGGACTCGATCTCAGGACTCTGGGGTCACCCTGTGAGCCAGAGGCAGATGCTCCACCACGGAGCTACCTGGGTGTCCTGAGGCTCAGGGGTTTTTAATTTGGGGGGGGGTCCATGAAGTGCTTCGACAGATTGGTGATTCCCTGAAAACCATATGTACAACTTGTGTTCACATGTAAAATTTTCTGGGAAGAGGGTCCATAGTTTGACACCTAGAAGGCATTCGATAAATATTCCTTCTAAAAACTCACAAAGAGTCTGCAAGACTGAGTGTTCTCCAGAGAAACAGAAGTAGTAGGATGTGTGTGTGTGTGTGTATACACCCACCCCCACACACACCCCCTACACACACATAGGTTTTAAGGAATCGGCTTGTCCAGGCCCCACATCTGCAGGGGGAGCTGGTGGTCTGGAAACCTAAGAAGAGCCAATACTGGGGTCCCCGGGCGGGGGCGGGGAGCTCAGTGGTTGAGCGTCTGCCTTCGGCTCAGGCCGTGACCCTAGGGTCCTGGGATCGAGTCCCGCGTCAGGCTCCCTGCATGGAGCCTCCTTCTCCCTCCCTCTGCCTGTGTCTCTGGCTCTCTCCCTCTGTTGTCTCTCATGAATAAATACATAAAATCTTTTTTAAAGAAGAAGAAGAAGAGCCTATGGTGCCATTCAAGTCCAAAGGCTGTCGGGTGGGAAATTCCCTCTTGCCTGAGGGAGGTCAGTCTTTCGCTCTATCCAGGCCTTCAACTGATAGGACGAGGCTCACCCGCATTATCGAAGGCACCGATTTAGATGCCCATCTCATTCAAAAACACCCGCACAGAAACATCCAGAACAGCATTTGAGGCTACATCTGGGCGCCACGGCCCAGCCAGGTTGATGAATAAAATTCACCCTCGCAGGAATCTTGACCCATGCGAACGGTAGAGATTAGGAAAACTATATCTAAGAAATTCCCACCATCCTCCTTCCTCCTCTCTGGCCAGGTTTCTGTGCTCACCCAGTTTCTGTGCTCAGCCCTAGAATAGCTTACTTTTTTTTTTTTTTTTTTTTTTTTTTACTTATTTTGGCGACGCGTAGAAAATCTGCCTAACAACTCCCTTCTAGCGACTTCCATCTATTTCACCCCAAAAGAACTGGGGACAGGGATTCCCAATTCAGGTTTAGTAAATGTTCAATAATGTTAAAGACAGCATTACTTCTCTCCTGGAAAGAAAAAAGAAAAGAAAAGAAAAGAAAAGAAAAGAAAAGAAAAGAAAAGAAAAGAAAAGAAAAGAAAAGAAAAGAAAGAAAAGAAAAGAAAAGAAAAGAAAAGAAAAGAAAAGAAAAGAAAAGAAAAGAAAAGAAAAGGAAAGAAAAGAAAAGAAAAGAAAACGTTGCTTAACCCAAGCATCTGAGCTTTCCCACCCCGCGTAGGTCAATGATCGTGCCCAGCGGGCTGAGGTGCGTATCTTTATTGTTTATATGGTACAACCCTGCCTCCAGCCATTTATCTTGAATAAATCCTCCTGCCAAACGAAGTCCTTGCAATCCCAGATTATACTTTATCCCTCTGCAATCCTGCACGGTGTTGACAACGCTGCTGGCGCAGGCAGGAGTGCTGGGTAACGGCTGCTGTTGCCACATTCTGTTTTCTTTGACTCTGCTAATATTAAGCCACCAGCCAGCCCCGGTATTAAAAATAGCCCAGATTTATCTTTCAGGGTTGTCACCCAGCTTCAACATCTGCACCTTGCTTCCACCGACAGAGCTGCTCGCGAAGCAAACTGAGGCAGGGCTGGGGCGAGAAGCTTCTTGCTGTGCGGCTCTTTGCCGGCGTAGGGAAGGCCTGATGGTTCAGTGCAGGTGTTGTCTCCCATCCTCCTTCCCCTCACGTCGTTTTCACGGGCAAAGATGCGGGGAGGCCCATCTGGGGGGACAGGGCCCATCTGGGGGGACAGGGCCCTCTCCGCCCGCCCGCTGAGCCTCCCCTTCCCCGGCCTGGGAAAGAAAGGACGTTCCGCGTTATAAAGTACCGAGGGACCTGGACGGCTCCACACGGCTCTATTAATATAAGATGAGCTGATTCCCCAGCTGTCGTCCCGCCGCTTTCAGCAGAGCCATCTGAACATTTGCAAAATAGCAGAGCAGTTCTGGGTGGGAGGGCCCGGGGTTCACCATCCAGACCACCCAGCGGGCACCCCAGGTGACGGGCTTTGCAGGCGCCCGTGGGGAAACTCGGTAACACATCGAGGGTCTTGCACCATCAGTCTGGGCCACGGGGAGACGGTGGCTGGCACCCCCGCTTTGCTTCCCGGTTACTTCCTTTTCCCCATTATCTTTCCCCTCCTTGTGCGCAACCAGACATCTTTCTGAAAAATCTATTCAGAAGGAGTTATTAGGGTAAATCAAACACAAATCCAGGTAAAAGATAGCAAATGCTGCCTTGATGTAGAATCTGTCGTCCGGAGCCCGCACTATGACCGACTTGTGTTCGATTTTCACAGGCTCGTGACCAGTAGCTGAGATGGGCCAGGGAACGCCGGGGAAAGGTATGTACCCGAAGTAGCACCTTCTCCAAAGTTCAAGTGCACCAGGGATCCTGGCGGAGGGGAGGGTTGGAGAGGGTTGGGGGGACGGGCCCAGGAATCTGCATTTCTGAACAGCAATCGAGGGATGGACGACCCTTTGAGCGGCAAGGGTCCGGATTCAGTGTTGTCCCACCATTTCCAGTTTGGGGCACATTTGTAAATATGCCCAAGTGATAGAAAACGTAGTCTGAGTGCATCACCAAAGTGGCAAAACTGCTCTCCCTGAGGCTGAATTCCTTCAGAACTACTTTGGGACAGAAATATATGTGAGAATGGAGCACAGCGTGACAGCCGTTCAGAAACCCCATTCTCCTCTCCGTCCTTCCCACTGATGGCTCACCCGCCCTACTTCTGCTGGTTTCCTACTGGACACCCCCTTTCTTATTTGGGTCCAGGGTCCTCACCCTATAACGACCCCTCCTGTGAGATGTGTTCTCTGGGAGGGAAGGTTCCAGAAGACACTTGGCCTGGTGGCGGGGAGGGTCTGAATCGGGCTCTGCCAGCTGGGAAAGGAGAGCCCTTGGGCCAGTTCGTTCCTTCGCCGCTCCCGTCCTCAGTCTCTGCACCTGAGAGCGGTCGGGGTGTGAAAAGTTGCTTTTGGATCTTTAAGTGAGAAAAACAGGACAAGAAGCCTTCCGGGACTAGTGTTCGCTTTAGACGAACCGGTGGGCCGACTGCGGCCCGTGGGGGTGAGGAATGCACGGAGCCACGTGAAGAGCTCCCCACGCCACCCGAGCCCCGACGCCGGCAGTCGGGGTGCCCAGACGCCCTCCCAGTGAACCGTTTCGAAGGGGGAGCTTTCCCAAGCGTCTGTCACCCCCACCGCATGTATGGGGCGCACTCCTAGTCCAGGTTAGGTCTCTGCTTGACTCGGGGTCCTTGTCTGGGACATGAGGGACTGCTCCGTCCTGAAACGCAGGGTGGCCTCAGCTCGGGCTCGGCGACACCACCGTCCCCAGCTGTCCCCCAGCCCTGCCGGCCCTCCCGCCTCCTCCTTCTCCGTGCAGCCTCCAGAACAGCACTGAACACGCGGAGGCAAGGACGCGAGTCTGCCTCCCTTCTCAGGCTGGGCCGGGCCCTGTAGACGCTTGCTGTCCAGCGACACTTGAAACTGCCTCGCTCGTCAGCTGGGCCGGGGCTGAGGGCCGGGCTGTCCTCCTTCGGTGGAGGTGGCCCCGCCTCCCCAGGACCCTGAGACGGTGGTGTCCCCCTGGGCCGGGGGCTCCGTGCCCGTCCTTTGGCCTGTCGCTCACCCGGTCTTCTGCGGTGCTCCGGGCCACCTCCACTGGTGGCGGGGACATTGGGGGCAGACAGGCCTGGGCCCGGGCTCTGTGGACCCACTGCCACTTGACTTTGGGTGAGTCGCTTAAATTTTCTGCAGCTTCCAAGTGTGTGAAGTGGGGTGACAAGTGTCGCCCTGCAGAGCCACTGCAGCTGCACTGGTGCCCCCCACCCTGCGTCCTCCTTGCTGCCGCCCAAGCCGGGGCAGAGGCGCCCCTTCGGCTTCTCTTATTAGGATGCTGGGATGCCGAGATCCACTTTTATTATTAAGGCTCGGGTATGGATTTAATGGCAAACCTTCTGAAATATTTCTGGGAGATGTTTTCCTTTCTGGCGAGCACGCATGTGTGTGCAGGGAGCTGGGCGGCCAGAGAGTGAGAAGGAAGGCTCCCTTCTTACCTTTGGGTGAAGTTACCTGCCGAGACCATTCCTAAGCGTTAGACATTCCCCATATAATGACCACGAGGGACAGCTCTGGGGACGCCAACCTCCGGGGCGCGCGTGGCTGGGGGGAAGGCCAACGGCACCCAGTGGGTGCTCGACGATCTCACCGCGCCTCTGAACCAACCAAGCCTGGACCCGATCCCTCCGGGGAGGAGAAACCTTATTGTTGGAGCTACCCTGGGTCCCCGGTTCTGTTACTGGGTCTCCATCAGCACCCAGCACACAACTGAGGCCGGGCCTTGGAGACGGCAGGAGGAGGGGGCTGGCGATAGCGGGACAGAAGGGGACGCTGGGGAAAAGTCACCTCGGGGGAGGATTTTAACCGTTCCTGGATGTGCAGTGTAAACCTCTGCTCCGTGCCGGGAAGGCTTCAGTGAATTCCACAGTTCCTCACGGATGCTTTCGGTGCTGGGGGCTTGTTCTGAGGGATTCGAACCAAGGTCGAGCTCTCGAGCAGGAACGAAAGCAGAGACACACCTGGGAATAACAGTACTTTGGAGTTACAGGAGGACTAGAGATCATATCTGTCCGCGTCCAGAATGATGCCTGGGATCACGTAGGACACGTGCGACAAAAGGATGGATACGATTCCTGTTCTATATTGCTAGTACTATGATCTCGGCTCCTGATTGGCGGCCAGCAAGGACGTGGAGGTTAGATGCCCGTGGGTAGGGCTGGACCTGGGGGCAGACCCAGTGTAGGCTTCGCGAGGCAGCTCTGGGGTGAAGGCTGTATGAAGTCAGCTTTGCTTGGCGGCAGCCCCGGCAGGTGGGCAGTTGGTGCCCGGAAGGCCGCCAGAGCTTCTGTGATCCCGCCGATGGAGCCCAAGGCTGGATCCGGGGGCCGGGGCAACGGGGAGCTGTGATTCCATGGGCACAACGGAGCTTCTGTCACGCTAGACGAAGAGGTTCGGGAGATCTGTTGGACAACAAGGTACATAAAACGCGACTGCAGTGTAGACTTAAAAAAAATGGTGAAGATGGTGAATTTTATGTGATGTGTTTACTATAATTAAGAAAAAAGGGAGGGATCCCTGGGTGGCACAGTGGTTTGGCGCCTGCCTTTGGCCCAGGGCGCGATCCTGGAGACCCGGGATCGAATCCCACGTCGGGCTCCCAGTGCATGGAGCCTGCTTCTCCCTCTGCCTGTGTCTCTGCCTCTCTCTGTCTCTCTCTCTCTGTGACTATCATAAATAAATAAATAAATAAATAAATAAATAAATAAGGATATTTAAAAAAAAAAAGGGGGGGGGAAGCTCGATCTCAGTTCCTAGAACTAAGGGGTACAGTCCTAACAGGTTCAATAGGAGCCTGACTCATTTGCGTAGGCCTTCCTGAGCTTTCCCCGATTAGGAAAGGACCGGTCCCAGATCTCAGGCTGAGATTGACCCTGCATCTTCCATGTGGAAGTCAAGAGTCATTAAAATCTATCTTCATATATATGTATATGTGTGTGTGTGTGTGTGTGTCTCAAAAGTGGTATACAAGCTCTGCGTGTGTGTGTGTACACCCATACGTATGAAATCCCCTTTCTGCGTGTATGTGACTCTCCTTATCCTACTTGAACTCTCAAAAGGACCTCAAGTGTCGACCTCATTTACGCAGCCAGCTCCCGGGAGCCCTAAGAGCCAGGATCTTGCTCTGATCGGTGAGGTGTGACAGGGTGGGCCACTGTGCATGTTTCCACCTGCTGTTCTGCTCTTTCTCCTTCTGCCACAGGAATGGCTTGTCTCAGATAGAAGCCACTTCTGCAGCCGTGGTGCCAGGATGAGAGAGCACGTGGAGAGGAGCAGCAGAGCCCTCTCTGATGTGGCGGTGACTGTTTAAAGGCAGGGTGAGGAACACTGGTTGTGACAAGCTGACTCGGGGAGCCTGTGCTACTGTGGTAAAGCTGACTAATAAGTCTGGGCAATCGCCCACTGCCAACGCACAGAATCAGGAGAGCTAATAAGTTGTTGTTTCTAGCTACTACGTTTTAGGGCTTTCGTAAGACAATAATAGGTAAACAGGGGCATCCTGTAAAGAAGGGACGTCAACCTGAACCAAGGCAAGGTTGGCTGAAAGGAGCCGATGAATCGAGAAATATGAAAGGGGTGGTCTGGAACTCTTAATCTCTAACGATAGAACTTAACCACAAAGTGGGGTTTATTGGCTTAAGGTACTGAAAAGGACTCAGGACTGAAGTGATGTCACAGGGTTCGGTTTCTCTGCATCACTTGGCTCTGCCTTCCCCTGGCTGAGTGGGTTCCCTGGACTCTGTGTGGCAGGTTCCAGCCACCTTGGGGACAGCACTTGCTGATTGACGTCTTCCCAATTTCAAGTCCAGTGGGAAGAATTCTTTTCTGGTCATGCTATTTTGAGATCCACTCTGCATAGACCGGCTTGAGGACCCCTGAGAAAATCTCTTTGGCTGAGTGGGGATGGTGGTGATTGGAGAAGAGAGTGTACGTGGGTCATGGGTCCTTCTGTTGAAACTCAAACAGTTCTTTAAGAGGGAGATTTATTCATTCATATAACTAAAAAAAGAAAAATTCATGGACTGTCTCAACTTCAGGTGCAGTTTGATTTGCAGACAAGGATGTCACCAGAATTCATCTCCTGACTTTTCAAAATTGTTGCCAGCTGAGACACTGGGGATTTCAAAAACCAAGAAGTGGGTTTGAGGATGACAACAAGCTCCAATCGAATGTGTGGGGCTCTTCCTTTTAACTGCTTTTTGTAAACAAACACAGGGGTAAGTTATTGGTCCTGGTGAATGGTCATAGGTTTGGGTTTAAGTTCAACATTATTCAGACTGTCCACAGAGACGAGAGCGTAAGGTGAATCCAGATTGCTTGAGCTTAGGTCCTGGCTCTCACACTGATTAGCTGGTGACCTTGGGTAACTCATTTAAACACTCAGTGTCGGGCAGCCCTGGTAGCGCAGCGGTTTAGCGCTGCCTGCAGCCTGGGGTCTGATCCCGGAGACCTGGGATCGAGTCCCGCGTCAGGCTCCCTGCATGGAGCCTGCTTCTCCCTCTGCCTGTGCCTCTGCCTCTCTCTCTGAGTCTCTATGAATAAATAAATAAAATCTTAAAAAAAAAAAAAACACTCAGTGTCTCAGTGCACCTATCTGTAAAATGTGAAATGACATTATCTACCTACCTTTGAGAGCTGTTGTCAATAATATATGCAGGCCACTTAGAAAATCCTAAGTGCTCAATGTTCATTATTACTCTCATGTCTACTGTAAGCGAATAATAATTTGCAGACTTTTATTTTAGAATTATGGCCATTTTAGATGGCAGGTGTTGGGTTAGTTTTAGATCTCTCTCTTCGCAGTGAGTGACTAGAACTATATCTGCTCGTAATATGGGTCAGAGAACACATTCTGACAGCATTTTGCTATGTATTTTCACTGGCCCCAGCCATGCTCCCATCAGTTACTGGACTGTAGTCTTCCAAGAGAGGTATCTTCCTTTATCTATACTTCTTTGGTATGAAAGAAAACCTAAGAGAAGTTTGATTAAAGGTCTAAAAAGGGGACAAAACACAGGCTTTTTAAAAACTAGTGAATATTTTGCAATACAGCTCTGAATAGTGAGGGCAGAGCATTGTCCTGTATCTTTTTTATCATCTCATTGCATAATCTTGTTTTTTTTTTTTTTGACAAGCTTAGAAAAATGGAAATTTCAAAGTAAGTGTGATGTTCGCAATTCCTATCATGATGAGTAGCAGGTTACTCATAGCTTCCCCTGGTTATTTTTGTTGGGTTGTTTTGTGTAGTTGGGGTTGGTAGAACAATTGTTCTATGAGTCTGGAATTATCTTGGCTCTGGCTGCCTGCATTCCTAACTGCAGTGTGTCCCTCTGTGAGAGTGGCAGGGATTAAGCTCTGTGGGCACATTATCCACAGCTTTCTCTCTCAGTTTTGGATGCTCTTACATAAGGCTCCATATTGATCTCAAAGGGGGGAGAGTGGGTGGGGCTGGGGAGACAGATAAGTTGAAATACTTTCAAAAATGCTGGGATGTGTAACTTGCATGGGTTTTCTCTCCAAGCTAAAGGGTGGTGGGGACAGGGACACAAATTTTGCCTCGTTGCTCTGCAAATCAGCCTTGGTTAGCCAATAGTCTTCTCGTTCAAATACAAACATTTGCTGGACATGTTTATGAATTAAATTGCAGAGACGGTTTGGGAAATCAGCAATCTCCCGGGTTGCTCTATAGATTTAAACAGTTATGTGACTCTAAGGCTTCTCTGGGGCAATTCAAGTTGTTTTTCTCTGATAGAAGTTTGATGTCTTAGATGAAGAAACGATATAATAATGCAAGTGTCCTACGATGTTCTTAATTTTAATTCAATTTATATTTTTGAGTAGCCAGCAAGATGTATCGAGTACTCATGGTATGAAGCAAATATTGGTGTTCTAATTTGAGTCTCCAAAGTTTGAATTTGATCCCTAAACATTAATAATAAGCTTTATCAAGTAATTAAAATGTGCTAGGCATTAGCCTGGTGTAAGTATTTGTATCTCTACAATTTAACTAACTGAAGCTCTAAAAGTTTGAGAAACTTAATGTGGTCACAAGTCTGGTGAGAGATAGTTACTTTTTTTTTTTCTTTTCTTTTCAGTAATCTCTAAGACCAACATGAGGCTCGAACTCATGACCCCAAGATCAAGAGCCACTCACTCTACCAACTGAGCCAGCCAGGTACCCCACAACTCTAATGAAACACGGGAATCGAACACAGATCTGTCTCTCACTAAATCTGTGTTCTTTCTAAGGCAGTGCTGTCCCATAGAATTTTCTGTAATAATGTCCTATATCTC
This sequence comes from Canis lupus baileyi, assembly GCF_048164855.1. Lineage (NCBI taxonomy): Eukaryota > Metazoa > Chordata > Mammalia > Carnivora > Canidae > Canis > Canis lupus. Next base: position 59,439,193 of record NC_132854.1, on the reverse strand, counting down.
TGTGGTCCAATATATGGCAGGCACAATATGGTAGCTACTGAGCATTATTTAAAAAAGATTTTATTTATCTATTCCTGAAAGACACACAGAGAGAGGCAGAGACACAGGCAGAGGGAGAAGCAGGCTCCTCCTGCTCGACGGGGGTACTCGATCCCGGGTCTCCAGGATCACAGCCTGGGCCAAAGGCAGATGCTCAACCACTGAGCCCCCCGGGCTTCCCACTACTGAGCATTTGAAGTGAGACTAGCGGGGATCCCTCGGTCGCTCAGTAGTTTAGCACCTCCCTTCGGCTCAGGGCGTGACCCCAGGATCCCAGGATCGAGTCCCACATCGGGCTCCCCATAGGGAGCCTGCTTCTCCTTCTGCCTGTGTTTCTGTCTCTCTTTCTCTCTCTCATGAATAAATAAAATCTTTAAAAAAATATTAAGCGAGACTAGTATAAATGAAGAAATCAATTTTTAGTTTTATTTAATTTTAATTAAGATTAAAATTTAATAGCCACATGTATTGGATGCATAGGACATCACAGTGTCTGGCCTACAAACACTCGAGCTACTGTGATCATCTAGTCCAAACTGCTTCTTTTATAGGTAAGGAACTCGTGACTTAAGAGAGGCGAAATAACCCATTGAAGGACACACAGCTGCTTATTTAAGGAACCAGCAAGTCGCTAAGCTTCTGAGGTGGTGCTCCTCTCTAGGATATCATTTGGTTCTATATCCAGGATATCGTGAACTTATAATCAAGGTCCAGGATCCTGACCTTAAGATATGGAGAGATGCTTAAGTATATTCAGAATTATTGAATCATGCTTTTTATAATTATAGTATGCTCACTATAATTTTAACATTAAGTTGATTTTCTTACACCCTGATTACCTGAGAATTATACTGGAAGTGTAATGTGTGCGTTGTAGGTCCACGGGCCCATCACTACGAAACGAAGCCTCTTTATCTGTATTATCCACATCATTATGTGTAAGTGCTCACTGGCCAGACGCTAGCCCCCCTCTAGGTGACCCTAGTCACTTCCGAGAGTTCTCAAGTCCTTCCTCTATGACTTTTCACCTTATTGCCACAACGCTGTGTCTGCTGCTACTAACTTTTGAATCACAGCCTCAGGCTCCACCTGTCCCAGAAAGAGATGCAGATGAGAATTCCAACCGTGCGGTGTTCTCAGGGGGATTAGAGATGATTTATGTAAATGCCTGGCATGTGGTAGGTATTCAGTAAAGACAAACTCTTATCATTATTTTAGATTTCTTTGCCACCGGAGTTTTTTGAGAGCGCAGCTAGGCGGCTGAGTTGATGAATTTCAACATAATTTTCTTCAATTTTCTGCATTTGCTCTTTGCTTTAGGCGCTCTCAGTAGCGAAATCATCTCATAACATGATTATGAGCGAGGGAAGTTCATTCATTCACTCACTCATTCGTTCAGAAAGCATGTGTGAGATTCAGTTATTCTAGGCTGGGGAGCACAAATATGTACAAGCTATTTCAAGGGTCTACGCGAATCGCAGCAATACAAGACACTTTGTGAACTCTTCTGAGTCGCAGAGAGGAAGATACCCCTCCCGGTTGGAAAGATGGTAACAACTAATATTAATCTAGCCATTTCCAAGCACTTCCACGTGCATCTGAGAACTTGATTCTCACAAACACCCTGTGATCAGAACTCGGGTTTGTAGAGAATACAGTTCACGGGAAAGAGGGACTTACCGGGGTTGTTGTGGTAGGGTCCGCCCTAGGGTCTGACTGGCGAGGTCCCGAAGGCCGCTCCACGGTGTCCTGCAGGGAAACCTTCGTGCACAAGGGGGCTCTTCACCTGAGTATTTAAGGAGGGACCACCTGGGGCAGGTGGACACAGGGCCAGGGCCTTTTAAGTAAACCAAACAGCAAAGATATGAAAACTGGGAAGGTTAAGACGTATTTTGGAAAGGGTGAGTAGGGCATGTTAGCTGAAGCATCAGCTATTTCTGGGGGAGTCAGACGTAAGAAAAGAGCGCTGCACTGCGGCTGCATCACCCGGAGCTGAGCCGCCCACCTAAGTTGTTTAGGAAGTATTCAGAGGCAACGGGAGAGAGGAAGGCGTGTGCTGAACTCAGGGAGAATTAGGACGATCCGAGGGGTGAGTCAGACTGTCGAGGAGAGCATGGGGAAGGCAGGGGACCCAGTTAGGAGGCGACGTTAAGGCAGACTTGTGGGTGGCAGGGGAAGAGGAGCCAGATCCCAGAAGCACTGGATGGTGTGTTTGTGCTGCGACGGTGCGGGCGGGGTGGCGAGGCGTGGGAGCTGAGACAGAGGCAGGGGAAGATGCCTCTTCGCTTTGAGTGGAGTCCCTGCGAGAGTGGTCACGCCGCTAGCAGAGCAGGCGTAGCTGCAGAAGCAGCTGGCTCAGAAGGACAGATCCTGAGCTCCCTTTGGTTCTGCTGCGTCTGGGCCGCATTCTGTGTTGCCACCTGACTGTCCACTGGGAAAGTGGGAGGTGAGGAAGAAGAAGGGTTTGGCTGACCTCCCTGGCAGAGGGCTCTTCCTTCCTGTCTCTGCTCTGCTCCCCAGTCCCCCTACTGCGCCTGATGACAACAACGCCTGCTATGTGGGAAACACTCAACATAACTTGGGGAAAGAAACCCACTTAAAAGAAGATGTGTCGGGAAAAGTTTTAGGGCAAGGGAGAAGACGAGGGTGCTAGAAGAGAGATGTGTGCCAATAATGGGAAGCACCAAATTCGAGTCACTGGATATAGCAATTTCTCGGAGATTAAGGACTCCGTGGCCTATGTTCTATCTCAGTGTGGGAAGGAGCCAGGAGATGCAAAAGAAGGGGAACAAAAGTTGGGTAAGGGGTTGGCTTCTAGTCCTATTTGTACCATCGCATTCTGAAGCAGAAGTCCAAGAAGTCAGGGAATTTAAATTCAAACCCAGACTTCCAGGTTGTAAAGAAAGCACCAAACCGCTGAGTCACCCAGGGATCCCCTAAATTTTTTTTTAAAGTAGACTCCACACCTAGTATGGAGCCCAACATGGGGCCTAAACTCATGACCCTGAGGTCCAGACCCGAGTTGAAATCAAGAGTTGGACACTCAAGTGACTTGGCCACCCAGGTGCCCTACACCTTCTCAATATTTACATGTGTGATATGTAGATCTCCATTTGGGATCCTATCCTGCCGTGTTAGGTGTCTTCAGAATCAGCCGGTCATAAAGATCTCCCTTGCTGTGAGTCTTGAGCTTCCTTATCCTTTCTTGACAACCACCACACTTTTTGGGTGGTAACTTGTTTTATTGGCTGTCTCCTCCGACAGACATGAAGCTGTGAGGAGGCAGGAACCAGGCTGTCTTGTTTACAAATAGATCCTAGTGCTAGTGCAATAACTGACGATGGTATGTGCTCACTAAATGGGTTTCAAACCCTGAAATGATGAAAGACTTATTACACATTTGATGACAGCAAGTAGGGTGAAGAGAAGCAATGGAAGGGAGTAGAGTAACCTTTAAAGAGAATGCCTTGCTAAATCATAATACAAACAGAGCAGCAGTCTGGCAGTTTCTCTCACAATCAGGGAAACTGCCAAACGCACACTTCTATTGCCTTAAGAACTAAAGTTGAAGTAATCTATTCATTCTAAATGTTAGGGGTTTGCTGTTGTTGTGGTTTCCCTTCAAATGAGTGGTTGGATTAGGATCAGATATCATAAAAAGTGAGGGCCTGGAGTTATCAAGCGACTGATTCACTTAAGTGCATTTAAAAATGCAAATTGACATTTAACAATAAAGAATAAAACACAGCTTTTTGGTTTTCCTTGAAAAATTTGGGGATCCCTTGGTGGCTCAGCGTTTGGCGCCTGCCTTTGACCCAGGGCGTGGTCCTGGGGCCCCTGCATGGAGCCTGCTTCTCCCTCTGCCTGTGTCTCTGCCTCTCTCTCTCTCTCTCTCTGTGTGTCTCTCATGAATAAATAAATAAAATCTTTAAAAAAGAAAAAAAAATTGGACCTTTGGCAACAGTGGTCTGAAGCCTTTCCATGGGCCTGTGTTTATCAACAGGCCACATCCCACCACTCCCAAAGCAAATGCTACCGGCATTGTAAGGCCTCCGAAGTCATGACCCTTGCTCTTGCAGGATCTTTAAGTCCCCTTTGCTTGGGGGGGAAGCTGTCTTCTTTGATCTCGGTAGGGTTCTATTTCTACCGACTTTTGAATGACCTCAGTATCGCCTGAACGGTACTATGATATTGCATACCTGCTTATATCTGTCATAGACTCTGAAACTGGCTATTTCACATATAATCAGGGGACCCCCAACTGCTCCAGAAGGCTCCCTTCTGCTACTGTTATTGATCCACGTTTCCTCTAATCGGTCCTCCGATGACCCTAAGGGGCGATCCTGCTAGGACAGCCGGTCTGCAGGTGGGAATCTGAGTGCTGCCCTAAGGCTGAGAGCATCGTGTGTGCGGTGGGGGCACGAGAAGGGTCGGGGACGCGGAAACGCGGGGACTGCGGGTGTGAAGCTTGCAGGACCGGGCTTGGGAGGATGACCGAGACAGGACGCCGCAGGGCCCGTGTGCTCGCAACCCGCCCAGAACTGCGGTCGCCGAGCCGAACTCCAGGTGCGCTAAGCCAGGTAGCGCATCAATGAACACGTGCACCGCAAATCTCCATGTCAGATGGAAATAACTGCTATTTATAAAACCCAAGCAGAGCCGGGGAACAGCGGGCGAGGGCGGCTGCTATTCCGGGAGACCCCAGAGCAGCAAGTCAACGAAGCCCAAACCGTCCACCGGGTTCTAATTCTCCAGGCTCCCCGAGAGCGAGCCGCGCCTCCCGCGAAGCCCCGCCCCCGGCCTCCCCATTGGGCGCCGAGGTAAGCCCCGCCCACTTCCCCGCCCACAGGCCGCCTTGGGGGCGGGGCTCCGCGCCGCGCTGAAAGCCGCGCGCGCAGACTTCCCGGCATTCTTCGCGTTCTGTCAAGCCGGGAGGATCGGCCCCGCCTTTCCCCACTTCCCCCTCTCCCGCTCCCTCCCGTCCCACCACCCTCTGCGGTGCGTGGCATGCTGGGAATTGTAGTTCCGCCGTCCGCTCTGCGTCTCGCGCGCCGCATAAAAGCGACGGATCCGGTCGCGTCGGAGCACGCGGCCTGCCTCGTCGAGGGGGCGCGAGGGCGGGCGGCCCGCGGGGGTCCTCGCGAGAGCACGCGGGCGGCCGCCCCGGTCACGTGACCCCCGCTGGCCGGCGCCGCAGCGCCATTCCCGCCGCGCCCGGCAGCCGGCCTGCGCCTCCCCAGGCGCTGCTGCCACCTCGCGCTCGGAGGCGTCGCGGAGCGCGCTCCCCGGCGCCCTCCCCCTCCCCCTCCCGTCCCCTCCCGCCCTCCCCCGGCTCCCCCGCCCGAGCCTCGCCGCCGCCGCCGCCGCCGCCGCAGCCGCAGGAGTAGCCGCCGCCGGAGCCGCGCGCAGCCATGGCCGAGAACCCGGGCTTGGAGAACCACCGCATCAAGAGCTTCAAGAACAAGGGCCGCGATGTGGAAGTGAGTGTGTGCGCGCCTCGGCGGCCTGGGCCCGCCCGCCCCGCGGCGGGCGGCGGGCGGCGGGGCGGGGAGGGGCGGGGGCCGGCGGCGGGCGAGCCGGGCGGCGGGCGGCGGGGGCCGCGGGGCTGGGGGGGCGGGAGGCGGCCCCGTCGCGCGGGCGCGGCCTGCAGCGGGCGAGGAAGGGCTGTGCGGCCGAGGCGGGGTCGGCTCCCCGCGCCGGGCTCCCGCGGGCCGGGCCGGGGCGGGCGGAGGGGGTGGGGACCAGCCGGGCGGCCGGGCAACCGACCTGCCGGCGGGCGGCGGTGGGGGAGGGTAGGATGCGCCGGGACCGCCGCCTGCCGCGCGGCGCCGCCGGCCTTCGAGCGGGCCCTTGGACGTGCACAATGGTGCCGCCCATTGTGCGGAGGCCCCGGGGGCGCCGCGGGCCCCGGCTCCGCTCCCGGGACCTGTTCCCCTCGCCTGCCCGGGCTCCGGCTGGCGCGCGGGATGGCCGCGTCCTCGGCGCCTTCCACCGGCACACACGGGATGCGCCGCCCCCTGGGGCCTCGCAGGGCTCTGCCTCGCGTGGGGCTGCTGCTGGCACTTGCGGGCGGTTGCAAAACCCCGTAAACAGCGCGGTCACTTGGTTGGTCGCCACTCCGCGTGTTGCCATTGTCTCACTAAGGTGACACTAGCAGGTACTGTTTGCAAACTCGGCTTAGGGAGGCAGCGCTAGAGGTCTCTCTGCAGCTACTGAAAGCAACATAGTATGCAGGGCACTAACTTCCCTGGGACTCTGACCTCTGGGCTCGACGGGGAGGACGTGCTTGTAGGTCCACAGCGTCCTTTTCCAAAGCGAGGTGACATGATTTGCAGTTTTGGGATTCTTGAGAAAGGGCCGGTGGGACTAAGGAGCGTGCATGTTTCCCCCCAGCCCTTGTCTTAGTGGTGGGAAAACGTTCAGCGTTCAGTTTTGTCCAGAAACACACACACACAAAAACCTCAAGCGACTTTTTTTTTTTCCCCCAGAGCTATAAAACCGAATGGTAATTGGAAACAAGAAAAAAAAAAAAAAAAAAAAAAAAAAAAGCTAAGGAAATACTGTGGAGTTCCCATTCGATTAACACAAGTGAAGGTCATCTGTCTCTCCGTCCTGGTCCTGGTTAAATTTCTTTTTGTGAGAAATAATTCTAAGCAAAAGTGAAACTTTAGGAATAGCAGCAAGAAATTTTGGGACCGCCTCTCGTTACTGGTTCACTTGATGAGAGGAATTAACTGTGAGCTTTTTCCATCAGTAATTGTTCTTGAAGCTTTACCTCTGTTATAGAGCAAAACTTATGTAGTTTGGGAAATGCCCATAATTGTTTGTGTAGAAGAACCAATAACGCGGTTTCCTCCGCTGGATATTGATGCTGGGTTTTGTTTTATTATTTGGCCGTATTACTGTGTTCTGGGAGCTCAGTGCTACCCAGTCAGGACGCTTGGACGTGATAGGTATACGATAAATGTTTGCTGGTGATCAGAATGTGATCAATGACTTATAGGTGCCTGAAAAAGAGGATGGTTGCCTTTTAGCCTGAAAATGTTGATCACATTACATTCCCCAGGATACATCAGGGTAACTAAGGCATGAAACAGCGGACACTACACTAAGAGCTTCATGAGATTTCATTTAATCCTTATAAGAACTTTATAAACTAGATATAGAATTATCCCTACTTTACTGGAGGAAAGTACTTTAGGCGAGGACACGTGAGTGTGCTTATGTAGCATATAGAAGGTTCCTAAGTGGCAGCGAGCATTCATTCACTAATTGTCACTTGGACGTCTCATAGTGTTAGGTCTTGGGGATACAGAGGAGGCTAAAATTCAGCCTGTACCTCAAGAAGTTTACGGTTCAGTGGGAGCCATAGAAAAGTAAACTGATAATTGCAACGCAATTCATTGATAAGTACATTCCGAGAAAATTCTAACTTGAAGCTGAGCAGTCCAAGGAGATGTTCTGGTTGATTCCTAGTGGATGAATTGGAGTAAGCTGATCCTGAAAGGTGAAAGAAAGTTGGCCCGGTAAAATGCAGGAAAAGGGAGGGCGCAAGGAAGGGGCATTGCAGGCTTGGGGGAGGACTGAGAGAATGCGGTAGGACTGCTGCTAGAGAAGGGAGTGTGACTAAAGGGTGAACTGGGGTCAGATCTGATAAGGAGGTGCCTCTGCTGTGGATTTAGGTATAATCAAGACTAGACACTGTACGTAATGTAGTTTTATCTATTAGAAACTGTGTTAGGTCAAGCTTCCACGACAATTTAGACTTGTGACTAGTTGAGATTATTCGTTATTTAAAACAGTGAGATGCCCTTTGATGAGATAGGATTCCTACCTTTTCACGTACAGGATGTACAGGATCGAGGAAAGATGAAACGTTACAAAGTATACAAGCAGCTGATACACGAATAAGATGCTGGATGCAAATATAAAATACATATTTTCCGAAGAAAACTCACAATTCACAATTGTGAATGGGAAGAAGGTTGAGGAAGAGAGTAATTTCAAGAATGGCTTCTTAGAAAAGAGGTTGGTGAATTTTATAGGAAGTATGTGCTAAACTTGAGCAGAGAACAAAAGAAATTAGTGAATAAAGACCCAGGTCAGAAGAAAGAATAGATTCGGGAGTGAAGAGATGAGACTTCCGTATGGTACATGGTGGCCTGAGAAATATGCCCGCAGCGCAGAGTTGCTTGGACACTTCTTGATAGGGAGATCTGAGGGAATTTATTCTGGAGTCACGTTAGAGGTACAGTGTGGGTAGAGTGGTGGAAAAAGGCGTGACTGGCAGTAATATCTAGAATTAATTCTGGAGGAATGATGCCCTTATCCCATATGTAAGGAGGAATTTTCAAAAAACATTGAGATTGGGGATGGTCATAACACGGAATGAGAATTTGAACTTCCTCTACCGCCGCCTCTTCCTTTCTCTTCCTCTTCTTCATAAAACTCACAGTAGAGCAAGGGGATAAAAACTTATTCTGAGGTCTGTAGATACAGATAGGGGAGGAAGTAATTATCCCGGATAGCAGTTTGGTGCTTTAGTAGGAGGAATGGATTTTGTAGCTAAAACTAGGGAATACGTTGTGAAAAGGAAGCTCCTAATTATCTTCATTTGCTCCGGAATGTGTGTTTAATACTAGTCTTTTTTTATGTAAGGCATTGTTCTTAGGCTTTTTCCCCCCCCTCTTAAAAAAGTATTTAAAACTTTTCCAAGACACTTACAGAAAAATGCACAAATGGAAATGTTACATTCAGTGAATAGTTATAAATCAAACACTCTGGTAATTGCCACCCAGGTCAACTTCGCTTTTACTTGTTCCCGTATGCCTCGAGAATATAACATTTTTATCAGTAACAATAACTAATAGCAATTATTTTAAAAATCTTAACATTTTTTAAGTCTTTGCAGTATACCTATATACCTATATACTCAGTATTTCATATGGATTAGTCTTCGCAACAATCCTATGAAGTATGTACTATTATTATCCAGATTCACTGCTGAGGAAACTTGAGGCCTACGATTCTTAAGTAACTAGCTCTCTGTCATCAGGGGTAGGTGGCAGGACCTAGATTTGTGGTGAAGCAGGATGACACTAATGCCAGAACCCTTGCTCACCATTCTTTACTGTCTCTCCACTGCATGGAGCCTCAGATCTGACTTTATGGAACACATCTGAAAGTTAATTAGTGGGGAAAATACTTAAGAAATCTTGGCTATTTCACAGAAATTCCTATCTTGGTATTTTAGAACCTTGCTGATAAAAATTTCTGATATCATTTGATTTATGTGCCTCTTTTTCCTTTTCACTCTCACAAAGTTTCCTTATTAACGAGGAGCTAGTTAGTTTCACCAAAAAATAACAACCAGTGTCCTTGGGCACTTAAATTTTAAAGCTTAAGTTTCGTGATTAAGAAAATTAAATTAATTTTAAATTAAATTTTATGCTTAAGTTTCTAATATTGGGGATAATATGTATTTTCTCATCTGCAAATTTGACCAGCATTACCAAACTCAATTTTCTGTCTTTTGGAACTTCTGTTGCTAAGTGGTACTACCTAATTGCTTAAGCTTGAACCCTTATTGACTCCCTTTTCTTCCTTTCCTTCACTTTTCTGTATTGGTCAGTTATCCGAAGAGCCTTCGTATTTTATCTTCAATACCAGCCGTACTACAGCTGCGCTGGTTTGGGCTGCTGTCACTTTCACCTGCGTGAGTATGCTGGTGCACCTGGGTGCTCTGTTGCCAGTATCTTCCCTTCCAGTGGACCTTGTGGGTTGCTCTTTCTGAAATCTTTTTGTATTAACTTTCCTGGTAAGAACATTCCCATTGCCCTCAGGATAAGAGGAAAACTTAAGATGCCACACACAATCCCTTTTATCTTCTTTGTACCAGCTGTGAGAAAGGACTGGAGATGGTGTGTGATTTTCTCTCCATGCCTCTGCACACGCTCTTCTCTTGTGTACCTTCTTTTGCTGTTTAGAGGGGCTCACTCTGGCAAACTCTTCCTTCACTCAGACTGCTTCCTGTATTTCTGGAACAGCAAGATTATAATTCTGCCACAAGCATGTCATCCTAGTTCAAGAAAACGAACTCTTCAGAAGTTCTTCAGGGGGCTTTTCCTGACTGACCAGTAACATATTTAGTACTATCAGTCCCTATTTTTTTCTTTCTAATGCTTTCCTAGGTGAGTTTGCCTTTACCTCCTTGGGATAAATTGCTATGATCTACAACAAATCCTGTGTGTGTGTAGCTATTAAAGTGTGTGGGCTCTGGGGAGGAAGCTGTAGGGATGGGGCAACTGGGTGATGGGCATCAAGAAGGGCTCTTGATGGAATGAGCACTGGGTGTTATATGCAACTGATGAGTCACTAAATTCTGCCCCTGCAACCAATAATACACTGTGTGTTAACCAAATTGAATTTAAATTAAAAAAAAAAATTCTTCAGGGGTGCCTGGTGGTTCAGTCAGTTAAGCCTCTGCCTTTGGCTGGAGTCAGGATCCCAGGGTCCTGGGACCAAGCCCCACATCTGTTTCCCTGCTCAGGTGGGAGCCTGCTTCCCCCTCTCCCTTTGCCTGCTGCTCTCCGTGCTTGTGCTCTCTCTTTTTTTCTGTCAAATAAATAAATAAAATCTTAATTTTTTTTTTTTTTTAAAGTATGTGGGCTCCATAAAGAAGCTCACTGAGGGTAGAGACCTTGGGCTGTGAGTGGTCATTTTAGTGACCAGTCTATAAAATTTAACAAATATTCTGGGAAGAGAGACTAGATAATATACTTAAAAACACCGTACATTTGGGAGTGAATGGTGCTCTATGATTTTAGGATTTCAGTAATTTCTTTTGGTGTTGACTCCATGGCATTGATACCGTTGCCTAGCCCTCCTTTGACAGTCTGTTCTGCTATAATATATTTCTGTAACATGAACTAATTCATATTTGAATGCTGAAGAGGAATGATGTTAACGCAGAATTCATGTTGATTCATATTTGATTTTTGAGTTGCTTTTTACCAACACATTGACTCTTTAGCACTCCCAAGTAATAGCACTTGAACATGAACACGTGAAGTACAGAAACACAGTTGAACACAGCAAGTCTGAGTGCACCCACATTGCTCCTTCACCCATAACCTACCTCTAGGCTCCATTTAGCCCTGTGTTCCATCCTAAAGGTGCTTGTAGCCCTAACCATCTTGATGTATTTTCTTTTTTTCTTAATTTTGCAGACCATAAAGTTTTTCGGGAATTCTCACACAACAGATAGGTTATAATTATCTTTATTTGAACTCACTAATGGCATAAAATTTCTTCTCATCCTTCTGCCTCATTGATTACTCCTTTTTGGTTGATATTGCCAACTCTTCTCCCTACCTATTGAGTGTAGGCATGTCTTAGGATTCCGTCTGTGACTCTTAAGATTGTTTTTCTTACCCACATCCAGCAGCTCTCTTGATTTTAACTATCATTTCAGCGTGGGGGACTTAAATCTGTTTTAAGCATCTGCTGGAAATTAATCATGAACATCACATCAGCTTCTTAAGCTCAAAGTGTTTAAAGCTATGTTCTGCCTTTTTTTCTTTTTTCCGTTTATGGCATCATCACCCTCACTGTGACCTGAACTTGAAACTTGAGAGGCTTCTTGGACTCCTTCCTCATCTTCCACATTCGGTCAGATGTCAGTCATGTAGCTTGAATCTCTGTGCTGTCTCTGGGTTTTGGCCCTGCCTCTCTATTCACTGCCTCCAGCCCACTTTCCGGCTTAGTACTTATCATCTAGCAATTTAAAAGTTGTCCCCAAAGTGGTGGTCTTTCTCCAGTTTATGAGATCTTTCAGTGAGTCTGCTACCTGATAATTTTTCCAGATTCCACTTTCCTCTCTCCATCCCTTTCTGCCCCTTTAAGCTCTAGCAACACTGAACTTCTTATATGCTTATACATAATCTGGAATCCCGCCCTCCGCTGCTTGCCAATGCTATTTCTATTCTCAGGGCTATCCTGCTGACTGGAATATCCTTCCCTGCCTCCTGTTGCCTGGCTAATTCCTACCCCTCTTGAAATACTCCACTCTGGGTTTAGCTCTTAAGAGAAATCTTTCTGAATCTCCTCATCTTCCCAGGTTGAGTTAGGTACCATTCTTCGCTCCTGAATCTATCTTTCTCATTGCAGTTATGATCATGCATTTCAATTATGTTTTCTTTCTCCTACTAGATTGTGAACACTCTGAGCACATTTGCCTGATTCTTAGTACAGGGGCTGGAACAATGTAAGCACTAAAATATTTCTTGAATGAATATATCTGTGCTAGGTGACACCAGCACAATAATTTTCTTAAAATATATTTTTGAACTGAAACTTTTAATCTTTTAGTGCCTTTTCCTATTGCTTTCCAAAATAAGTTCAAGCTTTTTATTACGATAGGTAAAGTGTTGGGAGATTAAGACACATGCACAGTGAAATAATTTTAAATTTTTTCTTATTTTTTTATTTTATTTTTTTGAAATATTTATTTATTTATTTTAGAGTGAGATCAAGTGAGGGAGGAGGAGAAAGAGTTGTAAGCAGACTCCATGCCAAGGGGCAGTGCCTGTCTTGAGGCTTAATCCCCCAACCCCTTGATCACAACCTGAACCAAAACCAGGAGTCAGACACTTAACAGACTGCACTACTCAGGTGCCCTCTTACTTTTTAATCATAGAAATATTCCAATATGTAGGGAAGTAGGGAGAATAGTATAATTCCATATACATGTCACTACCATTTACTAAGTAACAGCTTGCTCTTTGTTTCATCTTTTATACCATCTACATATATAACAGACATCATGACATTTTACTCTTGAAGACTTACGGCTACTTCTGTAAAAAAAAATAATGCATTCTTACATAAATACCATATCACCCTGATGCAATAATTTCCTAATAACATCTAATCTAGTCCACATTTAAATTTCTGCAGTTGTCCCTTCTTTTTCTTTTTCTTTTTCTTTTTCTTTTTCTTTTTCTTTTTCTTTTTCTTTTTCTTTTTCTTTTTTCTTTTTTCTTTTTTTTCTTTTTTTTTTTTTAACATTTAGTCATAAGAACCAGGATTAAACAAGATCAGATCACATTTGGTTATGTTTCCTAAGTCTCCTTTGACCAAGAACAGGCTCTTCCCACCATTTTTTTATTGTAATAAAATATACATAACCTAAAATTTACCATTTTAAAACTATTTTAAGTATACAGTTCTGTGGCATTAAGTACCTCCACATTCGTTGTGTAATGATCATCACTGTTCCATCTCCAGAACTTTTTCATCTTTCCTAACTGAAACTCTGTCTCTATTAAACAGGAACTGCATTCCCTTTCTCCTCAGCCCCTGACAACCTCCCTTTGACATTCTGTCTTTATGAATTTGACTCCTGTAGGAACCTCATATAAGTAGAATCATATAATATCTGTCCTTTTGTGACTGGTTTATTTCTTTCAGCATAATGTCTTCAGGATTCATCCATGTTGTAGCATGCGTCAGAATTTAGTTTCTTTGTATGACTGAATAATATTCCCTTGTATGTAGGTACCACGTTTTGTCCATTCATCTGCTGATGGACTTGGGTTGCTTCTACCTCTTGGCTATTGTCCCCCAACATTTTATAAATGCTGTTAATTTGTTGAAGAAATGAGGTCAGTTTTCTTGTATTAAGTTAAACCACATGAAATTTCCATTTTTGAAGTTAAAAGTATCCGTCAAATATCAGCAGTTTTATATGGTTCATCCTAATAAAATGACCTAATTACTAGATTTGTCTGTTTCTTTGTTCCTCCTGTAACTTGCTCCTCCTATTTCTTAGCCACCTCTGGATTTTCTGTAAACTGGAGGTTAGTTTTAGAGGCATGATTATCTTCAGTTTAAACATTTTTTTATTTAAAAAAAAAAAACCTTCCATTGGTGATGCTATGTATTTCAGACTATATCCCAGTAGTGGTGGTAATATCAGTCAAAGAGTTCAGATGATAAAGAGTAGATAAAGATAGTTTAGATAAAGAATTAGGGGTACCTGGGGAGCTCAGTTGGTTAAGTGTCCAACTCTTGATTCCAGCTCAGATCATGATCTCAGGGTTGTGAAAGCAAGCCCTGTGTTGGACTCCATGCTGAGTATGGACTCTGCTTAGGATTTTCTCTCTCCCTTTCTCTCTGCCCCCCTCTCTCTCTCCCTCTCCCTCTCTTAAAAAAAAAAAAAAAAAAGAATAGTTTAATGTTATAATGTCATAGTCATTACATTTGGTGAAATGAATTTTAGTTATTTGGGTAAAATGTGACATAGACTGGGTAACATTTGCAGTAAAAAGAGTAATCTGACATCTTGGTATCCAACAAAGGAGTTAGAAAATGTATCTGGAAAATCTAACTTCAAAGTCTGTGGCGTTTTCTTTCCATGACTGACACTATTCTTAAGTTACTTTGGTTTCTTAGCATAAAGTTTGGCTATATTCTCATTTCCAAGGCTCTATTCCTTTACTTTGAAGATAAGGCAATAGTGTAAGGAGGATATAGCTGTACTTTCAGCATTTTTGCCACAAAAGAAAAATTTTGTCAAGGTGTCTAGGTGGCTCAGTTGGTTAGGTGTTTGCCTTGAGCTGGGGTTGTGATCCCGGGGTCCTGGGATCAGGCCCCACATGAGGCTCCCTGCTCAGTGGGGAGTCTGCTTCTCCCTCTCCCCCTGCTGTTCCCTACCACTTGTGCTCTCTGTCGTGCGTTCTCTCTCTCTCTCTCTCTCTGTCAAATAAATCTTTAAAAAAATATTTGTCACAGCCTAGGATACCAACATTAATAGTTAAAATGTGATAAAAATAAATCATGACTGTATTTATTTGGAATTAACCTTTCTAAATGGTTGTGTTTCTGGGCTATAAGTTTATTTGTTTACATATACATACCAAACTTTGTTATTTTGAAAGGTCAGTGTTTCTGAAAATGTCCTATACATTTCTCTATATTCTTAAATAGAATATAATTTATTTTCTTGTTTCTTGAGAATCACCATTGTGCATATGGACATCAGTTTTTACTTTTATTTAAGTAATGCCTTTAGGTTCTTAGATTTGTCAGAATTTTATCCTTAGATTTGTCAGAATTTTATCCTTAATTTCTAAGTTTAAGGAGTTTTTGCTCTTCATAATTCTTTTGTCCTTCCCTTGCACAGTCTGTCAGCTTTCTCTTTTTTATTTTTTATTTATTATTTATTACCCTGGAATTATGACCTGGGTGGAAGGCAGGTGCTTACCCAACTGAGTCATTTAGGCACCCTGTCAGCTTTTTCTTTGATATTGTCAGTGTGTTAACCTATAGTAGTTCCTCTCGTCTCCTTTAATTTAATGCTTCATATATCCTGGTGACTTGAATAATAGATTTATCACTTATATAGCATTTGCTATGGGCTGAGCAGGCATTGTTAATGCCAAAGATAATAAGTATAAATAACATTGTCCTTGCTCAGTTTAGTCAGAGACTGATACCTAAGCATATACAATTGACTCCTGAACAATGTGGGGGTTAGCAGTGCCCATTCCTGTGCTGTCAAAAATTCACATATAACTTTGGATTCCCCACTTAACTACAGATACCCTGCTGTTAACTGGAAGCCTTATGGATAACATAAACAGTCAACCAACACATATTTTGTATATGTATGTATTATATAGTTGTGTTCTTAGAATAAAGTGAGCTAGAGAAAAATGTTATTAATAAAATTATTAGGAATAGAAAATACATTTATAGTACTGTAAAAAGAATTGTATATAAGTAGACCTGCATAGTTCATACCCATCTTGTTCAAGGGTCAGCTGTACTCTGTGTACAGCATGGTAAGTTCTGTGATACAGGTATGTAATTTGCAAAGTACTATGAGAGCATAGAGAAAGAGAGTGACCATGTCTGGGGAAATTGAATGAAGTTACACAGAAGATCACATTTGAGCTAGGTCTTGAAGAATGTGTAGGAGTTTGCCAAAATAGAAAGAAAAACAACATAACAGTGAAAAATGTCATGCAGTCTTAAAGGTGTGATGTGTTCAAACAGTAGTTGATTTGGTAGCCTTAGAAACATTCTCTTCTTTTGGAAACCACATTCAGATACGGCCAATTTCTTAGGAAGCTACTCTTCTGCCGTTGGGTATCTTTTGGGGAGATTTTTAATCTAAGTGGTCCTGTCTCCTTTCGTTGATTAAAGTGTCTTTTTCTGTTTAACACAACACCAGTCAAATGCTGTCCTTAGCATGTAAATCTTAATTGAGCTGATACTGAGACCTGAGTGATTCACCTTGGCAGAAGTACTATGAAGAAGTTTTTTATTAATTCCCACCACTTAGATCTGTGGAGTTGTTTTCATCCTGAGTTTTTCATAGATGAGATTCTATAGCTTTTCCTTTGCTTCTGTGAATTGCTCCATATTTTTTTTTCAGTGAATTCTCCTGTGCCTCCCTCCACCTTGTTTCTTAAACTAACTCAAGTCTGTTTTTACTGTTTGAAACGTAACTCTAATTTAAGGTGACCAAATGTCCTGGTTTGCCCAGGACTGAAGGAGTTCTCAGGACACGGGACTTTCAGTGTTCAAACCAGTAAATTCCTGAGCAGACCTTAACAAGTTGGTCACTTCACTGTAATTGAAACAGTTTGGGAGTGAAGATAATGAGTTTGGGGAACCAAATGTTCAGATGGAAATATCCAGTATGCAGCTGAAAATAATGTGTGCAGAACTAGCTTGCTCTGGTTATTCACTCAGCAGCTATTTGAATTCTGAACTAAGTATGAGAGAAAACAGTGGAAAATAATACCAGTAACTGTTGAGCACTCACTATGTACAAGGCACTATATTTAGAATAATAATAGTAAGTAGTAATGATTACATAATTGCCATTATACAGTTTGTTTAAAGACCTACAACTAGGAGGAGGCCGACCTGGAATTCAGTCCTAGATTTCCTACTTTAAAACCCTCTTCCATTACTAACCATCCTTCTGCTCTGCCTCAGGACTCCCAGTCAAGGAATGTGTTGATTAATATGGAAATGAAGTAACAGCAAACAAATGCTTAGAATGGAAGTGTGTAGAGAGAACATTGGGCACATAGAGGAAGACTCAGCATGAGTGAGCCAGAGAAGGCTTCATGGAGATGATTGTTCTTAAGCTGAAACTGGAAAAATATAGGTCTTTCTTTGATAGTAAATCTTGGGTGGGCCTAGAGATAAGAGACAGCATGAAATATCCTGGAGAATAAAGTAAATCAGTTTTTTCTGACAGGTGGAGTGACTGGAACGTTGGATAGGATAGACAGGGGCCAGATTGTGAAAGACCTCTCCTGCGTTTTGTGCATTTAAAACTGTTGCTTCAGTTATGCCATAGGAGATAGATTGGTGAGGGTGAGAAGGGAGCTGGGAAGAACAGTGAGAAAACGGTCAGGGGTCTTAGAGAGATGAACAGTCTAATAACAGCACTGGCGTTGGGGTCCAAAGGCAGGAAAAGATTAGAACTGTTGTGTGGCATATGTTACCTTCTTTTTTTTTTTTTTTTTTTTAAGATTTCTATTTATTAAAGAGAGAACTGCACATGTGCACTAGCAGCGGGGAGGGGCAAAGGGAGAGGGAGAAGCAGACTCCCTGCTGAATAGGGAGCCCAACGTGGGCCTTGATCCTAGGACCCAGAGGTCATGGCCTGAGCTTAAGGAGGATGCTTAACCAACTGAGACACCCAGGCGCCCCTGTATGTTACCTTCTAGAACAGAGGTTGGTGAACTTTTTTTTTTTATAAAGGTCCATAATATTTTTCAAAGCCTAATAACTGTATTAGACTTTGAGGGCCATACTATTTATGTCACAACTATTCATCTCTGCTGTGAGCATGAAAGCAGCCATAGACAATAGGCAAACCGATGGGTATGGCTGTTCCAATAAAGCTTTATTTATAAAATCAGGTGGCAGGCTAGATTTGGCTTGTGGGCTAGATTTAGCTCATAGGCTGTAGTTTACCTAACCTCTTTCTAGGATATGGCCAGTAGTGAAGATTTGGAAGATAGGTCAGGCAATGATTTGAGTAATTAAGATGATAATATAGATGAGAGTTCTTAGGTATAAGAAGAAGAGAGACCAGGGGAGGAAAGAACCCAAGTAAGCACATCATCCTAGGGCACTAGTGAGAAAGCCACTGAACAAGAAGTCTGTAGGAAGCTTACAGCAAAGTGGTATATTAGAACTTAGCGGGGGAGAGTTTCCTGAAGGAGGGGCAATAGTTACACTATCAGTGCTACTGAGAGGAGAGGTATGAGGAAGGACCTGAAGTGAGCCATTCATTATATTTGGCAATTGGGGCCAGGGAAAAGTGGAAAACCAAACAGTGGAGGAGGCTGGGAGCTCAATTATGATGGAGTGAGAAGTGAATTAGAGCCGAGGTAGTAGAACCAGTAAGTAGAAACTCAGTTTAAAAATTTGGTAGCCATGGGAAGGAGGAACCACAGGTTTGTGTGAGGAGGAAGTAGGGTTAAAGAAGGCTTTTTGTTGTTTCTTGTTTAGAGGTATGGAATTGACTCTTGTTTGTAGGCTGAATTGAAGAAGCCAGAGCAATAGAGTTAAGGATCTGGCTAGAAAAGGAGTAAACGATTGAGCCAAGAGTAAGTAGGGAGCTGTTAGGAAAGTGATATAAGAAATATAAGTTGTAGTTAGATTCTGAAGGGCCTCAATGGAAAGGACTTGAAGATGAACAGAGGGGAGTGAGGATGTGCTGAAGGTAGGGTAGGGAAACTTGAACAGATTATACCTAATGAAAAAAAAAAAAAAAGATTATACCTAATGGCCTCTATTTTCTCTGATGTGATTCTCTCTGGGGAATAAAGGGCCTAAGAGAGGAAAAGGTTTTTCAGAAATCCAGGATATTTGGGGAGCAAAATACCTAGGAACAAGGGACCCAGATGAGTGACTATAGTGTTATTTTGATAACAGTTGTAAGCAATTTTCAGTTAATTGTATCAGAATTAGCTGTAAGTGCTTTTTTTTTTTTTTTTTTTTTTTAAATGCATTTTGGATTCTAGTTAGGGGACACCTGGGTGGCTTAATGGTTGAGCATCTCCCTTTGGCTCAGGGAGTGACCCCGGGGTCCCAGGATCGAGTCCTGCATCGGGCTACCTGTGTCCTTTGCCTCTCTGCCTGTGTCTCTGCCTCTCTCTCTGTGTGTGTCTCATGAATAAATAAATGAAATCTTATTTAAAAAAAAAAAGATTATAGCTAGAATGGTTAAACCAAATTCTAAGTGTAGAGGTAATATTCAGTTGAATCATAAAAAAATTGAACTAGCAGGAATGTCAAGATTTAATGAGTCCAAACCTCATTTTCCACAGATGTGGAAACTGAGGACATAGAGAAAGAATGAATATTGTCTACTCATCTAGTTGGTAGCCAGAGTTTCTTAAATTCCAGTACTTGTATTATTTAATACAACACACTTAAAGATGACAAAAGCTATAGTTTATATATTTAAAGTAGGCTCCATGCCCAACATAAGGCTTGAACTCATGACACTGAGATCAAGAGTCGCATGCTCTACTGACTGAGCCAGCCAGGCTCCCTGACAAAAGCTGTATTTTAGAAAACTTCCAAATATATGCGAAGTACAGAGAATGAGATATTGAACTGCCATGTACCATTTAAAAACAAGATAATTTATGGCCAGTCTTCTTCACTTATATCCCTAAACACTTCATCTTCCTTTGGATTATTTTGAAGCAAAATCCAGACACCATCTTTTTTTTTTTTTTTCTTAGAGCGAGCAAGCGAGCAGCAGGGGGAAGGGCAGAGGAGAGAGACAATCTTAGTGGGCTCCATGCCCGGAGCAGAACCTGAAGTGGGGCTCAGTCTCACAGCCCTTGAGAGCATGACCTGTGCTGAAATCAAGTCGGACACTTAACTGACGGAGCATCCCAGGCGCCCCCAGACGTCATCTTTTATATGTCAGTGTTTTAACATGTATGTCTAAAAGTTAGGTCAGTTTTGACACCAATTCTAACTTTTGAGTTTTTCCCCATACCAGGTAAATCTCCTACACCCGCTGGGTGTCCTGCAGTTCAGTTTAGTTCTGGCACTGGGTACCTGGTGATAGCATCGGATTCCACAATTTAAGGGCTTAGTTCTACAGGATTTTACCCCCTGCCCCCCACTGCCCTTCCCATCTACACCATAGATTGGAGGTTCCTACAACTACCACTTCCTTTTTATTTTGCTGGAGTGACTCACAAAACCCAGAGAAACCTTTTACTTACTAGATTACCAGTTTATTATAAAAAGATGTAACTCAGGAACAGCCAGATGGGAGAGATGCTCTCTCTTGGAGAGTGCCACTCTACCAGCATCTCCATATCTTCACAAAGGAAGCTCTCTGCACCTGGTCATTTAGGTTTTTATGCAGCATGCTTGATTAAATCATTGGCTGTTGGTTACTGAAGTCAATCTCCAGTCTCTCTCCCCTCCTCAAGGTTGGGATGAGTGGGGATGGGAAGTTCCAGCCTTCTAATGATATGATTGTTTCACCAGGCAACTAGCTCCCATCTTTAGGTGACCTAAGGGGACTTTCCAAAGTCCCCTTAATAACACAATGAAAGACTCCTTTATAGTTGTCAACACTTAGGAAAGTCTAAGGGTTTTAGGGCCTAGGTGCCAGGAACACTAGCTGAAGATCAAATACATATTTCTTATTATAAATTGTTATATCACAGTAGGACATACAGTATTATCATACTTTAAAACCCCAAAACAGTAATTGTCATATCATTACCGAAATAAAAATGTACTTCTGATATGAAGTTGCAAAGTAAAAATACCTGCTGTCATACCACACATTTACAGACCAAAAGAACCATCTTTGTAAGTTGTTTGGAGTTGGGTGTGGCATAGAAAATTAATATTAAAAAAAAGAAAAGAAAAGAAAAGAAAATTAATATTTTAAACAATTTCTCCAGGGATCCCTGGGTAGCTCAGCGGTTTAACACCTGCCTTCGGCCCAGGGCGTGACCCCAGGGTCCCAGGATTGAGTCCCACGTCGGGCTCCCTGCATGGAGCCTGCTTCTCCCTCTGCCTGTATCTCTGCCTCCCTGTGTCTCTCTCTCATGAATAAATAAATAAAATATTTAAATAAAATTTTTCTTCTCTACTCAAACTAAAAAGAAATAAAGGAATAATCCTACCTCTGTCAAAACAGGTTGATGATAATGTGTAGTTAATCTTTACAAAATGGTATAGAAATTGTTACACAATGAGACTTTATGGAACTAAAGGTGTTTCCGTATTTGCAATATTTTGATAGTGATTTTCTTTTACTTTTTCGGATGAAAATGACCAATGAATGCTATTATACATTATCAGAAAGATATTAAAAAGTACTGTGTATGTCTTTGAAACAGCTTGATGCATTCCAGTTTATTAAACCTTGACTTAAGAAAACAACAAAAAGTTTTCTTATCAAATGTATAAGCAAAAAAAAAAATGTAGAAGCATTAGAATAATCAAGTAGGACAGCAATGAATTTGTGCTATGGTCCTTACCGTGTTGAAACACTGTGTTTTTTCGTTGCATTCACTATCTCAGAATTGCAAAGCTGGTAAAGATCAGCTTTTCTGGATATCTCTGTGATGTATACAGAGAGTATTAAGGTAGACATTGTTGTCATTTTTCTGTACTTAAGATAACAGTGGAGAGACAGGGACACCTGGGTGGCTCAGCGTTTTAGCGCCTGCCTTCGGCCCAGGGCATGATCCTGGAGTCCTGGGATCAATCCCGCGTTGGGCTCCCCGCAGGGAGCCTGCTTCTCCCTCTGCCTCTGCTCCTCTCTCTCTTTCATGAATAAATAAAATCTTAAAAAAAAAAAAAAAAAAAGTGGAGAGACAGCTGAAGACAATGGAGGAAGGTAGCTGGATAGGCATTAAAATAAGAGATTGGATAATGTCTGTATCTTCCTCTCAAAATTCACGTATGGGAGAAAAAAGGAATTAGGTAGCCTGAGAAGGATGATCATGTTAGGTGGATATTGGGCTGTAGATGGTAGAGATGCAAACATAGATGATAGAGGACAACGTACAAAGTGTACTATACAGTGTTAATCTCAACTAGCAGAGAGCCATGTACTATACAGTTAGTATCTTTTTGTAAATTTGAACCTAATTTTGCTAATTTGAATCTAATTCCATGAATATCATATATATATATATATATCTTGGTTTTAGAATAAAGTATAACTAAGAACATTTGTTGAGGCTTTTTATTTTATTTTTTTAAAATATTTATTTATTTATGATAGACATAGAAAGAGAGAGAGAGAGAGGGGCAGAGACACAGGAGGAGGGAGAAGCAGGCTCCATGCTGGGAGCCCGACGTGGGACTCGATCCTGGGACTCCAGGATCACACCCTGGGCCAAAGGCAGGCGCTAAACCGCTGAGCCACCCAGGGATCCCCTTGTTGAGGCTTTTTAAAAATACTTTGTAAAAACAAATTTTTAATAACTTTAGCATTTGGTGTTTTAAAGAAAAACCTAGGAAGTGGATAGAATATTTTGGGAATGGTACTGCATAACACTGATTTGTGTACTAATTCGTATTAGTAGTTATTCACTTATTAGTTGTATTTATTCTGCTTTTATTTAAAAGTTAAATATATTTTAAGGAGCAAGAGAAGATGAAACTATAAATCATGATTCTAATGAGAAAATTTCAGCATTTAGATATATTCACAAATTTTAGGGAAAAAGTTTATAAACTGGTAATTCCCAATTAGGGTTATAACACTATTTAATGATAAAATACAAATTTACTCCTGTATGAAAAGAAATTCTCATTGACTGAAATCCTTTAGTGAGAGTGATGATAATTTGGAATGCCTGGGTGGTACAGTTGGTTAAGTGTCTTACTCTTGATTTCAGCTCAGGTCATAATCTCAGGGTCATGAGATTGAGCCTCCGGCATCTGCTTAAGACTCTCTGTCCCTCCTCCTCTGTCCCCCCTCCCCCAGATAGATAGATAGATAGATAGATAGATAGATAAATTTTTTTTTTAAGTGACAATAATTTAAAATGCTCCCTCACTTCCTTTGGACCATTTACAGTTACTGTCATGGACTGTGGCTGCTGGCAGCGGTGTGGTTTTCAGTTATGCATTGAGTTTGAGAACTGTTTTTGCTACAAATAAACGTATTTGTATTTGGATGTTAAAGTTCTATAAGGGCTGAATGTTTGCTTTTGCTTTCTAAATTTTGTTAATGTGGGGCTAATACAAATACTTTCCTTCATCCTTTTGAGGTTTTGAAACTTTGGGAAGGTGGGATACTTGACAGACTTGGAGCTAAATTAATCTAGATTGGGAATACAGAGGGAGAAAAAACATAGACTGTATACTGTGATTATGATATAGTGCAAATAGCACTGTCATGACTCATCCAACTTCAGATTTAACATTGGTTGTGTAGACCACCCTTTTTTGATGGAAAAAGGTGGAGCAGAGGGAAATAAAAATGAATGAAACAAGATCCCTGCCGTCAAGGGGCATTTAATCTAGTAGGGTAAATATTACAGCTAAAGATAACTATAAGGCAGAGTGCGGTGGTTTAATAAAAGAAAAGATAGTTTGAGAACAAAGAGGAAGATCAGGTGAATTCCAGCCTTGCTTATTTGCCAGAGCTTTATAGCAGAGCTGACATGAATTGGACTGAACATTTATTTCATGGTTTGAACAGATGTTGAATTAGAATAGCAGAGAAAAACATTTTTTTAAAAGATTTTATTTATTCATGAGAGACACAGAGAAAGAGAAGCAGGCTCCATGCAGGAAGCCCGATGTGGGACTTGATCCTGGGACTCCAGGATCACGCCTTGAGCCAAAGAGAAGTTCTCACCTGCTGAGCCGCCCGGGCGTCCCACAGATTTTTTTTTTTTTAATTTTTATTTATTTATGACAGTCACAGAGGGGGAGAGAGAGAGAGAGAGGCAGAGACATAGGCAGAGGGAGAAGCAGGCTCCATGCACCGGGAGCCCGATGTGGGATTCAATCCCGGGTCTCCAGGATCGCGCCCTGGGCCAAAGGCAGGCGCCAAACCGCTGCGCCACCCAGGGATCCCCGATTTTTTTTTTTTTAAGCTAATTTGTGATCATCTGTGAATGAATTTCCCTCTGAGCATGAAAATCTGTGGATCTAGAGCTCCCTTCCTCTCAGGAACAGAAAAGGGAGAAGGAAGCAGAAGAGAAACTTAGTTTTAAAGTTTGAATTTACAACCCTGAAGAAACCAGGCAGCTGGATATCCTGGCCTAGGTGTTACAGGAGCAGCCTAGTTGTGACTGTTGGCAAGTGTTGAATTCAGGCACTAGCTCTAGATCCTGGGACTGGTATGGCATGAAATCCCACCCCTCACCCCGCGTTGTATCGGAAAGGAGAAATTGGAGCTCCAGCTTTCTTCTATTACCAGAGGAGACACTAAGACAGTTCTAGCGAAGAAATAGTTCTGGTGCCACAGATTTTCAGAACATGACTACTTTGTGTGTGCGTATGAGATAGAAGATGCCTAGAGGTGTTTAGGGCTCTTCAGAAAAGATTCAGCATCCTCTTGCTCTTTGTTCAGTTCCTCTGCCTAATAGACTTTAATAATGTTAGTTTGGCTTCGTAACAGTACTGTAAATAAAATTTTTTTGCATAAGTATAACATTAAATAAGTGTCACGTAAACAGCATTGTAAGTTTTATCCATAACACTGTTAAGTGTTAGTTATTGACTGCGTACAAATTTTTTTAATTATAGGGAATATTTATCAACTGCTGAAGTAGCAATAAGCAATACAACCAGTGCATAATACAGTTTTAATAGAAGAAAAAAATTAGAATGTTATTGGCAATTATGTATTATAGAAAAATTAATCTTTGAAGCAAATTAATTTAGGAAGGGTTTTAAATAATTTGAGCTTTTCTCAGTGGGATAATGAACTTGTTTTAAATTACAGAAGTAATACACACAATTGGTAACATAAATTCAAAGGAGAAAATGAAACGTGTTACCTTCATTTGCCATCTCTCTATGCAAGTAACAACTGCTTTTAATAAACTTTATTGGGGTATATTTATCCATCTTAAGTAATTAGCTTGATGAGTTTTGACAAATGATTACTTCTAGGCACCATCACTGCCAAAATGTAGAATATTCTCCCTCAGAAGTTCCCCTATGTCCGTTTGCAGTCCTTTCCAGTCCCAAATACTAATCTGCTTTCTCTCATTATAAATTAGTGTGCTTTTTCCACTATTTCATATAAAGGTAATCATAATACCTACTCCTTTGTGTCTGTGTCTGTAGTATAACAAATATTTTTTTGTTTACTTGGAGTTCAGTATTGTTAATTGGTGGCACATAGTCCATTCTGTGAATGTATCACAATTTGCTTATCCATTCACCTGTTACTGGACATTTGGGTTCTTTTCAGTTTTTGGCAGTTATGTGTAAAACTGCTATGATACTTGTTTACAAGTCTCTGTAGGTATTTTTTTTCTCTTGGATAAATCCCTAGAAGTCTAGGAGTAAAATGGCTGTATTATATATATGTGTGTTGTTAGCCTTATAAAAAATTTTGAAACTTTTCCAAAGTGGTTTTAGTATTTTACATTCCCACCATAAGTATGTGAGTTCCAGTTATTGTTTTGTTTTGTTTTGTTTTGTTTTTGAGTTCCAGTTATTCCACAACTTCACCAATACTTGGTATTGGCAGTCTTTTTAATTTCAGCATTTAATAAGTATATGGTGGTATCTCATGGTTTTAATTTTTATTTTTCTAATGGCTAAGGATATCTACCAGGTTTTTGTTGTTTATGCACTTACAGGCTAGTCATATATCTTCTTTGTGTAGTGTCTGACTTTTTTGCCTATTTTAAAGTTGGGTTAAAAAAAATAAAAGTTGGGTTGATTTTTCTAATTACTAAATTGAGTTTTTAAATAATCTAGATACAAGTTCTTTGTCAGATATATGTATCATGAATATTTTCTCTCAATCTTTTGTTTGCCTTTTCATTTTCTTAAGTGTCTTTTGAAAAGCAAAAGTTTTAAAGTTTTGAAGCTCAATTTATCAATTTTTCTTTTATGGTTCATGCTTTGTAAAACCTTGTTTTTCTTATGCAAAGCTTTTTTTTTTTCCTTCTTCTGGAATTTGTTACTTTCATTTTTTCATTTAGGTTTATGGTTCATTTCAAATTAATATTTGTACTATGAGGTAAGTTGTTACAACACT
Organism: Canis lupus baileyi; assembly: GCF_048164855.1. NCBI lineage: Eukaryota > Metazoa > Chordata > Mammalia > Carnivora > Canidae > Canis > Canis lupus. Next base: position 59,412,888 of record NC_132854.1, on the reverse strand, counting down.
TCAATTACCTGGCACTTTTGTTGAAAATCAATTGACACATATGTATGGTTCTCTTTCTGAACTCTATTCAGTTTTACTGATTTGTATGAATATCCTTATGCCACTACCTCACTGTCTACTGCTCTAGCTTTGTAGTACTTTTTTTTTTTTTTTTTCTTTTAAGGGGCAAAGAGTTTGTCATAAGCACATTGTTCTGAGAAAACATTTTTATTGAAAATATGGGATGACTAAGTCTTGAAGTCAGCTTTTGTAATCTTCTATACCTTGTTCTTCCTTTATGAGATTGTTTTGGCTACATAACAGACATCATTGAACACTTTACCCAACAAGGTTAGGCTATACATTTACATTCTTCAAATTTTCATGGGACATTCTATAGGATAGGTCATATGTTGGGTCATAAAAGAAGTCTCAATAAATTAAAAGGTATTTAAATCACACTAAATATGTTCCTTGACCCCAGTGGAATAAAACTAGAAATCAGTAATAGAAACAGGAAATTCACAAATTATGTGGAAATTAAACAGCACACTTCTAAATAACCAATGGGTCAGTGAAATTACAAGGAATTAGAAGATGAAGTTAGAAGAAAACAGAAGAAATTTAAGATGGATAAAAATGAAAACGCAACATGTTGAAACTTACTGGATGAAGCTACAACTATGCTCAGGAAAATGTATAGCTATAAATACCTAAATTAAGGAACCCCTCGATGGCTCAGTTGGTTAACACATTGACTCTTGGTTTCAGTTCAGGTCTTGAGCTCTGGTTCGTGGAATGGAGTCCTGTGTAGGGCTCTGCCCTCGGGGCAGAGTTGGCTTGAGATTCTTCTCCCATGCTTCTCCCCCCACTTTCCCCTCTTCTCCCCCCTCCCTTCCACTTCACATTTTCTCTCTCAAATAAATAAAATCTTTAAATAGATACATTAAAAATGAAGTATAAACTAACAGCAAACAGAAGATAGGAAATAATAAAGGTTAGAGAAGACAAAAATGAAATCAAGAATAGAAGAATGATAGAGGAAATCAGTGAAATCAAAAGTTGGTTCTTTGAAAATGTCAACAAAATTGACAAACCTTTAGTTAGACTGATGGGAAAAAGAGAAAACTTAAATTATCTTACAGAAATAAATCCGATAATAAGGGAATACTGTGAACAATTGTATGCCAGCAAATTACATAACCTAGATGAAATGGAAAAATTCCTTAAAAAGACATGAACTACCAAAATTGACTCAAGCGGAAATAGAAAATCTCAATCGATTTGTCATAGGTAAAGAGATTGAATCCATAATCACAAAACTTTCCACAAGGAAAAGCCCTAGAACAGAAGGAACCGGGAACATTTTCCAACTCATTCTATGAGGTCAGTATTACCAAGTTAACCAAACTAGACAAATGTATCACAAGAAAATAATATTACAAACCCATGTCTTTTATGAATATAGACACATATATCCTCAAGAAACTGGGAGCAAATAGAATTCAGCAATATAAAGAAGATTGTACATTATGACCAAGTAGATTTATCCCTGGGATGCAAAACCTGTTCTCCATATGAAAATCAGTCAACATAATATACCATATTGATAGAATAAAGGATAAAACCACATAATCTTCATAATAGGTACAGCTACAACATTTGACAAAGTCTAGCACCCTTTCGTAATAAAAATATTCAAACTAGGAAAAAAAAGGAGCCTCCTCAAGCTCATAAAGAGCATCTATAAAATATCTACAGTTGGTCTCATATTAATGGTGAAAGATGGAAAGAAAGTTTTCCCCCTAAGATCAGGAACAAGATAGAGATGTTCGTTGTTCTTTGTATTCAACATTTTACTGGAGGTTCTAACCAGGACGATTAGGCGATGAAATTTTTAAAAATTTAAAAAATGGAAATAAAAGCCACCCAGATCGAAAGTAAGTAAAACTATTCTCTATTTGAAAATGATATAATCTTATATATGGACAATCCTAAGGAATCCACAAAAAAACTACTGAAGCTCTAATATGTGAGTTCAGCAAAATTCAGGATATAAGATCATTATATACATAGCAGTTGTATTTCAGCACTGTCAATGAACAATCTGCAAAAATTTAAGAAAACAGTTCCATTCACAAAGAAATACAGAAGAACACTTAACAGAAGTTTAAGACTTCTACACTGAAAACTGTAACTTCATTGAAAGAAATCAAAGATCTAAATAAATGGAAAGACATTGTGTATGTGTGGTTTAGAAGAGTTAATACTGGTAAATTGAGATACTCCCTACATGATGTACAGATTCTGTGCAGTTCCTAACAGAGTCCAAATTGGCTTGCTTTTTCTTTCTTCTTTTTTAGCAGATTTTGACAGGTGGATTCTAGAATTTTTGTGGATATAAGTGACTCCAAATAGTCAAAACAATCTTAGAAAAGAACAAAGTTGGAGGACTCCTACTTAGCAATATCAAAACTTTTACTACACACCTACAGTAATCCATCCTGTGCAGGACTGGCATATGAATTGGACCTCTGCCTCACAGAATACACAAAAATTAATTCAAAGTTGATCAAAGATCTAAATGTAAGAACTAAAGCTATGAAAGTCTCAGGAGAAAACATAAATGTAGATCTTCATAATCTCAGATTAAGCAGTGTTTTTTGTTTTTTGTTGTTTTTTGTTTTTTTTTTAGTATGACACTAAAAACACAAGTGACAAAAGGAAATATCCAATTGGACTTCATCAAAATTAAAACCTTTTATACATTGTGGTGCCTGGGTGGCTCAGTGATTGAGTGTCTGCCTTCAGCCCAGAGTGTGATCCCGGCGCCCTGGGATCGAGTCCAGCATCAGGCTTCCTGCAGGGAGCCTGCTTCTCCCTCTGCCTGTGTCTGTGTCTCTGCCTCTCTCTCTCTCTCATAAACAAATAAAATTTTTAAAAAATCTTTTGTACTGCAGAAGACACCAAGGCAGCCCACAGATGGGAGAAAATCGTATGTCTGATAGAAATTTTTATCTTGAATATATAAAGAACTCAGAAGTAAAAAGACGATCCAAGGGGCACCTGGCTGGCTTAGTTGGTGGCATGTGCAGTTCTTGGTCTTGGGGTTGTGAGTTCCAGCCCTACTTTGGATGTGGAGATTACTTAAATAAAATTTTTTTAAAAATCCAGTTTTTAAATGGGCACAGGACTTGAATAGAAAATTGTCTAAAGTTATACAAGTGGCTAATAAGGGCATGAAAAGATTCTCAACATTATTAGTCATTAGGGAAATGCAGATCAAAACCACAACGAGATATCCCTTCATACACATTAGAATGACTAAAACAAACAGATAATACCAAATATTGGGGGAGGATATATAGCAATTGGAAAACTCATACATTTCTGGTAGGGTTCTAAAATAATGTAGCCACTTAGGAAAACATTTTTGCAGTACTTCAAAATATAGAATTGCCATATAACCCAGCAATTTTACACCTAGATACATACCCAGGAGATACGAAAATGCATGTACACAGATGCTTATAGTCACATTATTTGTAATAGGCAAAATGTGGACACAACCCAGTGTTCATCAACTGATGAATGGGTAAATTGTGTATATTTATACAGTGGAATATTAGTAATAAAAAGAAGTAAAGTACTGATAAATGCTATAACCTGGTTGAATCTCAAAAGCATTTTGCTAAGAAATGAGACAAAAGGCCACATAGATTATTCCATTTATATGAAATGGCAGTCCATGGATACAGAAAGTAGATTAGTGGTTGCTAGGGTTTGTGGAAAAGTACAGAGAATGAATGATAAAGGGTGTGTAGTTTCTTTTATGACGAAAATGTTCTAAAGTTAGATAATGGTGATGGTGTACAACTCTGTACTAAAAACCCACTGAATTTATACTTTAAAGAAGTGAATTTTATGGTATGTGAAATATCTGAATAAAACTTAGAAAAAAGGTAACGTACACCTAATATATTAGCACAAGTTACATAATGAAAGCATTTTCAAAATGGAAAATTATATGTAACAAGGGTAATGAGTTCTGGTATTTAAAGTCATTGGGGTTTTTTTTGTGAAAGGGCAGTGTTGTTCAGTTTCAACAGTCTTTGAGAAAAAAAAATCACTTAAGAAATGTCATCTTTTCTGGGAAATTCCTCTAATACTCCAAGGCAGAACTAGTTGGTGTTTCTAATGATTACACACATTGTTGCTGCCCATACTTAAAGGCTAAGAAAAGCTTAAAAAACAAATTGTAGTCAGCACTAAAGTGGAGTATCTTTGAGTGGGATAAAATATGTATCTAGAATTCATGGTTCCTGTGCAGCTAGGTTGCCCTTTTCAGTCAGCATTCATCCCAGGAGGTGTTCTCTTCTCAATATTCAGGCAAGGGCTTATTAGTGGCTTTCTACCATAAAAATTAAGTGTTCAGGGGAAGTAAAAGCATTTCAAATTGAAAATACAGATCTCAATCTGTAGAAAAGGGAAATAAACATTGATGACAACCTGCTTTGTGATACAAACTGTGCTTTTGTTAATGTTTATCTCATTTAATTCTCAGAACCACTTTTTGAGGTAATTTATTCTACTTTTGAAAAGTGCTGTTATCTAAAGTAAAAACAGTAGGTGAAGCAAGATCAATGAGAAAAATGATGAGCTCAATTTTGAATACGTTATGGGACTTGGGGTTTTTCTGGGGAGTGATCCAGGAGGCACTTCAACACAGGAGAGAGAGTTGAGCTTAAATTGAGCTGCTTACATTCCCAAGGGTGTTGGTCTTGCAGAATATACCAAAACCTGCTTACTTACAAATACAACAGTTTATTTAAAGTATGCTGGCTAAAGGGAGCTGCAGTTGAGGAGATGGTTCAAGTCTGGCATCTAAAATTTATATTGACGGGCAGCCCCGGTGGCGCAGCGGTTTGGTGCCGCCTGCAGCCTGGGGTGTGATCCTGGGGACCTGGGATCGAGTCCCACATCGGGCTCCCTGCATGGAGCCTGCTTCTCCCTCTGTCTGTGTCTCTGCCTCTGTCTATGAATAAATAAATAAAACTTTAAAAAAACTAAAAATAAAATTTATATTGGCTGCCTTTCCTTCCAGGAAACTAAGCTTCCTTTCACATTCTCTCCCTGCCCCGATCACACATTTTTGTTTTTTATGGGTAGCACTTAATTATTTTTTTTTTTTTAAGTTGTGCACAGACTATTATCTGCTGGTGTGGATAGTCTCTTTAATTTCATTTTTAAGAAATTTTGTATTTTCTTGGGGGCTTATTCTTGAATGAAGTCTTCACATACTAGTAGTACTATTTTTTTTTTAAGATTTTATTTATTTATTCATGAGAGACACAGAGAGAGAGGGAGAGGCAGAGACACAGGCAGAGGGAGAAGCAGGCTCCATGCAGGGAGCCCGAAGTGGGACTAGGATCACACCCTGAGCTGAAGGCTGCTAAACCACTGAGCCACCCAGGCTGCCCTAGTAGTACTAGTTTTAACAGCTTATCAATCAACAGTAATGGTTCATTAATTGAGATTGTGTGGTACTGACCTAAGGATAAGCATATAGATCAATAGAATAGAACTAAGAGTCCAGAAATAAACTTTTACATTTAAAGTAAATTGATTTTCAGGGGTGCCAAAACAGGAAAAACAGTCATTTCAGCAAATGGTGTTGGGACAACTGAACTGGATATTCTCATGCAAAAGAATGAAGTTGGGCCCTTACCTTACACTATAAAATTAACTCAAAATGGGTCCACAACCTAAATGTAAGAGCTAAATCATAAAAGTAGATGAAAAAAATGTGCAAATCTTTATGATCTTGGGTTAGTTTCTTAGCAGCAAAAGCAATCACATAAAAATGGATAAATAGACTTCATTAAAATTAAAAATCTTTGTTTCAAAAGATATCATCAGGGAAGCAAAAAGAAACCCATAGGATGGAGGGAAATATTTGCAAATCATATCTAATAAGGGATTTACATCTAGAATATATGAAGGATTCTTAAAACTCAGTGATAGGAGTGCCTGGGTGGCTCATCAAGCATCTATTTCAGCTCAGGTCATGATCTCAGGGTCCTGGATTGAGTACCCTCCTCATACTCACACACTCTCTCTCTCAAATAAATAAATAAATCTTAAACCCAAACCCCTCAATAATAAAAAGACAGCCCAATTCAGAAATGGACAATGTACTTGAATAGACATTTCTCCAAAAAGGATATACAAATGGCCAATAAGCATGTGGAAAAATGCCAAATATCATTGGTCATACGGAAATATGAATCAAAACCACGATGAGATGCCATTTCATTAAACCTACTAGCATGCTAAATAATAAAAATAGATTACTAGTAAGCCTTGGTGAAGATATAGTGAAATTGAAACTCTCGTCATTGTTGGTAAGATTGTGAAATGGTGTAACTGCTTGGGAAAACAGTTTCACAATATCAGAAGGTTAAACATTAAGTTACCATATGACCTACTAATTCCATTCCAAGTTATATGCCCAAGAGAAATAAAAGCATATGTTCCTCCCAAAACTTACTCATAGCATTATTCAAAGTAGTCAAAAAGTAGAAGCAATCCAAATGTCTATCAGCTGATGAACCAATAAATAATGTGACATATCTTTATAATGGAGTGTTATTCAGCAGTAAAAAGGAACAAAGTACTGTTAAATAGCTAACATGGGGGCAGCCCGGGTGGCTCAGAGGTTTAGCGCGGCATTTGGCTCAGAGCATGATCCTAGAGACCCGAGATCAAGTCCCACATCAGGCTCCCTGAATGGAGCCTGCTTCTCCCTCTGCCTGTGTCTCTGCCTCTCTCTCTCTCTCTCTTTCTCATGAATAAATAAATCTTAAAAAAAAAAAAAAGCCAACATGGATAAACCTTGAAAACATTACACTAAGCAGGAGTAACCTAACAGAAAACACATACTGTATGATTCCATTTATATGACTGTCCAGAAGAGGCACATCTATAGAGACAAAAAGATTAATGGTTGTGTAGAACTGAGGTGGGAGAATGAGTAGAATGGGGTGGAGGTGACTACTGAAGGATACAAGGATTCTTTTTGTAGTGATGAAAGTAACAAACTGATTTTGGTGATGGTCACACAGCTCTGAATATACTAAAAGCTATGGTATGCTTCAAATGGGTGAAATGTGTGGTGTGTGAATTATATCTCAAAGCTGTTATGATAACAAAGAGTAGCGTTTCCACTGTGATATATTGACTATTTGCAACCTAGATTCTATGTAGGTGGACAAAACAATATACTGTACTATTTTAAACCCTAGATATAAATATTTCCCTATAAAGATTAAATGTTTCCTGTTATGTGTATTCTGTTTATGACCCTTTGAAAAGTTCCACATTATTACATGTTTCCAAATTCATCAGGAAACAGTGCTCGCTTCGGCAGCACATATACCAAATTCATCAGGAAACAATTCCAGATGACTCAGTTATTAGTATGTAGATGGTAATTGAAGCTACAGAAATATGTGTGACGTGATATCTTGGGTAGAGTGAGTAAATGAATAGGCCTATAGGGCTGTAGATAGAATATAGGGAAAAACAACATGGATGAGCGGAGGAAGACCATAGAGGATAGTATGGAAGTTAAGGAGGTGAGAATAAATAGTTAACTGTTTTCCTGCAGAAATGCCACATAAGGATTGTGTTCCATGAACAGAAGGTCGCTGATGATCTTGGCATTGGAACTTTGGGAGTGGGCTAAGTGAATGGAAATGAAGAGAGTATAGGCCATTCTTTCAAGAATTTAGCTAAGGTGGAGAAGAAAATACAGGGTGAGGGAGGACTTTAAAAAACGTAAGATGAAGGAGACATGAGGTTACCCATGATGATGGGAAATAGAGGTTGAAACATGGGAGAGAGGCAATAATTGATGAAGCAAGGCCCCTAGGAAGATGAGAGCAAAGACAGATACCTCTGGCTCTGTCATTTTTGATAGGGTGAAATGAGACAAGGATATTGGAGAATGTGGGTTATCAGGGCTGGGATGGGGGAGAAGATTTGGATTTGCATGAAAGGAAGTTGAGGGAATTGCTACTATCTACTTTCTTAAATAGGAGGCCTGGTCATATGTTCAAAAGAAGGAGGACACAAAGAAGGGGGTTTGAAAGTAGTAGCTTTTTGTACAAAATAATAAGAAACCTGGAAAAATTTCCGAACAGCAAGCATTGTGATCTTAATTGAGATTAGAGACCTAGAATTAGTAATACCTATAATGAAGGGAGGTGGAGTCCTTTTTTTTTTTTTTCCTACTCCCAGCACTTCACAGCCCAGCGTTTAGAGTGAGAATTGAAGTGACCCAAGGTAAAAAAAGAAAAGAAAAAAGAAGAAGAAGAAGAAGAAGAAAGAAGAAAGAAGAAGAAATGACCCAAGGTTAGCTTTTTGCCAAAGCAATAAGTTAGAATCACAGGGGACAAAAGAGTTTTAAGTACGAGGTATGTAAGAAGAAAGCACAAACAATAGGGGGTTGATAAATTGATAGAAATTGAAGGGGCTAAGAGATTAGGGTAATCTTTGTGGATCTAGGTCAGTCTGTTGAATGGCTAATTAGTGGGGAATTGTTTAATGCTTTAACTGGATCTAGGGAGAGTTTTGCTGCTAGGGTCAGAGAATTCCTCAGATTAGAGAACACTGTACAAAGTGTTTAAATTCATATCTTCATTTCATATTTAAATGTTGAGCATTTCATAGTTCTTGAATGAAATGTAAAACATCCAAAATTTATCCTAATTATACTGGCAGATCTGTGGCTGGTTCTTGATTGCTACAAAATTTCAAGTCATGGTGAAACTGAAATGTAGGAAAAAAAGAAGAGCCTCAATCTGTCCCTGACCAGCCTCTTCAACTGGATTGCTTGAAGGGTTGTTGAAGGTACCAAGGATGCTGTCAAGACTTGGTTTGAGAAAGAAAATTGAGCCAGCTGTCAGTCTTCAGTGAATATAAGGGAGATGGTGATAGAAATGTGAATGGACACAGGGGGATATGTGGCTAGAAAATATTTGCTTTTCTACAACCGGGTAGAAGCAGTGGTCTTGTAGTAGTTAGAGATAAGATATTGACCCTGACACCTGTGGAATACGGGAGCATCATTAACAATGATGATAAAGGTAACTAACGTTTATTAAGGGCTTTCTATGCCAGACACTGCCCTCTTATAAAGAGTTAGCATGAATTCAATTTGTTTTAGTAACTCTTTGAGGCATTGCAATCATCATTTTATGGATAAAGTAGCTGAGATAGGCCAGCAACATTCCTTAAAATATCATAAAGTTTGCATGTGAGGGGGCCAGTATTTAAGCCTGCTGACTCCTAAGGAGATGTTTCTAACCATGTTGTGCCATCAACAGTGCACTAGTCCAATATATGTATTCTGTGTACATTGAATAATTTACATTGTTTATAAGTACCTTTTAGGAAAATTGTTCAGTAGAATTTTTTGATGCTTTCTAATTGATGATTGTGTTGTTATATGTCTCATAGAAATATTATCATAGAATTGTACCCTGAAATTGTGGTTCTTGTGTGGGCCTTGGACCAGTAGCATCAGTCTGGGATCTTGTTTGAACAGATTCTTAGCCCTTACCCCAGACCTGCGGCTCAAGAAATTCTGGGAAGAGAGCCTACCAGTCTGTTTTAAACAAGCCAGAATGGGCAGCCCCTGTGGCGCAGCGGTTTAGCGCCGCCTGCAGCCTAGGGCGTGATCCTGGAGACCCGAGATCAAGTCCCACGTCGGGCTCCCTGCATGGTGCCTGTTTCTCCCTCTGCCTGTGTCTCTGCCTCTCTCTCTAGCTGTGTCTCTTTGAATAAATAAATTTTAAAAACCTTTAAAAAAATAAATAAACAAGCCAGAATGCAGGCTAAAGTTTGAAAACTACTCAGAGCAAGGTGTAGTATGAGAAAGTGAATGAGAGTTTGAATCAGACACTGGAATGGTATTGAGATTACCAGTGTTTATCAGGTCATGTTCTGTGAGTTGAAATCTGACGGGGAATTATTTATGGCTGCAGTTTGGTATGTTGGTGCTACTAGACACAAGTGAGATGGGAGGTAAAATGTCAGTGGATCAGAACTATTGACAACTCATAATGCATATTCCAATAGTATTGTTTTCTTTCCCTTAAACATTTAAAAATTATATAATATTTGATATACAAAAATAGGTAATGTCCTCACAAGTTTTGAAGCCATAATAAAACAGATATTCATGAATCTGATCACATCCCTAGCTTCCTACTGGAAATAATCCACTGTCAGAAATGTGTGTAAATCATTATTTTGCTTTTCTAGATTTACCATACATGTCTATATCCTGAAATAATATATTTAGTTTTGCTTGCTTGTTTTATAAAAATAATCTGAAATACTCCTATTCATAATATTAAAAAATAAGGTTTTTTTGGTACTTTGTTCATCTAATGTTACATATTGGGATTTGTTCATGTGGGTCTAGTTCAGTCTTCCTTGTTGCTAAGTTGTATCTCACAATTTATTCTCCTTTTAGTAAACATTTGGGTTGTTTTAATATTTTTGTGTTTTGCTGTCACACACTAATGATACCAGAAACCACTTGTAATATGTCTCATGATGTGTATATGCAAGAGTTTCTGGAGGATTATATCCTGGAGTAGAATTGCTATAACTCTTGGGTATTTTTCCACTTGACCAGATTTTTGCCAAATTGTTTTCCCAAAATGGTTGTACCAATGGACCTTTTACCAGTTGCTCTACATCTTCATGAATGCTTGGTGACACTATACCTATTAATATTTGGCCATCTTAAGTGCAAGATGATATCTCACTGTGGTCTTAATTTGTATTTTGAGTAGTAAGGTTGACTACTTTTTCATGTTGGCTGCCATTTTATCTTTTATGAAATGCCTTTTCTTATCTTTCTCTTATTTTTTATTTTGTCTTAATGTGTGTATACTTTATATATTCTGGGTATTTATTCATTATTTGTGTTTCAAGTATCCTTGCAGTTTGCTTGTGTTTTCACATTCTTTTTCTTTCTTTTTTTTTTTTTTAATTTTTATTGATTTGACAGCACACGCATACACAAGCAGGGGGAGGAGCAGATGGAGAGGGAGAAGCAGGCTCTCTGCTGAGCAGAGAACCCAACATGGGGCTCAATTCCAGGACCCCGGGATCATGACCTGAACCAAAGGCAGATGCTTAACCAACTGAGCCACCCACACGTATCCCTCTTTTCACATTCTTTGTGACATCATTCAAAGAACAGAAATTCTAAGTTTCAAGAGTAGTTCTTTTGGTTTTAGCATTTTTTACATCCTCCTTAAGAAATTTTTCTCCCCTCAAGGATCATAAAGATAGTTTTCTTTAAAAATTTAAAGTGTTGTTTTTATAAGTGGTCAAACCATCTGGAATTGATTTTCTGTATAGTGGTACAGTAGGTATCGAGTTTCATTCCCCCTCCCCCAAATGGGTAATTATTTGGCCCAGCACCATTTACCGAATAGTCTGTTTTTTCCCTTTGTTCTGTAATGCCCTCTCTATGGTATCAAATTCCCATATATGTTTGGATTAATTGGGGGCTCTTTTCTATTGGTGAATTTAATTTTCCTCTTTAATGTTTATATACTTTGTTATATGCCTTTAAATGTTGTCAGTTAATAAAATTGGAGCTAAACATGAGTAGTAATAGTAACTTATCATTAAATATGCAGTGTTAAAATTTCCCCAGTTGTGTTTTACATGTTTGAATTTGTTTGGATTAGTATCCAAATAAAGTCCCCTTATTGTGAGTGGTTGATATGTCTCTTAAATCTTTTAATCTGTAGGCTCCTACTATGTTTCCCCAATCACCCCTCCCACCTTTTTTGCTTTGTTGCCTCTTGTTAGAGAAATGGAATTATTCTGTATTTGGCTGTTTGTAGCGCAGTGTTTAGTATATCTTTCTGTCCTCTATTATTTCCTGTAAATTGGTTGTTAGATATAAAGGTTCAGTAGGGTTTGTTTATTTATTTGCCAAGACTGATTTATAGATGGCATTATATATACTTTTTAAAAAAACATTTTGTTGAGATAAAATTCACATGCATTTTCACATAGCACACAATTAGTGTGTACTCAATGGGGTTTTTAGTATATTCATAGAGTTGCATAACTGTCACCACAGTAAATTTTAGAATATTTTCATCACCACAAAGAGAAAGATTGGGTGCCTCGATGGCTCAGTCAGTTGTCTGCCTTTGGCTCAGGTCATGATCTCAGGGTCTTGCTCCCCCCACCCCCCCAATTCTTGCTCTCTCTCCCAAATGAATAAATAAAATCTTTAGAAAGAAGAAGAAGAAGAAGAAATGTTATGTCCTTCAGCAGTCATTCCCCATTTCCCTATCCTCCCCAAAGAATCCCCTCACCCAGACCTAAGCAACAATGAATTTACTTTCTGTCTCCATAGATTTGCCTGTTCAGGGCCATTCATATAAATTGAACCATAGAGCAGGTGATCTTTTGTGACTGGCTTCTTGTACTTAGCATAATGTTTTCTAAGTTCTTGCATGTTCTCAGTATGTGTCAGTATTTCCTTCCTTTCTATTGCTGAAATGTGTACCATTATATGGATATATCACATTGTATTTATCCATTCATCCATTGATGAAGGTTTAGATTGTTTATACTTTTTGGCTATTATGGATAGCATTGCAGTGAACATTCATGTATACGTTTTTGTGTGGACATATATTTTCCTTTCTCTTGGGTATTTACCTAGGAGTAGAATTGCTATCAGATGGTGTTTTGATGTTTAACCTTATGAGGAACTGCCAAACTCAACCAAAGCGGCTATGCCATTTTACAGTCTCACCGGCAGTGAATGAGAGTTCCAGTTTCTCCATATCCTCACCAGTACTTACCTGTCTTTTTAAAATTTTATCCATCCTAGTGAGTGTCTCATTGTAATTTTGATTTGCATTTCTCTGATGGCTAATTTTTTTTTTAATTTTTATTTATTTATGATAGTCACACACACAGAGAGAGAGAGAGGCACAGAGACATAGGCAGAGGGAGAAGCAGGCTCCATGCACCGGGAGCCCGACGTGGGATTCGATCCTGGGTCTCCAGGATCGTGCCCTGGGCCAAAGGCAGGCGCTAAACCACTGCGCCACCCAGGGATCCCCTGATGGCTAATTTTATTGAGCATCTTTTTATGTGCTTATTGACCATTTGTTTATCATCTTTGGGGAGCTGTCTATTCAGATCCTTCTTTGCCCATTTTAAAAATTGTGTTATCTTCTTATTGAATCAAGGGCTCCTTTATATACCCTAGATTAAAGTCCCTTATCAGGTATGTGATTTACAAATCTTTTCTCCCATGGTATTATATATTTCTATTAGGTGATACATAATGTCTGGTTATCTCTGTGATACCATCAAGCCTTGATAATCATTGCCTGGATCTGTTAATTTATTAACTATTGTGAATTGGTGGTATTTGAATTCTTTTGTTCCTTCTTTATTAGGATGCTAGTTTGAAGTTAATGTTCTTTCAGCACATTGAAGGTATCATTGCACCACCTTTGGTTTCCATTGCTTTTCAGAAGTCAGTTTTGTCATATATTCCTTAACGTGGATGCCCAGTTGGTGGCAGTCTTAAAGCGTATCAGCACCAGTACCCTTTAGGTTTTGTTTTGTTTTTTTGCTTTTTGGGCTTTTGTTTGTTTTGTCCCAGAGCTATAGTTTTCTAGCTCTCTCACCTCTTGAAAAAGCAATTTTGTATCCTTATATAGTCTGTATCTTCTTCTCCCCAAATAAAATGTATATATTTGCTTCAGTTGGTATACTTAGAAAAAAGGAATTCCTAGCCTCCAGAACAGTATATAAATACCCAGATTACAGGGGATTTTTAAAAGAACAGGTTTACTGAGGTATTATTTGTTTGTCATATAATTCACTCATTGTTAGTGTAAAGTTTGATTTTTAGTAAACTTTTACAATTGTGTAACCATCTCAATCCAGTTTTAGAACACTTCCACCACCCCAAATCCTGTCCTTTACTGAAATTATTTATTTATTATTATGGATATTAACAACTTGGAGTTGACATAGCTTTTTTTTTCTGTTATTTAAGATTTTATTTTTAATAATCTCCACACCCAACATGGGGCTCAAACTCACAACCCCAAGATTAAGAGCCACATGCTCCACAGAGCGATCCAAACTTTTCATAACTCTAGAACCACCTGAAATTGCATGTCAACATGTTCTACAAGGCCTGTTTTGAAAAAGCAAAATTTCAGTAAAATGAAAATTATAAATTACAGTCAAAACCATTGAGTGTATCTTGTTAAAGTGATTCTGAAATTGTTCCTATTACTGCAAAGCTTTAGGAAAGAAAAATATGGGAATGTGCTGTTTAAAAAATAAAAATTAAATTAAAAATTAATTAAACATTTTTAAAACTTATAATTTCATAATAAAGTTACAGACCTGGGGATCCCTGGGTGGCTCAGCAGTTTAGCGCCTGCCTTTGGCCCGGGAGTCCCGGGATCGAGTCCCAACAGTTGGGCTCCCTGCATGGAGCCTGCTTCTCCCTCCTCCTGTGTCTCTATCTCTGTCTCTGTCTCTGTCTCTGTCTCTCTCTCTCTCTCATAAATAAATAAAAATAAATCTTAAAAAAAAATAGAGTTATAGACCTGTAAAATATAACCATTTATAAGGTCCATTAGCAGTGAATAAAATCAATAGAGAATTTTTTTTAAGTCTGTTTTCAGACTTTGTGTTTTTAAAGATAATCTCTTTTCTCTGGCTATTTTTTGGATTTCTTTTTTCTTTTCTTTTTGTTTTTCCCTTTTGTGTCCTGCAGTTTTACTGTGATTTCTTTTTATTTTCCCTTTTAGAGTTTATTTGGCTCCTTAAATCTGTGGTTCAGTGTTTTTTCATTAATTCTGGAAAGTTCTCAGCCAGTATCTCTTCAAATATTGCTTCTGTACAATGCTTCTGATGTCTTTGTAGAACCCAAATAAACAGTTTTGTAACTTTTTACTCTGTCCTCTGTTTCTTACCCTTTCTTCTGTAATTATAAAATTTATGCTTTTTATATTTCATAATTGTTTCTTACCAACTTTACAGTTAACAGGATCTCTGTTAAACTCTATCAAATCTACTTATAAAATTCATCTATTGAGATCTTAATTTTAGTTATAGTACTATATTTCAACAATTATTTTTCATATTTCAAAAATATTTGGTTCTTTTTTCAGATATCCATCTTTCTCTTTTCTTTTCTTTTCTCTTTTCTTTTCTTTTCTTTTCTTTTCTTTTCTTTTCTTTTCTTTTCTTCCTTTCTTTCCTTTCTTTCTCTCTCCCTCACCCACCCACCCAACGTGGGGCTCAAACTCAAAACTCCAAGGTCAAGAGTCACATGCTCTACTGACTGACTGACTCAGCCAAGTGCCCCCAAATCTGATAATTTCTTCTGGCTTGCTGATAATTTTAATTTCATTTTTCTATTTCTTGAATATTTGCTGATATTTATATTTTATAATTTAAGTTTAGTATTCTAATTTACTTTAGTAAACTAATTCTAAGTTTAGTATTCTGTATTCTTAGTTGTCTCCACTCTGTGGTTTTGACTCTCTTTATAGTGGCTTATTTTCTTGTATATTTGGTGAATTTTCCTTAATCCTGAGAACTTAATGGAACTGCTTTTTAGCAGAAGGGGTTTGCATCTATTGAGGAACAGTCCATTTTGGCCATTTTGAGCATTCTGACTAAATGAGAAGTTTAGTTTTCTAACCTTGCATTAGAGTCTGAACTTAATTTCTGTTCCCAATGTGAAATAGATTATTAACCTCATACTTTCCCTTTCATATATTTACTTTTGATAACTTCCCCTGTAGGTTGAACTTTACTGGCTTCTCTGTCCCCTTATTACTTACATGAGTTTAGCAATGCATTTAGAAAGTATTTTTTCTGTTCTGGCTAGGACCCAGTTTAATGAAACAGAAGACTTCTCAAAAGTATGAGGTCTTCCAGAAGTGACATATTTTATTAGGAAAGATGTATGTATGCTATTTAAAATAAATAACAGGGATCCCTGGGTGGCGCAGCGGTTTGGTGCCTGCCTTTGGCCCAGGGCACGATCCTGGAGACCCAGGATCGAATCCCACGTCGGGCTCCTGGTGCATGGAGCCTGCTTCTCTATCCTGTGTCTCTGCCTCTCTCTCTCTCTCTCTCTCTCTCTCTCTCTCTGACTATCATAAAAAAAAAAATAACATTACCACATTTCTCTTTCTCTCACACACACCCGCCTCACCCTAAAAGTAACTCCTTTAAAACTATCAAAGTATCCATCGTTCAAATTTCCAATTACGTCAAGTGTTATATTTATATATTTTTGAACAATTTGTTTGGATCAATATCTGGATAAAGGTCTGTAGGCTTACTGTGACTGAGTGAATTTGAAGTCTTTTTAATCTTTTTTTAAAAATTCGATTAGCCAACATATAGTAGTACATCATTAGTTTCAGATGTCGAGTTCAGTTGTTCATCAGTTGCATGTAATACCCAGTGCTTATCACATCATGTGCCCTCCTTAATGCCCATCATTCAGTTATCCCATTCCCCCCCCCACCCCACCCCCAGCATCCTGTTTGTTTCCTGTGGTTAAGAGTCTCATGGTTTTTCTTAATCTGTAATCTTTTAACTTAAGGTGGTTTTTTCCTTTTATAATTAGTCATTTAACATGTTTATCTGTCCTCTGTATTTCCTATAAATTGATAGTTGAATCTGGAGGCTATATCAGATTCAGATTATTTGGGGCAGAGGGGACAAGGGTGCATCATATATGATGGTTTCCTCCTCCATCAGGATGGCACATAGTGTCTGATTGTCTCTCTCTGTCATGCTGACAGCCATTGAGGAACATTGCCTAAATTTATTACTTACTAGGAGTTGTAAATGGTGATATTCTAGTTCTGCCCTTCCTTCTTTATTAGCTGGAATACTATTTTAAACAGAAACTTCCTCTCATTTAATAACTGGTTAGGTTACCCTCATGATAAAATTTGTTTAGGTTAGGGCAGGATGAGTACTTGATTCTATTTATGTTTTCAGAACAGCGAGGTGGATGATCAATCCAATAATGACCAATCTTTTTTTTCATATTCTGAATTCATGAATTGAACCATATGTATGTTTCAGTTCATTGCGGGGTTTCTTTTAAAGATTTCGTTTATTTTGTTATTTGAGAGAGAGAGAGAGTTGGGGGGAGGAACAGAGGAGTAGGGACAAGCAGACTCCATGTGGAGCTTGGAGCCTGACAAGGGGTTCTATCTGATGACTCAAGCCAAAATTAAGAGTCAGACTCTCAATTGACTGAGCCACCCAGGTGCCCCCATTATAGTTATTATTTTTATTGATCCTCAGATTGACCATCCTTGACCAATTGGACCCCCTTCAAGGTGGCTTCTGAGTGTTTTTGACAGATACTGGAATTTTAAGTGGACAGATCTAGGAATATTTTTAAAAAGATGTATTCTGGATAAAGAAGATGTGGTTTATGTATACAATGGAATATTACTCAGCTATTAGAAATGACAAATACCCACCATTTGCTTCAACGTGGATGGAACTGGAGGGTATTATGCTGAGTGAAGTCAGTCAGTCGGAGAAGGACAAACATATGTTCTCATTCATTTGGGGAATATAAATAATAGTGAAAGGGAATATAAGGGAAGGGAGAAGAAATGTGTGGGAAATATCAGAAAGGGAGACAGAACGTAAAGACTGCTAACTCTGGGAAACGAACTAGGGGTGGTAGAAGGGGAGGAGGGCGGGGGGTGGGAGTGAATGGGTGACGGCACTGGGGGTTATTCTGTATGTTAGTAAATTGAACACCAATAAAAAATAAATTTAAAAAAATAAAAAATAAAAAAAAAAAAAAGATGTATTCTGCATATATTGAATTTCCAATTCAAATTCAGGACAATAGGTAAGGTTTTCCTAAACAACTTCTGTTGTGTATCTCTATATCCTTTGTCCCAGGTTGAAATTCCTTGTTTTCTTTGATACCAGGGATGGTAGAATTAGAATATCGCATTATTTTATTTCCTTTACTCCAAATACATACACAATAGTGTCAGAATAATAATCTCAATACTAGAACCAGTAATAGGATTACTGAAAATAGGGTAGAGTTTTCTTTGTATTTACCTTGTCTTTAGGGTTGACTGGGAACGTACAAATTACTACGTTGAGAAGTTATTTGGGATAGTGTGACTGTGTCACCAAATGAATATACATTTACGTTAATTAATTTTTAAAATTCTTTTACAAATTGCTTTCCTTTTTAAGTTTAATTTTGTTATACACGTATATAATTCATTTTCATATAGTTTTGAAGTCAAAGGGTGCCTAGTTCCCTTCAGTTCTTTACCCTATTTCCTCCCTGTTCCTGTATATTTTTCTGTGTAATCTGTTTTATTTACTATATTTTAGTTTATTTTTGGTATTTTGGAAGGTTTGTATACTTGTTACAGTGGTTAACTTTATTTAGTCTCCCCTTTTTTAGTTATTATTATCTATTGATTCCCTTTTGTGTGCATTATTGAAATTGGTTGTGACCTCTTCCCCTTCAGCATCTCATGTGAAGTATATCCTTTTTAAAAAAAGTTTTAAAGAATTGACCATTGTTTTGAGATATAGATGGATATGTAGTTGTAAAACATAATACAGAGAGATCCTATATACCCTGTACCCAGTTTCCCCTAGTGGGAACATCTTACAAAACTATAGTAAAATACTGATATTAATACAATGAAAATATAAAACATTTCTGTCACCTTAAGGATCTCACATGTTGCCAGTTCATAGCCATGCTTCCTCCCTTCCGCCCCTGCCTCTCCTCAACCCCTGGCAACCACTGATCTCTTCTCTATTTCTGTAATTTTGTTATTTCAAGAAAGTTATATAAATGGAATCATATGGTATCTAACCTTTTGAGAATAGCCTTTTTCTCTTAGCATAAGTCCCTGGAGATTCATCCAAGTTGTTGCACGTCTGAATAGTTGGTTCCTTTTTACTGTTGGGTAATATTCCGTGGTGTGTGTGTGTGTGTGTGTGTGTGTGTGTGTAGTTTGGCTGAATTGTGAAGGATACCTGCGGTGTTTCCAGGTCTGGGTTTTTATGAATAATACTCCCTTAAACATTTGTGTACAGATTTCTTGTGAACATAAGTTTTCATTTCTCTGGGATAAATGTCTAGAAGTACAGTTGCTGAGTATTATAGTATTTACATGTTTTGTTTTTTAAGAAACTGTTGTCCTAATGGCTGTACCATTTTACAATCTCATTAGCAATGTATGACTTTCTGCACATCCTTGCAAACATTTGGTGTTGTCACATTTATTTTAGCTGTTCTGATAAATGTGTAGTTTTTATTTGTGGTTTTAATTTGCATTTCCCTAATGGCTAATAATATTGAAAATCTTTTCTTGTGCTTATTTTGCCATCTGTATATCTGTCCTCTTTGATGAAATGTCACTTCATTTCTTTTGCCTATTTTCCAGTTTAATTGATTGTCCGTTGTGGTTTGAGAGTTTTCTATGTATTCTAGATAGTGGTTTGCAGATTTTTTTTTTTTTTCAGTCTCTAGCTTGTCTTTCATCCCCTTCACATGGGGGCTTTCTCAGAGCAACATTTTTTAATTTTGATGAAGTCCAATTTACCAATTATTTCTTTAATGCATCATGCTTTTTTAAAAAAAAAGATTTTATTTATTCATGAGAGACACACAGAGAGAGGCAGAGACACAGGCAGAAGGAGAAGCAGGCTCCCTGTGGGGAGCCTGAGGCGGAACTCGATCCCAGGACCCCAGGATCACACCCTGAGCTGAAGGCAGATGCTCAACCACTGAGCCACCCAGGTGCCCCATCCATCATGCTTTTAAGGTCAAATTTATTAACCTTTGCCTAGCTCCAGAGCCCAGAGATTTTTTTTTCTGAATGCTTTATAGTTTTACACTTAAACGTGATCCATTTTATATTAATCCCTGTGTAACATTTGAGACTTAAGTTGAGATCCATACATTGTGTCTAGCAATGTCTACCTGTTCTGGCACCATTTGTTGAAAAGTCCATCTTTATTGAATTGCTTTTACCCTTTGTCAGAAATCAATTTGAGCATATTTGTATAGCTGTATTTTTTTTTATTCTGTTCCTCTGATCCACCAGTATAACACAGTGTTTATTATTATCTATGTGTTCTTGAAATTGGATAGACTGGTCCCTCCCACTTTATTCTTCTTTTTCAAAATTGTTTTAGTTCTTCTAATTACTTTCCTTTTCTATATAAATTTTAGAATATTTTCTGTATTTACAAAGAATATTGCTGGGATTTTGAGAGGAATTGTTTTAAACCTGTATATTATTGTGGGAAGAAGTGACATTTACTGTGTTGAGTTTACCAATCCATGAACACAGTATGTCTCTCCATTTTTTTAGATCTTTGAATTCTTTCTTCAGTGTTGTGTAGTTTTCAGTATGTATGTCCTATACATGTATTGTTAGGCTCATACATAAGTACTTTTTTGAAAGATTATAAATGATAATGGATGTATTTTAATATTGGTGCTCATGTATTCATTGCTAGTATAGAGACATAAAATTGATTTTTGTATTTTTATGGTGTATCTTGTGACTTTGTTGAATTGACTTATTAGATTTACCTAATCACTGGATTTTTTTCCTAATGGCATTTTTCTTTCTTTTGGAAATCCATTCATTTTCCTAATATATCTTGATATTGTTTTCTCTCAGTTAATGTCCCAGGCATCGGTATACTCGTCCAGTATTTCATTTAAAGGTTTCTAGTTTTTAGTATTTGCTTTATTCCATTGCTTTCCTTTTCTTCTTTGAGGACTCCTTATTATATGTATGTAAGATCTTTGGTTAACTTTGTCACTTTCTTTTTTTTTTTTTTTTTTACTTTGTCACTTTCATTCTAATATTTTCACCTTTATTTATTCCTCACTCTCTCCCTTCCTTCTTCTTTCCTTCCTTTTTAAGCAATCTCTACACCCATTGTGGGGCCTGAACTTAAAACCCTGAGATCTAGAGTCACATGCCCTACTGACTGAGCCAAACAGTTGTTTCTCACCTTCATTTCTTTTGACTAAAAATTTATTTGCACATTCTTTACCTCTTAAGCATTATTTATTATATATTGAATTTCATGACTATTCTTGATTAGATTTCCTTTCTGAAATGATTTTTTTCTTTTACTTCAAATCTTTTCGTGATTTCTACCACCTGACTTCTAAGTTTTTCTAATTCTGATTTAGAATGTTACTTCATATTTTGGTGAATATAATTTTCATTTGTTTTGTGGGTATGGCTCTTTGGTGGCAAGCTTTTAGTATCAACATTCTACTCCTTATTTTCCCATTTCTTATGGCATGGAATTTAATCTCACTCCTTTTCTGTTGTTCATGTATAATAGGTTTTCTTGAACTTTTTGGAGCAAGGGATTGGTCAGGATAGCTTTCCTAGCTTTACTACTGTATATCCCCTTCTTCTGTTGACTTTTACAAAATGATAAGAAGTATTTAGCTTCCCGTGTTCTGAGATAAGGCTCTGTTTCATTAACCTAACTTTTGTCTGGACCCTCCTTTTCTTTGCCTCATTGTGCCTGTCTTGCTCAATTGGAATAATTCTTCCAGAAGTCCTTTTCAGTGTAGGGCTTTGCCCAGGAAGGGAGACTTCAGTCCTTAGTTTTTAAGTCTAGAGCCTTATCTGTGTGTGTGTGTGTGTGTGTGTGTGTGTGTGTGTGTGTGTGAGAGATAGGGGGTGGGGGAGAGGGAGAGAAAGAGAGGAGATTGTAGGAGATTAAAAACTTTATTGAGAAGTTTTTATTCAAGAGAAATATAACACAAGTTAGGAGGCTGTTGTAGTGATCCAGGTGAGGTGATGGTGGCTTAGTCTAGGATAATAGCAGTGGAGCTAGAATGTTTGAATCCTATTTTTGGTGACTTGTTGGATGTCAAAGAGTGAGAGATTGAGCAGACATGGATGATCTCCCAAGATTGGAGTTCTTACAACTGTTTAGATGGTGGTGCTTTTTCCTCATGTTGGGAATATTCATGGAAGAGTAGTTTTTTGGGGGGAAAGGTTTTTTTTGTGAGGGGAGGAGTCAAAGGAGGAGAGGGACCAGCTATTAAGATATTTGTAAGCATGTGGAATGTGAGGCCTTGGAACAATCTATCCTCTACCCCCAAACACACATATAGACGTTTCATTTCTTCAGGGAGCTTTTTCCTGACTCTAACCATGTCTCCTTCCAGTGCTGAACTTTATTTACTTTCCTATCTTAACATTTAACACATCTGTATTACTGCTTATTACTAACGTGTTTTTCACTAGACCAACTGTTAGCAAACTTTCTCTTAAAAGGACAGATGGTAAATATTTTAGGTTTGGGGAGCCAAGAGACAAAAATAAGGATATTATATGGATACTTAATATCCTTTATAGTATAACCACTTAAAAGTGTAAAAACCATTCCTGATCGGCCCTACAAAAAAACAGCTGAAAAGATTTGGGCCGCAGGCTGCGGTTTGCTGACTATTGTTGTACTAGGCTGTAAATTCTATATTTGTCTTCCAGTTACCGGCATATTACCTGGTGCATTTTAGATGAATTCAGTAAATTTTTGTTGAGTGAGTGAAGATAGTATTTACAGATTTGGAGCTCAGGCAAGAGGGCTGATGAATTAAAGATAGATATTTGAGAGTGGTCATCAAACAGTAATTGAAGACATGAGAGTAAATGAGATCACTTGGGAAGAATGTTAGGGAGGAGAAGGCCCAAGATGGAGCCTTTTCTGTAGCTCAAACAGAACTGAATGAGCCCTGACAGTGGTACTTGTATTGCATACATAGTAGTCAGTACCTGCTGGTGACAGACCCAAGCCCTGTGCTATTTTACATGCATCCGGTTCTTTTGGATGAATAGGAGGCCTTTAACTATTAGAAATAGGTGAGGTAATAGAGATTTTTTTTCTTAGAAGTTTTATTATCGTGAGTTATGTTATAATAAAAGAGGCTTTAGAATTCTGCCCCTTATACAAGTATGTGTCCTCAAGCAGTTGCCACCTTGCAGTAGAACTTCAGCTGTAAGCATTTACCATAAAGAACTGGTGAGGATTAGGTGACAAAATCTTCCAAGAAAGGGTGGGATATAGGATCAAAGGGAGGCCTAGACTCAAAAACTTCTCTTAAGACAGACTCTGGTCCTTGCCAGATTCTTAAACTGGAAACAGATAAGAATCAAGGCACACACATGCACAATATTCGCATATAGTCTATATATATATATATATATAATCTTGAATAGTTCCATTTCAACAATAAAAAGTTATTTCCAACGTCTCTTATACTAGTTAACAAACTATTATCTAAATTCAGATGTATTCAAAGCACTTACTTAACTGGGAGCTAGCTTCTGATACGGGTGCTTCAAATGCTGACACCTACTTTGAAGTATGGATTCCTAAGTTAGGGAACTTCACAAGTTGACTCACCACTCCTATTGATCCTGAAGTATTTTAATGTGAATTACAGTGTAGCATTGACTTGATTATATTTTGTAAGGGATATGTTGCCTGAATCTTTTTTGTTGTGTGCCAGTCATCTTACTAACACTTCATAAACAATTAAATGGAGTAGTTATTGCAGTGAAAATATCGTTTCTTCTCAGTTCTAGTAACAGTTGGATTAGATATTGATATAGGCATATTTTAACTGTGGTGCAATTCTGAGTGAATCAAGTGATTCAAGACAGTTTAGAGTTATCAAATTAGTATTGGTATTTGAAAATTGCTCAACATTTATTACCATTCTATATGATGAATTTATACATGAAATGGTCTGTGTATTAATAATATTAAAGTCAAGGGATGCCTGGGTGGCCCACTGGTTGAGCATCTGCCTTCAACTCAGACATGATTCCAGGATTCCGAGATCAAGTCTTACATTGGGCTCCCTGTGAGGAGCCTGCTTCTCCCTCTGCCTGTGTCTCTGCCTCTTTCTCTGTGTCTCTCATGAATAAATAAATAAAATCTTTAAAAAAAAAAGGATTAAAGTCAAAATACAGAAATATAAATTAGATTCAAGGCTGTCATTCTACTGTTGAACCGTAATGGTGATAATAGTTTTATTGGAGCATCATTTCTTCACATTAAATGAATACTACTATTTTGTTTGGCAGTTTTATGTTTTATATATATTTAAGCTTAATTTTATATCTAGATTAATATTTCAGTATATTTAACAAACTTTTTGATTTGATTTTTATGGGATTTTTTCCCTAAAAAGAGTTAATTTATCACTCCAATTTAAGAAGATTTGACAGAGAAACCATAACAAAAGAATTATTAAATAAAATAGTAGCATACTGAATGTGGCAATATATTAAAATGTATCATGACCATATAATCTTTATGGAACCAGTATTCCAAAAATGTAAGGATTTTACCATACTTATACATGCAGCAAGATAATCCATCGTATCAGTACATCAAGGGGAGAAGGGATATCTAATCATTTCAGTCATTCCTGATAAGACCATGCCTAATAGAGCCTCTCAGTAAACTTAGGACACTTTGCCTTTTGATACAAAATATTTATCCCAAATTTATTTTCCCTTATCATGTGGTTTTGAGACCATGACAATGAATTATTTACTTTTTTAAAAATATGAATCATGGGCAGCCTGGGTGGCTCAGCGGTTTAAGCGCCCAGGGCGTGATCCTGGAGTCCCGGGATCAAGTCCCATGTCGGGCTCCTTGCATGGAGCCTGCTTCTCCCTCCCTCTCTCTCTCTGTGTGAATAAATAAAATCTTTTAAAAAATAAAATAAAATAAAATAAAATAAAAAATAAAATAATAAGAATCACTTGAGGTAGATTTCACTGGTTGCAAACATTAAAACCAACTCTGGCGGACTTAAGCAAAACCAATTCCAAATTTATTAGAAGAATATGGGTAGTTCATAGAATAAGTAGGGACACCTGAGAACTGGGACTAGTGCAACTCCAGGATGTAGGTATTACTTATTGTCTTGTCCAAATATTTCCTTTGGAAATTAATGTGCTACCCTTCTTTTTTTTTTTTTTTTTTTCCTTTCCACTTAGCTCAAGGTTCAGAGCTGGGGCGAGAGAGTTCTGGTGGCATGGTGTTAGTTTCATGCCCTATTCAAAACTAGGAGAGAGTAAGATACTTCAATAGGCAGCTCAATCAAGGCAGCCCACAGCAGAGGGTATATAATTCCCCAAAGAAATCTGGGTGCAGTTAGAAGAGGGGAATGGATTCTAGGGAATCAAGCTCCATCTCCCACTCTCCACAAAATTAACCAACAGCTTAGCTTTTCAACCTCCCATGGTTCATTTGAAGTCTAAAACTGACCAATTGCTTAATCCTTAACAATGAATTACTTCTAAAAAAAATGTTAAATATTAAATGCCTCAGACCTTAATTTATCTACTAGCAGTATCAATATTCAGGTACTTATGTATTCTTTATTTTTCCTTTTAGACAATGCGACGACACCGGAATGAAGTGACAGTTGAACTGCGGAAGGTAAGGGTGGTTGCATGTAATAGAAAGTAAAACTAGGAGGTTTTTCTGATTTTAAAATTCTGTATAACATGAATAATGAAAATACTTTGGCAAATTAGTGGTCATCCCTAAACCATACAGCATAAAAATACATCATTAAATAGTTTATGATGGTGTATACTTCTGATAGCTTTCATTTACTGAGGTACTTACTATGTGCTGTGTGAAGTACTCTAGTGCCAGCATTGAAATTCTCACAGGTGATGAAATTAGATACTCTTCTGGTTTGGTTTGGTTTGGTTTGGTTTGGTTTGTCTCAATATGCTCTTTCTTTGGGCTGTGTGCTAGACAGGATTCCTCCACGTTCTTCATGTAGAAGTTACACATACTTGTTAAAGATGCTTTAGAAAAATAAAGTTGAATGACCTTATGTCTTACCAATTAAATGAAACTGCCATTAAGATTAATTGTGTTTTCTTCTGTTTTTTTTTTTTTTTCCCCTGAGGACTTTAGAGTAGTTAACATTCATGAAATTGTGTGCTCATGCAAACACATTTTATTTGAAGCAAGTATTTTAATTGCCAGTCAAGAAAATACACATAACTATTCTCTATATTACATGTACATTTAAAAAAGATCTTGAAATTTATTTCCAAATTTTTGTGTTCATCTTAGATTAGAGCCTTTTCTTGATCTTACTTCACTCCTGAAATTCCTATATTAAATTACCATCTTGAAACTTCTCAGTTTCAGAGAGAAGGAAGGTCTTGATTCTGAGAATAACAATCTAATAAGTATTTATTTAATACCTACTTTGGGTCATGAATTTTTAGCCAGCATCAACATTGCTCATTGGTATATGGTTCCTGAAATTCATTTTCCTGTACTACCTCCTCCTCCCCCACTCTTTAGTATAATTGAAAAATGCTTGCTATTTTCAGTGTTCTTTCAACTCCTTAACCTTTCCAAAGATACTTACAGATTAACAATAGTGATTTGGCAATCATGAATTTAGGTCAACATATCCTAAGTGTACAGCTTAGTGAATTTTCACAAAGTGAACACTTCTGTACCACAAGCTCCTAGATCAAGAAAGAGAACGTGATATGTATTCCAAGGCTCCTTTCCAGTTACTCCTTCCCACTAAGGGTAATCATTATCTTGATTTTTAATATTATAGATTACTTTGCATAGTTCGAATTTATATAAATAGAATGGTAAGTGTCCTTTTACATCTGGTTTTTCATTAATCATGTAAAGACTGTTCTCCTCAATAGAGACAGTAGGAGTAAAACATCTGTTAACATCACACAATCTATCCCCAGATATGGGCCTTTACTTTCCCTTAAATTTTCATGCTTGGAATACAACTCTAAAACTTTTGTATTGGTCCTGGTATTATTACTATTCAGATTCCTCTTGTTTTAATGTTTTTAGTCCTTCTAATATGCTTATAGTATTCATTTGTGTTTACATTGGTTATTTGTTCCTCCTTCTATAGTTGTGCTGTCTTCTATACTTAATTTTTAGAATTAAAATTTCTTGCTTGTCAGAGTACATCTTTTTAAATATCCCACTTTGATTACCTTGGAGTCCTCTTATCTCTTCTTCATCTCCCTACATAATAACATTATTTCCTTTCCAGTCACTAGAATCAGTTCTTAGAAATCCTTATGGAAGAACCAAAACTGAAGTCAACTAAAGAAATCTCAAGAAATTCCTTACTTCACATTTCAGATTGCCTGGTTATACAGAATGTGAACCATTCTGAAGCAAAACCTAAACTTCAGACAAAGCTTAATTGATTTTGATATAGTCCTCTAGAGGTGTGGAGAGCTCTTCAAGAGAAGATTCCTTTACTGTTTTTAGTTAGTGTCTGTCTCTACTTCTAGCCTTGCTGTCTGTATAGCTCCATTGAGGAGAGAAAAATCACAGCATTGTTGTTAATGACATTGAGGTTCTTGAAAATAAAAGAAAATGAGTTTCCAGAGTTTCATAGATGAGCTTGCTATCCATTTGCATTAGATTGTAATCTTCTAAAGTGAGGGTAATAACTATACTCCCCCACCCCAGGTACTCCCAAGTCTCTCTCCCAGTCTATCCAATGCCTAGTCAAATTCTGGACCTATAGTTGGTACTTATTAAATGCTAAATATTCAAGAATTAAATTGATTATGATATCTTAAAAATTTCTGTATGCTCAAATCATTTATTGAACTTTTATTTTAAAAAATCATTTATTAAATTTTTAAGACAAACACTATAGATCCAGAACTACTCAAAAATACTAATCTGTGACAAGTTAAGGAGTTTGTGTCAAAATATTAAACAAGGGACTACTTCCTTTAGCAGAAAATCCTTCTGCCTAAATAAATACATTAATGAAACTAAAGAGTGTGTTAAAACAGTGTGTTGAAACACATTGTTTAGTTTCATAGTTGATTTCTGGCACAAGCTCCATATCTTGTAGTAGACCTAACAAATTATTTGAGAAGTATTAGCTAGTCCAAGGACCATACTTTGAATAACATTGATACTGTTCTGTCAGATTGAGGGTGAGATCTATGGCCTCACATTCTTTTTGTTTGAACTTTTTTGTCTTCTTTTACCTCCTTGATATCTTACTTTCCTATTTAATTTAGGTACTTAAGCATCAACACTTAGGTAGAAGTCTGTACTTCTGTTTTATATCTTGTTATAAACAGAGTTACATAGGAATTAAGTAACTTGCTTAAAATCACACGGCTGATAAGTGGCAGGGCCGAGCTCTTAATCATTATGCTATAATGTCTCTCAAGGTAAATGTTTGTTGAGTGCATAATGCCTCATGAGTTGAAAATCAGTCCAGAACCTGTCATTGGCATTTTTAACTTTGGCACATTATATTAAACTTTATATAATCTCTTGGTGATTGATCAGTCAGATATCCCATTAGGATTTTATTGCTACTAGATTTGGGGTGGGGTTGGTTAAGTTATTACATGATGAAAAACACCACCCCAATGTCCTACTTGACTAATCAGATACAGTATAATTCTTTGGCCTTTTAGTAAAATAGCTTTGTAAAATAGCCTAAATTCCCCCTATCAACAAGATAGAATTCATATGATCATATAAATTAATACAGAAACGAAATCCACTCATTCCTAATAAAACCCTCAATAAATTACAGATGGAACATGCTCAGCTTGATAAAAAACATCCACAAAAAAAAAAAAAATCCACAAAAAACCGACAACTAACATCATACTTAATGGTGAACAACTGAGTGCTTTCCCCATAAGCTCTGAGAACAAGGCAAGGATGTCTATTACTGCTCTTATTTAATACCGTTTTGGGAATTCTAGCCAGTGCCGTAAGTCCTGAATAATAAAGGCATTTAGTTTAGAAAGGAAGATATAAAATTGTCTCTGTTTGCAGATGACATGATTGTCTATGTAGAAAATCCTAAATATTTTACAAAAAAGCTCCTAGAATTAATAAGTGAGTTCAGCAAGGTCACAGAGTACACATAAAAGTCAGTTGCTTATATATGCATATATATGCTAATAGTGAACATGCAGAAACCAAAATTGCAAGCATAATACCATTTATAGCCACTCTGAAGAAAATAAAATACTGTGTTCTACATTAACAAAACATGTACAGGATATATACACTGAATATTATGAAATGCTGTTGGAAGAAATCAAATAAGACTTAAGTAAATGGAGAGACATATATACTGTGGTTACGAATTGGAAGATTCATCATACTAAATATGGCTATTCTCAGATTGATCTATTGGTTTAATGCATTTCTTATCAAAATCTCACCAAGATTTTTTGTAGACACAGACAACCTTATTTATTTATTTATTCATTCATTCATTCATTCATTCATACATACATACAGAGAGAGCACACACATCTGGTGGGAAGGAGGGACGGAGGAAGACAGAATCTTTTTTTTTTTTAACTTATATATATCCAACATCTTTTTTTTTTTTAATTTTTTTTAAATTTTATTTATTTATTTATTTATTTATTTATTTATTTATTTATTTATGATAGTCACAGAGAGAGAGAGAGAGAGAGAGAGAGAGAGAGGCAGAGACACAGGCAGAGGGAGAAGCAGGCTCCATGCACCGGGAGCCCGATGTGGGATTCGATCCTGGGTCTCCAGGATCGCGCCCTGGGCCAAAGGCAGGCGCTAAACCACTGCGCCACCCAGGGATCCCGACAGAGAGAATCTTAAGTAGGCTTCATACCCAGTGTGGAGCCCAACACAGGGCTCAATCTCATGATCCTAATTTTATGACCTTAGCTGAAACCAAGAGTCGGGTACTTAACCAGGCACCCCCAGACAAGTTTATTTTAAAATGTATGTGGAAAAAAAAATGTATGTGGAAAGGCACAGGGTCTAGAAGACCCAAAACATCCTAACAAAGAGTTAAAATATTGCACTACTCCATATTAAGGCTTATGGAATAGCTACAGCAATGAATACTGCATGGTATTGGCAGAAGATGGACACATTGCTCAATAGAATAGAAGATAGAACCTGCAAATAAATCCACACATACCCATTCTTTTGGCAGGTGCAAAGCTAATTCAGTGGAGGAAGAATAGCTTCTTTAGCAAATGGTACTAGAACAATTGGAAATCCATAGGCAAAAGTAAATAAATAAATAACCTCAACCCAATTCTCACGCCTATACAAAAACATAAAATGGTTCCTGGACTTAAGTGTAAGACACAAAACTATAAACTTTTAGGAAAAAATGGAGGAAAGTTTTCAGGATCCAGAGCCAGGCAAAATGCTTCTTACAGTTGACCACAAAAGCATAAACATAAAAAGAAAGTTGGACCTTAATAAATTAAAAAATTTTATTCTGTGAAAGCCCATGTGAAGAGGATGAAAATACAAGCTAGGAACAAGAAGAAAACCACACATCCAATACAGGACTAGTATCTAGCATTATAAGTCTCCAACTCTTGATTTCAACTCCGGTCGTGATCTCAGGTGAAGAGAGATCAAGCCCCATGTTGGGCTCCATACTCAGTGAGGAGTCTGTTTGGGATTCTTTCTCTCCTTCTGCCTCTTTCCCACTCACACACACTTTCTCTCTCTCTCAAAATAAATAAAATCTTTTTTTAAAAAAAGAGAACCTGGCCTAGGGATTTTTGCATTATTCTTATAACTGCAAATTTACAGTTGTCTCAATCAAAACTTCAATTAGTAAAACCCTGAATTAGTTTTTTCTTTAATTTTTATTTTAATTCCAGTTACTTAACATACAGTGTTATATTACTGTCAGGTATACAATATACGGATTGAACACTTCATACACCACTTGGTGCTCATCACAGGTACACTCCCTAATCTCCATCACCTATTTTTTTTTAAGATTTTATTTATTTATTTACTCATGAGAGAGAGAGAAAGAGAGAGACAGGCAGAGGAAGAAGCAGGCTCCATGCAGGGAGCCCGATGTGGGACTCAATCCTGGCTCCCCAGGATCACACCCTGGGCCGAAGGCGGCGCTAAACCGCTGAGCCACCGGGGCTGCCCTCCATCACCCGTTTAACCCAGTTCCCCAGTCCCTCCCCTCTGGTAACCATTAGTTCTCTATAATTAAGAGTCTGTTTCTTGATTTATTGCTTGCTCTTTTTTTTTCCCTTTTGCTCACTTATTTTATTCCTTAAATTGCACATATGGGTAAAATCATACGGTATTTTTCTCTCTGACTTATTTTGCTCAGCATAATACTTTCTAGCTCCAACCATGTCACTGTGAATGGGAAGATTTCATTCTTTTTTATGGCTGAATAATGTTCCATTATGTATATAAACCACATCTTTTTTTTTTAAGATTTTATTCATTTATTCATTGGAGACACACACACACAGAGACAGAGACACAGGCAAAGGGAGAAGCAGGCTCCATGCAGGGAGACTGACGTGGGACTCAATCCCGAGTCTCCAGGATCACGCCCTGGGCTGAATGTGGCGCTAAACCGCTGAGCCACCTGGGCTGCCCAAACCACATCTTCTTTATCCTTCATCAGTCAGTAGACACTTGGGCTGCTTCCATATCTATTGTAAATAATGCTGCAATAAACATAGGGGTGTACATATCCCTTTGAATTAGTGTTTTGTATTCTCTGAGTAAATACCCAGTAGTGTGATTACTGGATCATAAGGTAGATCTATTTTAAACTTTCTGAGGAACCTCCAAGAGTGGCTGCACCAGTTTGCATTCCTACCAACAGTGTAAGAGAGTTCCTTTTTCTCCACATCTTTGCCCAACACTCATTTTTTCGTGTGTTTTTTATTTTAACCATTCTGACAGGTGTGAGGCGGCATCTCAGTGTAATTTTGATTTGCATTCCCCTGATGATCAGTGATGATGAGCATCTTTATAGGTGTCTGTTGGCCATCTGTATGTCTTCTTTTGGAGAAATGTCTATTCATGTCTTTTGCCCATTTTTAATTGGATTATTTGGGGTATTGAGTTTTATAAGTTATTTGTATATTTTGGATACTAACCCTTTATCAGAAATGTCATTTGCCAATATCTTACCCAATTCCATAGATTACCCATAATTGTTTTCTTCACTGTGCAGAAGCTTTTTATTTTGATCAAGTCCCAATAGTTTATTTTTGCTTTTGTTTCCATAGCCAGTGTCAGAGAGCTTACTGCCTGTGTTCTTTTCTAGGATTTTTATGGTTTCAGGTCTCACATTTAGGTGTTTAAACCATTTGAATTTATTTTTGTGTGTAGTATAAGAACGTGACCCAGTTTCCTGTGCGTGATGCTGTCCGGTTTTCCCAGAATCATTTGTTAAAGAAACTGTCCTTTTCCCACTGGATATTCTTTCCTGCTTTGTCAAAGATTAATTCACCATATAGTTGTGGGTTTATTTCTGGGTTTTCCATTCTGTTCCATTGATCTATGTGTCTGTTTTTGTGCCAGTACCACACTGTTTTAATCACTGCAGCTTTGTAATATAAACTGAAGTCCAGAATTATGATGCCTCCAGCTTTACTTCTCTTTTTCAAGATTGCTTTGGCTACTGGGGACCTTTTGTGGTTCCATACAAATTTTAGGATTGTTTGTTCTAGTTGTATGAAAAATGCTATTGGTATTTTAATAGAAATTGCATTAAATGTGTAGTTTTGGGTAATATAGACATTTTCACAACATTGTTCTTCTAATCCATGAGCGTGGAATATCTTTCCATTTCTTTGTCTTGTCTTCAGTTTTTTTCATCAGTGTTTTATAGTTTCCAAAGTAGTCCTTTCACCTCTTTGGTTAGGTTTATTCGTAGGTATCTTATTTTGAGCATAGTTGTAAATAATACTGTTTACTTAATTTCTCTTTCTGCTGCTTCATTATTGGTACATAGAAATGTAACAGATTTCTGTATATTGATTTTGTATTCGGCAACTTTACTGAGTTTATCAGTTCTAGCAGTTTTTTGGTAGAGTCGGGTTTTCCATATAGAGTATCATGTCATCTGTAAACAGTGAAAGTTTTACTTTCTTACCAATTTTGATGCCTTTTTTTTTTCTTTTTTAAAGAGAGGAAATGAGAGGAAGGGCAGAGGGAGAGAGAGAGAACCATCAACAGGCTCCACGTCCAGCTTGGAGCCCAGAGTGGGGCTTAATCTCACAACCCTAAGATCATGACCCGAGCCAAAATCAGGAGTCAGATGCTTAACTGACAGCCACTCAGACACCCCACTTTTATTTCTTTTGTTGTCTGATTGCTGAGGCTGGGACTTCCAGTACTATGTTGAATAAAAGTGATAAGAGTGGACATCCCTGTCTTGTTCCTTACCTTAGGGGAAAAGCTCTCAGTTTTTTCCTATTAAGGGTGATGTTAGCTGTGGGCTTTTCATATATGGACTTATGTTGAGATATGTTCCTTCTAAACCTAGTTTGTTCAGGGTTTTTATCACAGATGGATGTTGTACTTTGTCAGATGCTTTTTCTGTGTCTTTTGAAATGATCATACGTAAAACCTTGAATTAGTAAAAGAGAATCCTAAAGAGAGCAGCCATTTGATAAGATTAGTTAAGTGATCCTTTAGGAAAAATAATTTCTGTTATGTTGTCAGATTTTTACATGATTGATAAATCAGTAGTATTTTGGTCTTTTAAATTTTTTAATAAAATATAAAAAATAAAATTTTTAATCAGAGTATAATACCCTGAGAGTGGCCAAAATGTAAATATAACATATAAAACTTGTGGGTGAATATCCATGTATCTACACAGCAGTAGTATCTTTCATAAATGTTAATATTGAAGGAAAGGTCTTATCTTTTGAGTATTTTTTCTACTTTTTAAATTTTTTAAGTTATTTATTAGAGAGCATGAGCATAAGGGATGTGCAGAAGGAGAAGCAGACTCCCCACTGAGCACGGGGGTCTGGGGGCTCAATCCCAGGAGATCATGACTTGATCCCGGAGATCATGACTTAAGCTGAAGGCAGATGCTTAACTGACTGAGCCACCCGGTGCCCCTTTTTTCTACTTCTTTAGAAGTATTTAGATGCAGCTAGAGTTGGATTACTTAAAAAAAAAAAAAAGTTATAGAATATATATTTAAGAAACAGCTCTGTAGCCACAACCAGGGTTCAAATCTTAGCTGATACTTCCTAGATATATAATTTAATTTCACCAGGTTCTCAGTATCCCTATACTCATCTGTGAAATAAGAGATTTTAATTTTACAAGAACTAAAACTAGATAAGAATTTAACACAATGAGTATGTTGCTGGATAAGAACAAATTTAATTATGTCACATTCAGAATGGGGCTGATAAATATCTATTTTTTTTCATACCATGCTTAAGAAGTGATTGCTGACTTATTCCACAAATTTAGGTATAAAATGTTCAGCCACTTTTTCAAGATGAAGAGAGAAATTTGGGAATGAAAAACTTTACATAGAGATCAATATACAGAATTTGTTGACTCAAAATTAACCTTCTTAACCAACAGTGTTAATTCTGTGTGGTTCAGCCCTACTAGTCAGAAAACAGAAAGTTAAAAAAGATTAAGTACATAGTTGCTAAATAGAGTAATAATAGATTTTTAAAGGAACTTTAGAAATGAATCTAATTGTGTGTGTGTGTGTGTGTGTGTGTTTGGAGATAAAGTAGGTGTTGAAACTAGGTTAGTTTCCATATCTTCTGAGCTCTCCTCCCACTTGACAAAAGAAAGAAATAGCTTTTATAGATCCTGAATTTATTGAAGTACATTGTCCAGGAGGGTAAAAATCTCTAGGTTGTTAAGTAAAGGGACAGTTTAAGTTACGGGTTTTGATGAAGCTTCATTTAATAATTAATTAGATTACCAGAAACCTGCCCAGGGATTATCTTTCCTTGGCTTGTACATAGTTTTTGTCTTGTTAAGAGTAAAGTATGATTTTCATGCCCTATATTTTTTACTTATTTTAGGATGCTTTCGACTCAAATGTGGGAGTTATTAATTTTTGATAAACAATTTACTAACTACAATAACTTTAAACTTGTGTATGCTTCATAACATATGTCCAAATATATATGAAGCAAAAATTGGCAAAACTACAAGGTAGAATTTGTCAAAGACATACATAATCATTGTGGGAGACTTTCTTGTCAGTAGTAAATATACCAATTAATAGTGGAAAGAAAAGTTAATTTGCAAGTGTTATATAAAAAACACATATAAAACCCTATGAAAAAAAAAAACCCTATGAAAAATGGTTTTATGATAGTATAAAGCTATAATTTCCAGACTGTTCATTGAAGTACCATGGGGCTCTGTGGTGAACCCAAAGGGACTTTTGGGATATTCTAAATTTTAAGAGAAACGTAGGGACATTTAACATCTTTCAGATACCACAGAACTATTAGGTACTGAAGTAGTTCACAATTAAACATTAGATCGCACTCCATTCCTTTTAATCACATATTTTAAGAGTGAAGTAAGATTTTTTTCTTACAATTTATATGCCCCCATAACACCCCCCCCCCCCAGCCCCACAACCCTCTACCAATGACTGTTAAGTTTTTTGGACCTGACTACTTGAAAAGGAGGTACAACAGGTATTTTCTTTGGCCTACACTGTGGACTGAGAAAGTTCAGGAAGTTCTGGTATGAAGCAAGTATCAGTTAATTTCAGGCTATTGTACAGACTTATGTTCTCTGATCACAATACAATTAGATTACAAATCCAGGAATAAGATAGGAAAATCTCATAATTGTGAAAAAAGAAATAAAGCACTTCTGAAAATACGTCGAGCATCACAGAAATCCTAATGGCTATAGGATTACCTAGAAATGCACAATAGGAAAAATATTACATGTCAGAACCTGTGGAATACAGTTAAAAAAGTACTTCACAAGAGACATATATAGCAAGTAGAGATACAGAACAAATAATAATAGCAATTTAAAAGGCATATTAATATACCTGTAGCATAAGTTTTAAAATATTAGTACTTCACTTAGTTTTTGCTGCATAATAAACCACTCCAAAACCAAGTAGCTTAAAACAATAGCTATTTTATTCATTTAATAATTCGGTGGATTGGCAGAGTGGTTCCTCTGGCCTGGGCCAGTTCAGCTGATCTCTGCTGGGCTCCCTCATTCACCTCCGGTCAGCTAGTAGGTTAGCTGGTGACTAGATGATCTGTGGGTGGTCTCACACAAGTTTCTGGCTATTGGATGGACCTTGGTCGTCTTCTACACAGCCTCATCTTCCAGCAGGCTAGCACAGTGTTTTTTTCACATGGTGATTTTAGAATTGTAAGAGCAGCAAGAGGAATGTGTAAGCACTCTTCAAACCACACCTAGAATTAGTGCAAGACCAGACTATCCAGAGGCATGGATATGGGAAGGGGGTTTCTAGCCATTTTTGCAAACAATCTACCACAGTTTGAATATAAGTAATTTTATGCCAATAGATTTGAGAACTTAGCTGAAATGAACAATTTCCTAGTGGGAAAAAATAATTTACCCAGCTAAGTCAAGAAGAAATGAAAAACCTAAGTAAATCTAAAAATAAATTATATCAGTAGTGATAAATTTAACCTCTTCCAGCCCCCTGAAAAAGTAATCTTGCAGATAGTTCTTCAGCAAACATTCAAAGAACAGATAATTTCGGCCTTATTAAATGATTTTAGAGAAGGTAAAGAGGAAACACTACCCAGCCCATTTTATGAGGCTAGCAAAACCATGGCATCGAGAGTGAGGCCAAGACAGAATGAGAAAAGATGTTTATAAGCCAATTTCACTTATGAACATAGATTTTTAAAATAATAAATAAAATATTAGTAAATTAAGTCCAGTAATGAATATCTTTAAAATTTTTCAAGAAAGGTTTATCTTGTAAACATGCAAGTTTTACATTGCTAAGATTCTAAGTTTAACATTAAAAAATCAATTAATTTACCACACTTACAGATGAAGGGAGAAAATTCATGTCCATATCAATAGATGCAAAAAGAAGCACAGTTTAATAAAATTAAGCATCTATTTGTGGCTAAAAAGGAAGAGAAAAAGATCTTAGCAGATTAGGAATAAAAATGAGCCTCTTTACTCCCCCCCCCCCAAAAAAAAAGAGACTGCAAACGTTGTATATTATGATAAAATGTTATCCTTGAATTGGGCATCATATATATATGAGGTTTTAATTGTATTTATGCTTTGTATTGTTTTTATGCCTGAAATACCTGGGGGAATTGGAGGAATGGAGGGAGTTCAATTTCTGAAAGGTCTTTGGAAGCTTGATTATTCAGACTCAAAAAAGTTAAAAGAAAACAATAAAAGCAGAATGGCATAAACTATAGTGAAACATTTAAATTCCAAGAGATGTTAAAATATAATAAATTTTAAGATTAACCATTTTACAAATCACAAAGTACAATGCGTAGATATTTTTATTTAAAGTTTTGAAACAATTTCAAACTTGGAGTTTGAAATTCAAATTTACATTAGTACAAAAACCACTATACACTCTTTACTCAGCAGCCAGCTTCCTTGTTGTTAGCTTTTTTTTCTATATTTGTCTTATTCTCTCTCATTTACACACACACACACACACACACACACACACACTTTTTCTTGAAACAGCTAAGTTACAGGCATATGCCCCCATTAGCCTTAATATGTTAGTGCATATTTCATAAAAACCTACTTTCCTATGTAACCATAGTGCATTTGTCAAATTAATACAGATAAATATCTACCATCTAATTCATAGACCTAACTCATATTTTGCTAGTTGTTCCTAATAATGTCCTTTGTAAATCCAAGGTCCAGTCTAGACATTGCACTTGTCCTGTTTCTTTAATCTCATTCAATCCAACAGTTCATGACTACATTTTTGAAGACTAGTTTTTGTAGAATGGCAGATTTAGGTTTGTCTGACTTTCCTCAGGTGGTGGCTGTTATTCTGGTCAGGAATACTACAGAAGTAGTACTGTTTTCTCAGTGCATGAGACCAAAGGCACATAATGTGGATTTGTTCTTTATTTATGATGATAACCTTTGTCAGTTGGTCAAGATGCTCTCTGCCAAGTTTTTCCACTATAAATTAGTAAGTATTTTGTGGAGAGCCACTTGATACTATAAAATATCAGTGCAAGGAGTTTAATATTTGTGAGATGCATTAATTTTAAAATAATGTAGAATTGATTGCATAGTTGCTAAAGAAGTATACTATAAGTGGGAGTTGGTAGGTAATCTAATGATTAGCATACATATTAAGCCTCAGTTTTTTTAAACCTGTTTGCTTATACATAGGACAAAAGATAGGTTTATGCAGATAATCCAGTAAACTTAAGATATACACATATTTCCAGTTTTAACTTTCTACTTGGTCTGAATTTTAACATCAATATTAATACCTCTTTAGGAATTTCTATTGTAATCAAAAATTTCTGTAAATATTGTATTGAAGACCAAATAGTATACCCTTTGAAATTTTAAGTTGAAAATGATTTTAGAAATCATTCAGTCTTTTTTTAAAAAAACGAAAAAGATTTTATTTGAGACAGAGGGGGAGAGAGCACAGGGGGAAAGCAGAGGAAGCAGTGGAGGGAGAGGGAGAGCAGCGGAGGGAGAGGGAGAGGAAGGAGAGGGAGAAGCAGATTCCACTGATCAGGGAACCCAGTGGGGGACTCTGTCACAGGACCCTGGGATTGTGACCTGAGCCAAAGGCAGCCGCTTAACTGACTGAGCCACCCAGGTACCCCAGAAAGCATTCAATCTTTTCTCTAATTTATTTTGACTTAATTCCATAGATAAACTATAAACTTAAAAGAAGATTGATTTACCCAAAGTGATATATTACATGAAATGGCACATGTTGCTGCCATTACAATTGAAATCCCATAAGATGTAGAAATATATTTGCTAGTAGAGAATTTTTGTTTGTGAGAGCTAAATAACAACTATTTATATCTGAGATGTTGGCAACTAAATGGCATTTATGCTAATGAATTCCTATTCCCCACATTCCCAACAAGCATACAAACCTTAACATTTGAGCATTGAACTCTTTCCCATCTAGCTGATTTGTTTGAGTAAGTAGGTGAAAGTCAGCATACTATTTAAAATGTATTTGCTAGGCTTGTATACTAATAATGCATCCCCAAATTTGAGTCTTTATTAAAGATTAGGAGGCATGATATTGGTCAGAACTATTGGTATTTAATATGTGTATTGTGTGTGTGTGTGTGTGTGTGTGAGAGAGAGAGAGAGAGAGAGAGAGAGGGAGAGAGAGAGAGCGAGCTGTACTGTTACCAGTTAATTATGTTACCAAATCCAGGATGTAGCCTGTCATTGGTTTGTAGTATGCACATTTAATTCATGTTCTCCTTATCCAGAACAAAAGAGATGAACACTTACTGAAAAAAAGAAATGTCCCCCAAGAAGAAAGTTTAGAAGATTCAGATGTTGATGCTGATTTTAAAGCAGTAAGTTATCTTGATGTTATAAAGTGTTTTTATAATAATTTTTATAATCAGAGAATTTGATTTTTAATATAAGATCAATTTTATAATGATTAGTGTATATTAACTTCAGTAAATTTAGTAACTTTATTTTTTTTAATTTAGTAACTTTAGTAAAATAGACTTAATAAATGTAATTTTGTTTAAAAACTTCCCTGAACTGTCTTTTTTTTTCCTTTTAAGCAAAATGTAACACTAGAAGCTATATTGCAGGTATGTTATTAATTTAATTCTCATTTTGGAGTATTTTGAAATTGATACCTTTTAAATTTCTGAAGTTTAAATTTGGTGTTACAGAATGCCACAAGTGATAACCCAGTGGTCCAGTTAAGTGCCGTTCAGGCTGCAAGGTAAATACTAATTTGTCCAGAGAGAGAATTATTATAGATGTTTGAGCGGGTAGTCTAGAAGTAATACATTGTTATTTTTGTTCATAGTTTGAAAATTATAGCAATTAATTTCTTATATTGCTTTTTCTAGAAAGCTATTATCCAGTGACAGAAACCCACCAATTGATGACCTAATAAAATCTGGGATTTTACCAATTCTAGTCAAATGTCTAGAAAGGGATGATAAGTAAGTATGGATTTGAGTCCCTGTTCACTTTTTTCATTTAACTGAAAATTTAGGATTATAATTTAACCAATGGGTTCAGTTAGGTTTCGCATTTGTTATGTTTTTCATTTGTCATATATTTTTATGTAATTTTCTAATTCTATGATCCTAATCAGAAGATCTAAAGTATTTCTTTTTTTAGTTTTTGAAGTATGTGTATATTTTCTAGGAAAATTGTAGCTTCTGTTTATTGCCTATTCTAACTTACCTCAAATATTTATAGTCTTTATTTAATTTGTTTTTGTTTTTGTTTTGAGAAATATTTTAAAACAACCCAAATAGGTTTGAGTCACTCTTTGCTTATGAGTCTATATATAGATTAACCTCATGACTGAGTCAACATGAATGGTTTCCAGAACTGAGTGGCTTTTACCCTGGGAATAGTCCAGCTAGTCCACTGATCTTCTATGAAGTCTTTAATAGAACTCCAGCCATAACTAATTGTCTAATAACTTTCTTTTTATTTGTGGTAAATTAAAAATCAGGTTATACTTTTCCAGAATAGAAAGGGAAAAACACAGCTTTGTATCTTTTGAGGTGTGGCCCCATCTCGGTTAATGTTTAGAGATATCTTGGTGTGCTGTATCTTAAACCTCATCAGTTTGAATACTAACTGGGAAGAACATAAATTTGAACTCCAAAATATTTTTAAACAAATGCTGGTTTTTGCATTTGAGAGCATTTAGACTAAAATTTGGTATATTTTGCTAAATGTTATCTAGTCAATTTTCAATTGACTAGTTACATAGTGGAATATAAACATTGCCACTAAATACTTCTTTCTACTTTCATTGTGTGCTACAACCATCCCTCCAAGAGTGCTTAATACTTATTTTATACAATCATGTATATTTTCTGTATAAGTATTTAAGTAAAAATAAGTTTTATTTCAGCTCTTTATTATTTTTTTAAGATTTTATTTATTTGAGAGTGAGAGAATATGAGAGAGAGAGAGAGCGCGCGTGCGCGCACGCATGAGCAGGGGGGAGGGGCAGAGGGAGAGGGAGAGGCGGACTTGCCACTAAGCAGGGAGCCTGAGATGGGGCTCTATCCTGGGACTCCCGGATCGTGAGCTGAGCCGAAGGCTTAACTGATTAAGCCACCCAGGCACTCTTATTTCAGCTGTTTAAAAAATGGTCTACTCCTCTACTTCTAAAGACCCCCTTTTTCCCTTGATCTCCTTCTCTCTCTCTCTCTCTTTTTTTTTTTTCTTACTTTACATTCCAGCCTTTGGCATAGGCTTATTTGTATGTATCTGTGAAATATGGCATATATACAAAAAATATGCTAAAATACATATAGGCCTGTGTAACTACTGCCCAAAGCAAAAACAAAATTATCAGTAGTTTGGATCTGACTTTATGGATTTGTCATGGGAAATTGCATTATCATGTAAAAGCCCATAGACTTTGGAGCCACATAGATGTTGGTTTAAATCTACAGTTTGCTATTGACCAAAACCCAAGTGGTTTTTGAGCCTCAGATACCTCTTCAGTAAAAATTAGGTGATTGTGAGGAACGGAAATAATATACCCAAAACACTACAATATCAAACTTAATTACTTAAAAAAAAAAAAAAAACACTTTATTTAAGTAACTTAAATACTTTTCAAATGTCATCTTAGAATACTATATCATTTTATTTTATATATCTCACTGTTTTCTCATTTAAGACCCTAATTTCCAGTATTTTGCCAAGCTACCTAGACTAGCTTAATAAAGTAACCTAATAACCCTTTCTGATTGTAACTCAGAACAACATAAACTCATCATCTTTGATCTTATTATCCCTTTGCTTCTTTTCGGCCTCTGATATCCTCTTTAGACCCTACCTTTTGCTAAAATTCATTGTGTAGTTCTTATTTGCTAGTCCATTTTTTTATCTGGCCCACCTTTCTGACCTCACTGCATGTTCTGTCTCTGACATTTATTCTCCTTAAAATCTTTTTCCTTCTTGGATTCCTCTAACCATGTTACTAACAACCTCACTGTCTTTCTTTGATATTTATAGAGCTTTTTTTCTAAGTCCCTAACCTTTCACTCTCCTTAGGTTTTGCTCACTACTACCCTCTCCCACCTTGGTTTTCTATTTAAAGGAATTTATATTCT
Source organism: Canis lupus baileyi (assembly GCF_048164855.1). Classification (NCBI taxonomy): domain Eukaryota; kingdom Metazoa; phylum Chordata; class Mammalia; order Carnivora; family Canidae; genus Canis; species Canis lupus. The sequence goes on along the minus strand of NC_132854.1, from coordinate 59,370,583 downwards.
TTCAGCCATCTATCCTAACTTGATGTACATAATTTCCTTTGAACAGGTCTTTCCATCAGGCTTTAACCTTTTTTATCCATTTTTTATATCATGGACTCCAACATTTTCTTTACTCTCCTTTTCAGTAGCCCTCTATACTTAGTATGTCTATAGAATAAATTCCAAGTTCTGAAGCTTGGGATTTGAATTCTACTCCCCCTCACCCCCCCACACACATACACTTAGATAACCTACCCTCCCAATTTCATCCCTCGTTAGATATCTGCATACTTTCTTAGCTTCTGCTCTCCTGATCTATTCCTTGTCATCTGTACACATCATGGTCATTCAACTCGGGATATTTTTTTTTGTATTCCAGTTGTTAGTGCATTTCTTTCTTTATCTGTCTTTAATAGGCTAGTTCAGTTTTCACTTTCTTTGTGAGGTCTTCTATCACAATTCCAAATTGTGATAGTAAAATCTGAAACCTCGTAGTAGCTCCAATATATATAAAGCAGATGATGTAGTGGATCAGCTGGGGTCCCAGCTTTAAGACCAGTCTAGAAGTCATGATAGTATTCAAGTGAAATGGTGAGGGCCTCAGCTAGTTCAGTGATTTTGAGAATGATACTATAAATATAAGAAATGTTTAGGGGGGAAATTGACATGACTTTTTGATTAGATGTTTATTGGAGAGGAAGGAGTCAAGGAAAATAATGACTAGCTAAATGTTGCAACTATCAGTGGACATAAATAAGTAGATTTATATTGACTGACTTTGGAAGCCATTAGGATAGTCAGGTGAAGATATCCAACAGGCAATTGGATATAACAAGATGAAATTCAAGAACAGGGTAAAGGATAACTGTAGAGGTCTGTGGTCATAAATATAACTGGTAGTTATGTGTCTCAAGATTTTTTGTGTTTTACAGTCCTTCGTTACAGTTTGAAGCTGCTTGGGCGTTAACTAATATAGCATCAGGAACTTCTGCACAGACTCAAGCTGTTGTACAGTCTAGTAAGTAAATTAACATCTTTACTTGCTGGGAGTTTTTTAAAAATAAAGGCAAAGAAGTGGAGTTTTTTTGTAAAGACTGAATTTTATCTTACAACATTTTTAAACTAGTGAATTTTATGAGTTACTTTTGATGGTTGATATCTTTCCCATGGCTATCATATTTTGCCCACCTCAGGGTGGGTAACTATGATTAGTCTGTTGATCCAAACTGACAAAAGAAGCTCTTTGAAAAAACTAAATGTCACCAAGTACTATCAATGTATGGGACACTTAACCGACTTTAGGTGGCACTGAAGATGATTTTAGGTAGTATATGATATTGCAATAAATTACATTGAGTCAGTTGGTGAAAATACTGCTCTCTCTCAGATATTTCAGAAATATCAAAGGAGAAAGTTCCCAGTTAGATATTAGCTGTACTAAAAAGGTAGCAGATTTTAGACTAGGCTTTTAATAGAAACTAGTAGGTACAATTTAATAAGAATGTTTTATTTGCATTTTTAATTTTTTGGTTATTTTCCATTTGTAATTCTGGTAAGTGATGCTGATCTTCTATTTATAGAAGTGATAAAATTAAATTACAAATGTGAGGTCAGTTGAAACCATCATACATTGCTAGTGGGAGTGCAAAATGGTGGGCCTCTTTGGAAAACAGTTTATCAAAAGGTTAACCATTGAGTTACCATTTGACCCTGCAGTGCCACTACTGGGTGGAACCAACAGATATGAAAACGTGGCCACACAAAGACTTATTCATAGATGTTGCACATTTATTTACTCATAGTAGCCCAAACATGAAAACAATCCCAGTATCCATTAACTGATATATTAGTAGATGAACACAATGTGTTCTATAGTGGAATACTATTCAGCAATAAAGAATGAAACACCGAAAAAAAAAAAAAAAAAAGAATGAAACACCGATATGTGCTATACACAGATGAACCTCAAAAACATTATGCTGATTGAAAGAACCCAAACACACACAAAAAACCCACATATTATACAGTTGTGTCTATATAAAATATCCAGAATATGAAAATCTATAGAGAGAGAAATTAAATGGTTGTCTAAAGCTAGAGGAGTGAGCAAGTAGGACAGCTATGGGTATGGCATTGTTTTGAGAGTGATAGAAATGTAAAATTAAACTGTAGTGATAACTATGCAACTCTGTATAAATGCTAAAAATCATTGAATTGTTTACTTAAACAGATATATTGTGTGTAAATTATATCTCAAAACCATTTAAAGTGTGAGTTGGTCTTAAGTGTTAAGTAAATAATACAGGTAGTTCAGAGATACAACAAAAAATCCTGGAAGTAGTAAGTTCAGAGATACAACAGAAAATCCTGGAAGTAGTACACAATTGACTGAAATTTAAGAAAAAATGATCTAGCTTATGCTTAGTTTCCTACCTAGAATGAGTATAATACCAGTATTTTAGAACTTATTAACATATAAATTATGTAAGAGTAAGGATTATAATGATAAATTATTTTAACATATAAGGTAAGCCAGATGTGGGAATGATCTTTAGTTAAAATCCCATATCAATAATTGAGATTACATTGGCTAAAGTCTTCTATTCTAAATTTATGTGTTTTGGGGTGAGGGGGACGGAACTTTTTTTTTTTTTTCATTATAGGAAAAATTTTTTTTTTTTTTTTAGTTGCTGATATAATAGCAACTTTTAAATCTTGCCAGTAGGCGTGTTACTCAAATATTACTAGGGGAAAATACTAAAATTAACTTTTTTAGGGTAAGGGTATTTGCCACATTTATTCATTCAGTGAATTGTAAGTGGGTAACCGTAGTGTGCCAGGCTGTGTACATTTTATCAGCTTATTTAGCCTGAAATCTGTAAGCTCTTCAACATTTTGCAGTATCAATATTTGTTTTTATTAATAGATGCCGTACCTCTTTTTTTGAGACTTCTCCATTCACCACATCAGAATGTTTGTGAACAAGCAGTATGGGCTTTGGGAAACATTATAGGTAAGTTGGATTTAGGTTTAAAAAGACTCCAATTAAGAATCTTAATTAACTTTTTTCCTACATTGGCATAGCCATTACATCCTATGTTTCCTCTAATAAAATTAGAGGGTCCACGCCTCTAATCAACATGGGTTGGCTATCTTCTTGCCTCATAAATACTACCTTAAGATGGTACCTCTTGAAACAGATATGCAATTTGCTATCGGGATTAGTAGGTTAAATTTGTGTTCTCCAAATCAAAATCTGGAGAAACAGCAATACTTGATGCCCTTGACTAATGGTGAGGAAACATAGAACATCAGTGTCCCAACATGAGCCATTGCATACATTTCAGACTTTCTCATCCTGAATGTAATTTTTTTTTAAATACAATTTTCATTTCTGTAGGTGATGGTCCTCAATGTAGAGATTATGTCATATCACTGGGAGTTGTCAAACCTCTTCTGTCCTTCATCAATCCCTCCATTCCCATCACCTTCCTTCGGAACGTCACATGGGTCATTGTCAATCTCTGCAGGAATAAGGACCCCCCACCGCCTATGGAGACAGTTCAGGAGGTAAATGAAGAATTGCAAAGCCCAGATGGTATATTTTCCCTATGTTTATGCTTTAGATTTTCATGCACAGGGAATGAAATAATGCATATACTGATTTTATGGCAGGTATGACATTTTTTTTAAGTAACATATATTTAATTTTTTATTCCTGTGAAATGAAAGTTGAGTATCTTATGGCACCTGACAAAATGTTAGTCCAGCCTAATTCTTATTTTTTAATGCCTACTTTCATAAATTAAAAAAAAAAAAAAAAACTGCTTTCAAAAAGAAAAATCCAATCGGAGAAAACCAAATCTCAGAGGTTTTGCATTGTTGGTTTACTACTAAAACAATAAGAGATTGCTACAGATAAAACTAGTATACTTATATGAATATATATGTTCTTGAATGAATTTGCTTTAAGTCCAATTGAAATTTCCGTAAATTTCTGACAAAATCAGTTTTCTTAAATGTGTGACATACTTTGTGTTAGATCTAATTAAACAAAGTCAAAACTTTTCTATTTACATTTAATTTGTAAATAGATCTGAGTATTTTAAATGTTTAAAAATTCTGTGCAACCTTTAATCACTTGACTGTGTTGAAAAATGTTAACTATGAATCTTTATAATTGACATCTTTCACCAGCTTCTGGGTTTTGCTGTTATGGAAAGGGTACTTAGTATGACTCCTCCACCCCCACTTCCTCCCTCCCAAGTTTAAAAAAAAAAAAAAATCTGTAAAGCCTAAATTCAGCAAATAAACTGTATACTTTGTACTGATTATAATCTTCTTTACTAAATCTTAAGTCAGAACCTTTAACTTGACTGAAGTAGCTAATTAAATAAAATCATATCTTATTCTTTAAGCAGGTAAGTAAAAGGACAGTTTTCAAAAAAACTTTTTTTAGGGATACCTGGCTGTCTCAGTCAGTAGAGCATGTGACTGTTGATCTTGGGGTTGTAAGTTTGAAGCCCACGTTGAATATAGAGATTATTTAAAAATATAATCTTTAACAACAAAAAACAAAAAAACAGCTTTTTTTTTTAGATAACTGTGCTGTATAGTTGCATCTCCATTCTTTCCACTTAACATATGTCATAAAGTTACTAAAAACAACTATTTTTCCTTTAAGGTACATTAATCTTTGCCAGATTTTATTTGGATATTTAAATTGGACATCTGAACTTTGGTTTTGGTTTTTTAGATTGAATTGAAATCAGATTTTCATTTTCCTAATAAAAATTCAAACAAATTTAACATTATCTTTTCTTGCTCTGCAAGTAGTATTTACTACTTTCTGTATCACAGTTATTCATTTTTATAAAGACATACTCATCAATCTACTGTTATTTATTGTTTATCTTTTTTCCTCAGATTTTGCCAGCATTATGTGTCCTCATATATCATACGGACATAAATGTAAGTAAAGCAGAAGCTTAGGTTTGGGACTCTGTTCTTGATGGGACTGGAAGGGTTTGTTTGTTTGTTTGTTTGTTTATTTATTTATTTATTTATTTATTTTTAGGCTTTGTCTTAGCATATGTTTTATTGTGAAGCTTCCACAATGTGTGGCTGTTTTTCGAAATAGGATTAAGGTTATATTAACTTTGTATCTTAAGTTATTCAGATAGCAAAAATGCTAACTTTAGAGAAATTTCACATATTGTCTTAAGTA